>NW_026578128.1:600000-1131743 GCF_029603195.1 Condylostylus longicornis | reverse complement strand
TTGGAGATATTTAAAAAAACTTTTGGAAAACTTTAAACGCGTTTTCTGGCTAAACTAGAAGAGATAGAGCGATTTTTAACTGTTTTTTGTGATCACTGGTTAGTGCACAGATTCTGCCAATATATGATAATAGGCTGTAGCAAAAATATTTTTTTGAGATATTTAAAAAAAACTTTTGAAAAACTTTTAATGCGTTTTCTGGCTAAACTAGAAGAGATAGAGCGATTTTAACTGTTTTTTGTGATCACTGGGAGTGCACAGATTCTGCCAATATATATATGATAATGGGCTGTACCAAAAATATTTTTGGAGATATTTAAAAAAAACTTTTGAAAAACTTTAAATGAGTTTTCTGGCTAAATTAGAAGAGATAGAGCGATTTTAACTGTTTTTTGTGATCACTGGTAGTGCACAGATTGTGCCAAAATATGATAATGGGCTGTACCAAAAATATTTTAGGAGATATTTAAAAAAAACTTTTGGAAAACTTTAAACGCGTTTTCTGGCTAAACTAGAAGAGATAGAGCGATTTTAACTGTTTTTTGTGATCACTGGGAGTGCACAGATTCTGCCAATATATTATAATAGACTGTAGCAAAAATATTTTTGGAGATATTTTAAAAAAAACTTGTGGAAAACTTTAAATGCGTTTTCTGGCTAAACTAGAAGAGATAGAGCGATTTTAACTGTTTTTTGTGATCACTGGGAGTGCACAGATTCTGCCAATATATGATAATAGGCTGTAGCAAAAATATTTTTGGAGATATTTAAAAAAAAACTTGTGGAAAACTTTAAATGCGTTTTTCTGGCTAAACTAGAAGAGATAGAGCGATTTTAACTGTTTTTTGTGATCACTGGGAGTGCACAGATTCTGCCAATATATGATAATAGGCTGTAGCAAAAATATTTTTGGAGATATTTAAAAAAAAACTTTTGGAAAACTTTAAATGCGTTTTTCTGGCTAAACTAGAAGAGATAGAGCGATTTTAACTGTTTTTTTGTGATCACTGGGAGTGCACAGATTCTGCCAATATATGATAATAGGCTGTAGCAAAAATATTTGTGGAGAGATATTTAAAAAAAACTTTTGGAAAACTTTAAACGCGTTTTCTGGCTAAACTAGAAGAGATAGAGCGATTTTAACTGTTTTTTGTGATCACTGGGAGTGCACAGATTCTGCCAATATATGATAATGGGCTGTAGCAAAAATATTTTTGGAGATATTTAAAAAAAACTTTTGGAAAACTTTAAACGCGTTTTCTGGCTAAACTAGAAGAGATAGAGCGATTTTAACGGTTTTTTGTGATCACTGGGAGTGCACAGATTCTGCCAATATATGATAATAGGCTGTAGCAAAAATATTTTTGGAGATATTTAAAAAAAAACTTGTGGAAAACTTTAAACGCGTTTTCTGGCTAAACTAGAAGAGATAGAGCGATTTTAACTGTCTTTTGTGATCACTGGGAGTGCACAGATTCTGCCAATATATGATAATAGGCTGTAGCAAAAATATTTTTGGAGATATTTAAAAAAAAACTTTTGAAAAACTTTAAACGCGTTTTCTGGCTAAACTAGAAGAGATAGAGCGATTTTAACTGTTTTTTGTGATCACTGGGAGTGCACAGATTCTGCCAATATATGACAATGGGCTGTAGCAAAAATATTTTTGGAGATATTTAAAAAAAACTTGTGGAAAACTTTAAATGCGTTTTCTGGCTAAACTAGAAGAGATAGAGCGATTTTAGCTGTTTTTTGTGATCACTGGGAGTGCACAGATTCTGCCAATATATGATAATAGGCTGTAGCAAAAATATTTTTGGAGATATTTAAAAAAAAACTTGTGGAAAACTTTAAATGCGTTTTCTGGCTAAACTAGAAGAGATAGAGCGATTTTAACTGTTTTTTGTGATCACTGGGAGTGCACAGATTCTGCCAATATATGATAATAGGCTGTAGCAAAAATATTTTTGGAGATATTTAAAAAAAACTTTTGGAAAACTTTAAATGCGTTTTCTGGCTAAACTAGAAGAGATAGAGCGATTTTAACTGTTTTTTGTGATCACTGGGAGTGCACAGATTCTGCCAATATATGATAATAGGCTGTAGCAAAAATATTTGTGGAGATATTTAAAAAAAACTTTTGGAAAACTTTAAACGCGTTTCTGGCTAAACTAGAAGAGATAGAGCGATTTTAACTGTTTTTTGTGATCACTGGGAGTGCACAGATTCTGCCAATATATGATAATGGGCTTGTAGCAAAAATATTTTTGGAGATATTTAAAAAAAACTTTTGGAAAACTTTAAACGCGTTTTCTGGCTAAACTAGAAGAGATAGAGCGATTTTAACGGTTTTTTTGTGATCACTGGGAGTGCACAGATTCTGCCAATATATGATAATAGGCTGTAGCAAAAATATTTTTGGAGATATTTAAAAAAAAACTTGTGGAAAACTTTAAACGCGTTTTCTGGCTAAACTAGAAGAGATAGAGCGATTTTAACTGTTTTTTGTGATCACTGGTAGTGCACAGATTGTGCCAATATATGATAATGGGCTGTAGCAAAAATATTTTTGGAGATATTTAAAAAAAACTTTTGAAAAACTTTAAATGCGTTTTCTGGCTAAACTAGAAGAGATAGAGCGAGTTTTAACTGTTTTTTGTGATCACTGGGAGTGCACAGATTCTGCCAATATATGATAATAGGCTGTAGCAAAAATATTTTTGGAGATATTTAAAAAAAAACTTGTGGAAACTTTAAACGCGTTTTCTGGCTAAACTAGAAGAGATAGAGCGATTTTAACTGTCTTTTGTGATCACTGGGAGTGCACAGATTCTGCCAATATATGATAATAGGCTGTAGCAAAAATATTTTTGGAGATATTTAAAAAAAAACTTTTGAAAAACTTTAAACGCGTTTTCTGGCTAAACTAGAAGAGATAGAGCGATTTAACTGTTTTTTGTGATCACTGGGAGTGCACAGATTCTGCCAATATATGACAATGGGCTGTAGCAAAAATATTTTTGGAGATATTTAAAAAAAACTTTTGAAAAACTTTAAATGCGTTTTTCTGGCTAAACTAGAAGAGATAGAGCGATTTTAACTGTTTTTTGTGATCACTGGGAGTGCACAGATTCTGCCAATATATGATAATAGGCTGTAGCAAAAATATTTTTGAGACATTTTAAAAAAACTTTTGGAAAACTTTAAACGCGGTTTTCTGGCTAAACTAGAAGAGATAGAGCGATTTTAACTGTTTTTTGTGATCACTGGGAGTGCACAGATTCTGCCAATATATGATAATAGGCTGTAGCAAAAATATTTTTGGAGACATTTAAAAAAACATTTGGAAAACCTTAAACGCGTTTTCTGGCTAAACTAGAAGAGATAGAGCGATTTTAACTGTTTTTTGTGATCACTGGGAGTGCACAGATTCTGCCAATATATGATAATAGGCTGTAGCAAAAATATTTTGGAGATATTTAAAAAAAACTTTTGGAAAACTTTAAACGCCTTTTCTGGCTAAACTAGAAGAGATAGAGCGATTTTAACTGTTTTTTGTGATCACTGGGAGTGCACAGATTCTGCCAATATATGATAATAGGCTGTAGCAAAAATATTTTTGGAGATATTTAAAAAAAACTTTTGGAAAACTTTAAACGCGTTTTCTGGCTAAACTAGAAGAGATAGAGCGATTTTAACGGTTTTTTGTGATCACTGGGAGTGCACAGATTGTGCCAATATATGATAATGGGCTGTACCAAAAATATTTTAGAGATATTTAAAAAAAAACTTTTGGAAAACTTTAAACGCGTTTTCTGGCTAAACTAGAAGAGATAGAGCGATTTTAACTGTTTTTTTGTGATCACTGGGAGTGCACAAATTCTGCCAATATATTATAATAGGCTGTAGCAAAAATATTTTGGAGATATTTAAAAAAAACTTGTGGAAAACTTTAAACGCGTTTTCTGGCTAAACTAGAAGAGATAGAGCGATTTTAACTGTTTTTTGTGATCACTGGTAGTGCACAGAGTCTGCTAATATATGATAATAGGCTGTAGCAAAAATATTTTTGGAGATATTTAAAAAAAACTTTTGGAAAACTTTAAACGCGTTTTCTGGCTAAACTAGAAGAGATAGAGCGATTTTAACTGTTTTTTGTGATCACTGGGAGTGCACAGATTCTGCCAATATATTATAATAGGCTGTAGCAAAAATATTTTTGGAGATATTTAAAAAAACTTTTGGAAAACTTTAAACGCGTTTTCTGGCTAAACTAGAAGAGATAGAGCGATTTTAACTGTTTTTTTTGATCACTGGGAGTGCACAGATTCTGCCAATATATTATAATAGGCTGTAGCAAAAATATTTTTGGAGATATTTAAAAAAACTTTTGGAAAACTTTAAACGCGTTTTCTGGCTAAACTAGAAGAGATAGAGCGATTTTAACTGTTTTTTGTGATCACTGGTAGTGCACAGATTCTGCCAATATATGATAATAGGCTGTAGCAAAAATATTTTTTGAGATATTTAAAAAAAACTTTTGAAAAACTTTAAATGCGTTTTCTGGCTAAACTAGAAGAGATAGAGCGATTTTAACTGTTTTTTGTGATCACTGGGAGTGCACAGATTCTGCCAATATATATATGATAATGGGCTGTACCAAAAATATTTTTGGAGATATTTAAAAAAAACTTTTGAAAAACTTTAAATGAGTTTTCTGGCTAAATTAGAAGAGATAGAGCGATTTTAACTGTTTTTTGTGATCACTGGTAGTGCACAGATTGTGCCAAAATATGATAATGGGCTGTACCAAAAATATTTTAGGAGATATTTAAAAAAAACTTTTGGAAAACTTTAAACGCGTTTTCTGGCTAAACTAGAAGAGATAGAGCGATTTTAACTGTTTTTTGTGATCACTGGGAGTGCACAGATTCTGCCAATATATTATAATAGACTGTAGCAAAAATATTTTTGGAGATATTTAAAAAAAACTTGTGGAAAACTTTAAATGCGTTTTCTGGCTAAACTAGAAGAGATAGAGCGATTTTAACTGTTTTTTGTGATCACTGGGAGTGCACAGATTCTGCCAATATATGATAATAGGCTGTAGCAAAAATATTTTTGGAGATATTTAAAAAAAAACTTGTGGAAAACTTTAAATGCGTTTTCTGGCTAAACTAGAAGAGATAGAGCGATTTTAACTGTTTTTTGTGATCACTGGGAGTGCACAGATTCTGCCAATATATGATAATAGGCTGTAGCAAAAATATTTTTGGAGATATTTAAAAAAAACTTTTGGAAAACTTTAAATGCGTTTTCTGGCTAAACTAGAAGAGATAGAGCGATTTTAACTGTTTTTTGTGATCACTGGGAGTGCACAGATTCTGCCAATATATGATAATAGGCTGTAGCAAAAATATTTGTGGAGATATTTAAAAAAAACTTTTGGAAAACTTTAAACGCGTTTTCTGGCTAAACTAGAAGAGATAGAGCGATTTTAACTGTTTTTTGTGATCACTGGGAGTGCACAGATTCTGCCAATATATGATAATGGGCTGTAGCAAAAATATTTTTGGAGATATTTAAAAAAAACTTTTGGAAAACTTTAAACGCGTTTTCTGGCTAAACTAGAAGAGATAGAGCGATTTTAACGGTTTTTTGTGATCACTGGGAGTGCACAGATTCTGCCAATATATGATAATAGGCTGTAGCAAAAATATTTTTGGAGATATTTAAAAAAAAACTTGTGGAAAACTTTAAACGCGTTTTCTGGCTAAACTAGAAGAGATAGAGCGATTTTAACTGTCTTTTGTGATCACTGGGAGTGCACAGATTCTGCCAATATATGATAATAGGCTGTAGCAAAAATATTTTTGGAGATATTTAAAAAAAAACTTTTGAAAAACTTTAAACGCGTTTTCTGGCTAAACTAGAAGAGATAGAGCGATTTTAACTGTTTTTTGTGATCACTGGGAGTGCACAGATTCTGCCAATATATGACAATGGGCTGTAGCAAAAATATTTTTGGAGATATTTAAAAAAAACTTGTGGAAAACTTTAAATGCGTTTTCTGGCTAAACTAGAAGAGATAGAGCGATTTTAGCTGTTTTTTGTGATCACTGGGAGTGCACAGATTCTGCCAATATATGATAATAGGCTGTAGCAAAAATATTTTTGGAGATATTTAAAAAAAAACTTGTGGAAAACTTTAAATGCGTTTTCTGGCTAAACTAGAAGAGATAGAGCGATTTTAACTGTTTTTTGTGATCACTGGGAGTGCACAGATTCTGCCAATATATGATAATAGGCTGTAGCAAAAATATTTTTGGAGATATTTAAAAAAAACTTTTGGAAAACTTTAAATGCGTTTTCTGGCTAAACTAGAAGAGATAGAGCGATTTTAACTGTTTTTTGTGATCACTAGGAGTGCACAGATTCTGCCAATATATGATAATAGGCTGTAGCAAAAATATTTGTGGAGATATTTAAAAAAAACTTTTGGAAAACTTTAAACGCGTTTTCTGGCTAAACTAGAAGAGATAGAGCGATTTTAACTGTTTTTTGTGATCACTGGGAGTGCACAGATTCTGCCAATATATGATAATGGGCTGTAGCAAAAATATTTTTGGAGATATTTAAAAAAAACTTTTGGAAAACTTTAAACGCGTTTTCTGGCTAAACTAGAAGAGATAGAGCGATTTTAACGGTTTTTTGTGATCACTGGGAGTGCACAGATTCTGCCAATATATGATAATAGGCTGTAGCAAAAATATTTTTGGAGATATTTAAAAAAAAACTTGTGGAAAACTTTAAACGCGTTTTCTGGCTAAACTAGAAGAGATAGAGCGATTTTAACTGTTTTTTGTGATCACTGGTAGTGCACAGATTGTGCCAATATATGATAATGGGCTGTAGCAAAAATATTTTTGGAGATATTTAAAAAAAACTTTTGAAAAACTTTAAATGCGTTTTCTGGCTAAACTAGAAGAGATAGAGCGATTTTAACTGTTTTTTGTGATCACTGGGAGTGCACAGATTCTGCCAATATATGATAATAGGCTGTAGCAAAAATATTTTTGGAGATATTTAAAAAAAAACTTGTGGAAAACTTTAAACGCGTTTTCTGGCTAAACTAGAAGAGATAGAGCGATTTTAACTGTCTTTTGTGATCACTGGGAGTGCACAGATTCTGCCAATATATGATAATAGGCTGTAGCAAAAATATTTTTGGAGATATTTAAAAAAAAACTTTTGAAAAACTTTAAACGCGTTTTCTGGCTAAACTAGAAGAGATAGAGCGATTTTAACTGTTTTTTGTGATCACTGGGAGTGCACAGATTCTGCCAATATATGACAATGGGCTGTAGCAAAAATATTTTTGGAGATATTTAAAAAAAACTTTTGAAAAACTTTAAATGCGTTTTCTGGCTAAACTAGAAGAGATAGAGCGATTTTAACTGTTTTTTGTGATCACTGGGAGTGCACAGATTCTGCCAATATATGATAATAGGCTGTAGCAAAAATATTTTTGGAGACATTTAAAAAAACTTTTGGAAAACTTTAAACGCGTTTTCTGGCTAAACTAGAAGAGATAGAGCGATTTTAACTGTTTTTTGTGATCACTGGGAGTGCACAGATTCTGCCAATATATGATAATAGGCTGTAGCAAAAATATTTTTGGAGACATTTAAAAAAACATTTGGAAAACCTTAAACGCGTTTTCTGGCTAAACTAGAAGAGATAGAGCGATTTTAACTGTTTTTTGTGATCACTGGGAGTGCACAGATTCTGCCAATATATGATAATAGGCTGTAGCAAAAATATTTTTGGAGATATTTAAAAAAAACTTTTGGAAAACTTTAAACGCCTTTTCTGGCTAAACTAGAAGAGATAGAGCGATTTTAACTGTTTTTTGTGATCACTGGGAGTGCACAGATTCTGCCAATATATGATAATAGGCTGTAGCAAAAATATTTTTGGAGATATTTAAAAAAAACTTTTGGAAAACTTTAAACGCGTTTTCTGGCTAAACTAGAAGAGATAGAGCGATTTTAACGGTTTTTTGTGATCACTGGGAGTGCACAGATTCTGCCAATATATGATAATAGGCTGTAGCAAAAATATTTTTGGAGACATTTAAAAAAACATTTGGAAAACCTTAAACGCGTTTTCTGGCTAAACTAGAAGAGATAGAGCGATTTTAACTGTTTTTTGTGATCACTGGGAGTGCACAGATTCTGCCAATATATGATAATGGGCTGTAGCAAAAATATTTTTGGAGATATTTAAAAAAAACTTTTGGAAAACTTTAAACGCGTTTTCTGGCTAAACTAGAAGAGATAGAGCGATTTTAACGGTTTTTTGTGATCACTGGGAGTGCACAGATTCTGCCAATATATGATAATAGGCTGTAGCAAAAATATTTTTGGAGATATTTAAAAAAAAACTTGTGGAAAACTTTAAACGCGTTTTCTGGCTAAACTAGAAGAGATAGAGCGATTTTAACTGTTTTTTGTGATCACTGGTAGTGCACAGATTGTGCCAATATATGATAATGGGCTGTAGCAAAAATATTTTTGGAGATATTTAAAAAAAACTTTTGAAAAACTTTAAATGCGTTTTCTGGCTAAACTAGAAGAGATAGAGCGATTTTAACTGTTTTTTGTGATCACTGGGAGTGCACAGATTCTGCCAATATATGATAATAGGCTGTAGCAAAAATATTTTTGGAGATATTTAAAAAAAAACTTGTGGAAAACTTTAAACGCGTTTTCTGGCTAAACTAGAAGAGATAGAGCGATTTTAACTGTCTTTTGTGATCACTGGGAGTGCACAGATTCTGCCAATATATGATAATAGGCTGTAGCAAAAATATTTTTGGAGATATTTAAAAAAAAACTTTTGAAAAACTTTAAACGCGTTTTCTGGCTAAACTAGAAGAGATAGAGCGATTTTAACTGTTTTTTGTGATCACTGGGAGTGCACAGATTCTGCCAATATATGACAATGGGCTGTAGCAAAAATATTTTTGGAGATATTTAAAAAAAACTTTTGAAAAACTTTAAATGCGTTTTCTGGCTAAACTAGAAGAGATAGAGCGATTTTAACTGTTTTTTGTGATCACTGGGAGTGCACAGATTCTGCCAATATATGATAATAGGCTGTAGCAAAAATATTTTTGGAGACATTTAAAAAAACTTTTGGAAAACTTTAAACGCGTTTTCTGGCTAAACTAGAAGAGATAGAGCGATTTTAACTGTTTTTTGTGATCACTGGGAGTGCACAGATTCTGCCAATATATGATAATAGGCTGTAGCAAAAATATTTTTGGAGACATTTAAAAAAACATTTGGAAAACCTTAAACGCGTTTTCTGGCTAAACTAGAAGAGATAGAGCGATTTTAACTGTTTTTTGTGATCACTGGGAGTGCACAGATTCTGCCAATATATGATAATAGGCTGTAGCAAAAATATTTTTGGAGATATTTAAAAAAAACTTTTGGAAAACTTTAAACGCCTTTTCTGGCTAAACTAGAAGAGATAGAGCGATTTTAACTGTTTTTTGTGATCACTGGGAGTGCACAGATTCTGCCAATATATGATAATGGGCTGTAGCAAAAATATTTTTGGAGATATTTAAAAAAAACTTTTGGAAAACTTTAAATGCGTTTTCTGGCTAAACTAGAAGAGATAGAGCGATTTTAACTGTTTTTTGTGATCACTGGGAGTGCACAGATTCTGCCAATATATGATAATGGGCTGTAGCAAAAATATTTTTGGAGATATTTAAAAAAAACTTTTGGAAAACTTTAAATGCGTTTTCTGGCTAAACTAGAAGAGATAGAGCGATTTTAACTGTTTTTTGTGATCACTGGTAGTGCACAGATTGTGCCAATATATGATAATGGGCTGTACCAAAAATATTTTAGGAGATATTTAAAAAAAACTTTTGGAAAACTTTAAACGCGTTTTCTGGCTAAACTAGAAGAGATAGAGCGATTTTAACTGTTTTTTGTGATCACTGGGAGTGCACAAATTCTGCCAATATATTATAATAGGCTGTAGCAAAAATATTTTTGGAGATATTTAAAAAAACTCGTGGAAAACTTTAAACGCGTTTTCTGGCTAAACTAGAAGAGATTGAGCGATTTTAACTGTTTTTTGTGATCACTGGTAGTGCACAGAGTCTGCTAATATATGATAATAGGCTGTAGCAAAAATATTTTTGGAGATATT
This sequence comes from Condylostylus longicornis, assembly GCF_029603195.1. NCBI lineage: Eukaryota > Metazoa > Arthropoda > Insecta > Diptera > Dolichopodidae > Condylostylus > Condylostylus longicornis. The sequence continues at coordinate 1,121,507 of NW_026578128.1, read as the reverse complement.
TAAAAAAAACTTTTGGAAAACTTTAAACGCGTTTTCTGGCTAAACTAGAAGAGATAGAGCGATTTTAACTGTTTTTTGTGATCACTGGGAGTGCACAGATTCTGCCAATATATTATAATAGGCTGTAGCAAAAATATTTTTGGAGATATTTAAAAAAACTTTTGGAAAACTTTAAACGCGTTTTCTGGCTAAACTAGAAGAGATAGAGCGATTTTAACTGTTTTTTGTGATCACTGGGAGTGCACAGATTCTGCCAATATATTATAAAAGGCTGTAGCAAAAATATTTTTGGAGATATTTAAAAAAACTTTTGGAAAACTTTAAACGCGTTTTCTGGCTAAACTAGAAGAGATAGAGCGATTTTAACTGTTTTTTGTGATCACTGGTAGTGCACAGATTCTGCCAATATATGATAATAGGCTGTAGCAAAAATATTTTTTGAGATATTTAAAAAAAACTTTTGAAAAACTTTAAATGCGTTTTCTGGCTAAACTAGAAGAGATAGAGCGATTTTAACTGTTTTTTGTGATCACTGGGAGTGCACAGATTCTGCCAATATATATATGATAATGGGCTGTAGCAAAAATATTTTTGGAGATATTTAAAAAAAACTTTTGAAAAACTTTAAATGAGTTTTCTGGCTAAATTAGAAGAGATAGAGCGATTTTAACTGTTTTTTGTGATCACTGGTAGTGCACAGATTGTGCCAAAATATGATAATGGGCTGTACCAAAAATATTTTTGGAGATATTTAAAAAAAACTTGTGGAAAACTTTAAATGCGTTTTCTGGCTAAACTAGAAGAGATAGAGCGATTTTAACTGTTTTTTGTGATCACTGGGAGTGCACAGATTCTGCCAATATATGATAATAGGCTGTAGCAAAAATATTTTTGGAGATATTTAAAAAAAAACTTGTGGAAAACTTTAAATGCGTTTTCTGGCTAAACTAGAAGAGATAGAGCGATTTTAACTGTTTTTTGTGATCACTGGGAGTGCACAGATTCTGCCAATATATGATAATAGGCTGTAGCAAAAATATTTTTGGAGATATTTAAAAAAAACTTTTGGAAAACTTTAAATGCGTTTTCTGGCTAAACTAGAAGAGATAGAGCGATTTTAACTGTTTTTTGTGATCACTGGGAGTGCACAGATTCTGCCAATATATGATAATAGGCTGTAGCAAAAATATTTTTGGAGATATTTAAAAAAAACTTTTGGAAAACTTTAAACGCGTTTTCTGGCTAAACTAGAAGAGATAGAGCGATTTTAACTGTTTTTTGTGATCACTGGGAGTGCACAGATTCTGCCAATATATGATAATGGGCTGTAGCAAAAATATTTTTGGAGATATTTAAAAAAAACTTTTGGAAAACTTTAAATGCGTTTTCTGGCTAAACTAGAAGAGATAGAGCGATTTTAACTGTTTTTTGTGATCACTGGGAGTGCACAGATTCTGCCAATATATGATAATGGGCTGTAGCAAAAATATTTTTGGAGATATTTAAAAAAAACTTTTGGAAAACTTTAAATGCGTTTTCTGGCTAAACTAGAAGAGATAGAGCGATTTTAACTGTTTTTTGTGATCACTGGTAGTGCACAGATTGTGCCAATATATGATAATGGGCTGTACCAAAAATATTTTAGGAGATATTTAAAAAAAACTTTTGGAAAACTTTAAACGCGTTTTCTGGCTAAACTAGAAGAGATAGAGCGATTTTAACGGTTTTTTGTGATCACTGGGAGTGCACAGATTCTGCCAATATATGATAATAGGCTGTAGCAAAAATATTTTTGGAGATATTTAAAAAAAAACTTGTGGAAAACTTTAAACGCGTTTTCTGGCTAAACTAGAAGAGATAGAGCGATTTTAACTGTTTTTTGTGATCACTGGTAGTGCACAGATTGTGCCAATATATGATAATGGGCTGTAGCAAAAATATTTTTGGAGATATTTAAAAAAAACTTTTGAAAAACTTTAAATGCGTTTTCTGGCTAAACTAGAAGAGATAGAGCGATTTTAACTGTTTTTTGTGATCACTGGGAGTGCACAGATTCTGCCAATATATGATAATAGGCTGTAGCAAAAATATTTTTGGAGATATTTAAAAAAAACTTTTGGAAAACTTTAAACGCGTTTTCTGGCTAAACTAGAAGAGATAGAGCGATTTTAACTGTTTTTTGTGATCACTGGGAGTGCACAGATTCTGCCAATATATGATAATGGGCTGTAGCAAAAATATTTTCGGAGATATTTAAAAAAAACTTTTGGAAAACTTTAAATGCGTTTTCTGGCTAAACTAGAAGAGATAGAGCGATTTTAACTGTTTTTTGTGATCACTGGGAGTGCACAGATTCTGCCAATATATGATAATGGGCTGTAGCAAAAATATTTTTGGAGATATTTAAAAAAAACTTTTGGAAAACTTTAAAAGCGTTTTCTGGCTAAACTAGAAGAGATAGAACGATTTTAACTGTTTTTTGTGATCACTGGTAGTGCACAGATTGTGCCAATATATGATAATGGGCTGTACCAATTTAAAAAAAACTTTTGGAAAACTTTAAACGCGTTTTCTGGCTAAACTAGAAGAGATAGAGCGATTTTAACTGTTTTTTGTGATCACTGGGAGTGCACAGATTCTGCCAATATATTATAATAGGCTGTAGCAAAAATATTTTTGGAGATATTTAAAAAAAAACTTGTGGAAAACTTTAAACGCGTTTTCTGGCTAAACTAGAAGAGATAGAGCGATTTTAACTGTTTTTTGTGATCACTGGGAGTGCACAGATTCTGCCAATATATGATAATAGGCTGTAGCAAAAATATTTTTGGAGATATTTAAAAAAAACTTTTGGAAAACTTTAAACGCGTTTTCTGGCTAAACTAGAAGAGATAGAGCGATTTTAACTGTTTTTTGTGATCACTGGGAGTGCACAGATTCTGCCAATATATGATAATAGGCTGTAGCAAAAATATTTTTGGAGATATTTAAAAAAAACTTTTGAAAAACTTTAAATGCGTTTTCTGGCTAAACTAGAAGAGATAGAGCGATTTTAACTGTTTTTTGTGATTACTGGGAGTGCACAGATTCTGCCAATATATCATAATAAGCTGTAGCAAAAATATTTTTGGAGATATTTAAAAAAAACTTTTGAAAAACTTTAAATGCGTTTTCTGGCTAAACTAGAAGAGATAGAGCGATTTTAACTGTTTTTTTGAGTGCACAGATTCTGCCAATATATGATAATAGGCTGTACCAAAAATATTTTAGGAGATATTTAAAAAAAACTTTTGGAAAACTTTAAACGCGTTTTCTGGCTAAACTAGAAGAGATAGAGCGATTTTAACTGTTTTTTGTGATCACTGGTAGTGCACAGATTGTGCCAAAATATGATAATGGGCTGTACCAAAAATATTTTAGGAGATATTTAAAAAAAACTTTTGGAAAACTTTAAACGCGTTTTCTGGCTAAACTAGAAGAGATAGAGCGATTTTAACTGTTTTTTGTGATCACTGGGAGTGCACAGATTCTGCCAATATATATATGATAATGGGCTGTAGCAAAAATATTTTTGGAGATATTTAAAAAAAACTTTTGAAAAACTTTAAATGCGTTTTCTGGCTAAACTAGAAGAGATAGAGCGATTTTAACTGTTTTTTGTGATCACTGGGAGTGCACAGATTCTGCCAATATATTATAATAGGCTGTAGCAAAAATATTTTTGGAGATATTTAAAAAAAACTTTTGGAAAACTTTAAATGCGTTTTCTGGCTAAACTAGAAGAGATAGAGCGATTTTAACTGTTTTTTGTGATCACTGGGAGTGCACAGATTCTGCCAATATATGATAATAGGCTGTAGCAAAAATATTTTTGGAGATATTTAAAAAAAACTTTTGGAAAACTTTAAATGCGTTTTCTGGCAAAACTAGAAGAGATAGAGCGATTTTAACTGTTTTTTGTGATCACTGGGAGTGCACAGATTCTGCCAATATATGATAATAGGCTGTAGCAAAAATATTTTTGGAGATATTTAAAAAAAACTTTTGGAAAACTTTAAATGCGTTTTCTGGCAAAACTAGAAGAGATAGAGCGATTTTAACTGTTTTTTGTGATCACTGGGAGTGCACAGATTCTGCCAATATATGATAATAGGCTGTAGCAAAAATATTTTTGGAGATATTTAAAAAAAACTTTTGGAAAACTTTAAACGCGTTTTCTGGCTAAACTAGAAGAGATAGAGCGATTTTAACTGTTTTTTGTGATCACTGGGAGTGCACAGATTCTGCCAATATATGATAATGGGCTGTAGCAAAAATATTTTTGGAGATATTTAAAAAAAACTTTTGGAAAACTTTAAATGCGTTTTCTGGCTAAACTAGAAGAGATAGAGCGATTTTAACTGTTTTTTGTGATCACTGGGAGTGCACAGATTCTGCCAATATATGATAATGGGCTGTAGCAAAAATATTTTTGGAGATATTTAAAAAAAACTTTTGGAAAACTTTAAATGCGTTTTCTGGCTAAACTAGAAGAGATAGAGCAATTTTAACTGTTTTTTGTGATCACTGGTAGTGCACAGATTGTGCCAATATATGATAATGGGCTGTACCAAAAATATTTTAGGAGATATTTAAAAAAAAACTTTTGGAAAACTTTAAACGCGTTTTCTGGCTAAACTAGAAGAGATAGAGCGATTTTAACTGTTTTTTGTGATCACTGGGAGTGCACAGATTCTGCCAATATATGATAATAGGCTGTAGCAAAAATATTTTTGGAGATATTTAAAAAAAACTTTTGGAAAACTTTAAATGCGTTTTCTGGCTAAACTAGAAGAGATAGAGCGATTTTAACTGTTTTTTGTGATCACTGGGAGTGCACAGATTCTGCCAATATATGATAATAGGCTGTAGCAAAAATATTTTTGGAGATATTTAAAAAAAACTTTTGGAAAACTTTAAAGTTTCTAGTTTAGCCAGAAAACGCGTTTTCTGGCTAAACTAGAAGAGATAGAGCGATTTTAACTGTTTTTTGTGATCACTGGGAGTGCACAGATTCTGCCAATATATGATAATGGGCTGTAGCAAAAATATTTTCGGAGATATTTAAAAAAAACTTTTGGAAAACTTTAAATGCGTTTTCTGGCTAAACTAGAAGAGATAGAGCGATTTTAACTGTTTTTTGTGATCACTGGGAGTGCACAGATTCTGCCAATATATGATAATAGGCTGTAGCAAAAATATTTTTGGAGATATTTAAAAAAAACTTTTGAAAAACTTTAAATGCGTTTTCTGGCTAAACTAGAAGAGATAGAGCGATTTTAACTGTTTTTTGTGATCACTGGGAGTGCACAGATTCTGCCAATATATGATAATAGGCTGTAGCAAAAATATTTTTGGAGATATTTAAAAAAAACTTTTGGAAAACTTTAAATGCGTTTTCTGGCTAAACTAGAAGAGATAGAGCGATTTTAACTGTTTTTTGTGATCACTGGGAGTGCACAGATTCTGCCAATATATCATAATAAGCTGTAGCAAAAATATTTTTGGAGATATTTAAAAAAAACTTTTGAAAAACTTTAAATGCGTTTTCTGGCTAAACTAGAAGAGATAGAGCGATTTTAACTGTTTTTTGTGATCACTGGGAGTGCACAGATTCTGCCAATATATGATAATAGGCTGTAGCAAAAATATTTTTGGAGATATTTAAAAAAAACTTTTGGAAAACTTTAAACGCGTTTTCTGGCTAAACTAGAAGAGATAGAGCGATTTTAACTGTTTTTTGTGATCACTGGGAGTGCACAGATTCTGCCAATATATGATAATGGGCTGTAGCAAAAACATTTTTGGAGATATTTAAAAAAAACTTTTGGAAAACTTTAAATGCGTTTTCTGGCTAAACTAGAAGAGATAGAGCGATTTTAACTGTTTTTTGTGATCACTGGGAGTGCACAGATTCTGCCAATATATGATAATGGGCTGTAGCAAAAATATTTTTGGAGATATTTAAAAAAAACTTTTGGAAAACTTTAAATGCGTTTTCTGGCTAAACTAGAAGAGATAGAGCGATTTTAACTGTTTTTTGTGATCACTGGTAGTGCACAGATTGTGCCAATATATGATAATGGGCTGTACCAAAAATATTTTAGGAGATATTTAAAAAAAACTTTTGAAAAACTTTAAACGCGTTTTCTGGCTAAACTAGAAGAGATAGAGCGATTTTAACTGTTTTTTGTGATCACTGGGAGTGCACAGATTCTGCCAATATATGATAATAGGCTGTAGCATAAATATTTTTGGAGATATTTAAAAAAAACTTGTGGAAAACTTTAAATGCGTTTTCTGGCTAAACTAAAAGAGATAGAGCGATTTTAACTGTTTTTTGTGATTACTGGGAGTGCACAGATTCTGCCAATATATCATAATAAGCTGTAGCAAAAATATTTTTGGAGATATTTAAAAAAAACTTTTGAAAAACTTTAAATGCGTTTTCTGGCTAAACTAGAAGAGATAGAGCGATTTTAACTGTTTTTTTGAGTGCACAGATTCTGCCAATATATGATAATAGGCTGTACCAAAAATATTTTTGGAGATATTTAAAAAAAACTTTTGAAAAACTTTAAATGCGTTTTCTGGCTAAACTAGAAGAGATAGAGCGATTTTAACTGTTTTTTGTGATCACTGGTAGTGCACAGATTCTGCCAATATATGATAATAGGCTGTACCAAAAATATTTTTGGAGATATTTAAAAAAAACTTTTGAAAAACTTTAAATGCGTTTTCTGGCTAAACTAGAAGAGTAGAGCGATTTTAACTGTTTTTTGTGATCACTGGGAGTGCACAGATTCTGCCAATATATGATAATAGGCTGTAGCAAAAATATTTTTGGAGATATTTAACAAAAACTTTTGGAAAACTTTAAATGCGTTTTCTGGCTAAACTAGAAGAGATAGAGCGATTTTAACTGTTTTTTGTGATCACTGGTAGTGCACAGATTCTGCCAATATATGATAATAGGCTGTAGCAAAAATATTTTTGGAGATATTTAAAAAAAACTTTTGGAAAACTTTAAACGCGTTTTCTGGCTAAACTAGAAGAGATAGAGCGATTTTAACTGTTTTTTGTGATCACTGGGAGTGCACAGATTCTGCCAATATATGATAATGGGCTGTAGCAAAAATATTTTTGGAGATATTTAAAAAAAACTTTTGGAAAACTTTAAACGCGTTTTCTGGCTAAACTAGAAGAGATAGAGCGATTTTAACTGTTTTTTGTGATCACTGGTAGTGCACAGATTCTGCCAATATATGATAATGGGCTGTAGCAAAAATATTTTTGGAGATATTTAAAAAAAACTTTTGGAAAACTTTAAACGCGTTTTCTGGCTAAACTAGAAGAGATAGAGCGATTTTACCTGTTTTTTGTGATCACTGGGAGTGCACAGATTCTGCCAATATATGATAATGGGCTGTACCAAAAATATTTTAGGAGATATTTAAAAAAAACATTTGGAAAACTTTAAACGCGTTTTCTGGCTAAACTAGAAGAGATAGAGCGATTTTAACTGTTTTTTGTGATCACTGGTAGTACCAAATGGGCTGTACCAAAAATATTTTAGGAGATATTTAAAAAAAAACATTTGGAAAACTTTAAACGCGTTTTCTGGCTAAACTAGAAGAGATAGAGCGATTTTAACTGTTTTTTGTGATCACTGGGAGTGATTTGGATTCACTGGGATGACACAGATTCTGCCAATATATGAAAATGGGCTGTAGCAAAAATATTTTTGGAGATATTTAAAAAAAACTTTTGGAAATCTTTAAACGCGTTTTCTGGCTAAACTAGAAGAGATAGAGCGATTTTAACTGTTTTTTGTGATCACTGGGAGTGCACAGAGTCTGCCAATATATGATAATAGGCTGTAGCAAAAATATTTTTGGAGATATTTAAAAAAACTTTTGGAAAACTTTAAACGCGTTTTCTGGCTAAACTAGAAGATAGAGAGATTTTAACTGTTTTTTGTGATCACTGGGAGTGCACAGATTCTGCCAATATATTATAATAGGCTGTAGCAAAAATATTTTTGGAGATATTTAAAAAAACTTTTGGAAAACTTTAAACGCGTTTTCTGGCTAAACTAGAAGAGATAGAGCGATTTTAACTGTTTTTTGTGATCACTGGGAGTGCACAGATTCTGCCAATATATTATAATAGGCTGTAGCAAAAATATTTTTAGAGATATTTAAAAAAACTTTAATTATTAAAAATTATAAAGATATTTAAAAAAACTTTTTGGAGATATTTAAAAAAAGGCTGTAGCAAAAATATTTTTGGAGATATTTAAAAAAAACTTGTGGAAAACTTTAAACGCGTTTTCTGGCTAAACTAGAAGAGATAGAGCGATTTTAACTGTTTTTTGTGATCACTGGGAGTGCACAGATTCTGCCAATATATGATAATAGGCTGTAGCAAAAATATTTTTGGAGATATTTAAAAAAAAACTTGTGGAAAACTTTAAACGCGTTTTCTGGCTAAACTAGAAGAGATAGAGCGATTTTAACTGTTTTTTGTGATCGCTGGTAGTGCACAGATTGTGCCAATATATGATAATGGGCTGTACCAAAAATATTTTAGGAGATATTTAAAAAAAACTTTTGGAAAACTTTAAACGCGTTTTCTGGCTAAACTAGAAGAGATAGAGCGATTTTAACTGTTTTTTGTGATCACTGGGAGTGCACAGATTCTGCCAATATATGATAATAGGCTGTAGCAAAAATATTTTTGGAGATATTTAAAAAAAAACTTTTGGAAAACTTTAAACGCGTTTTCTGGCTAAACTAGAAGAGATAGAGCGATTTTAACTGTTTTTTGTGATCACTGGTAGTGCACAGAGTCTGCCAATATATGATAATAGGCTGTAGCAAAAATATTTTTGGAGATATTTAAAAAAACTTTTGGAAAACTTTAAACGCGTTTTCTGGCTAAACTAGAAGATAGAGAGATTTTAACTGTTTTTTGTGATCACTGGGAGTGCACAGATTCTGCCAATATATTATAATAGGCTGTAGCAAAAATATTTTTGGAGATATTTAAAAAAACTTTTGGAAAACTTTAAACGCGTTTTCTGGCTAAACTAGAAGAGATAGAGCGATTTTAACTGTTTTTTGTGATCACTGGGAGTGCACAGATTCTGCCAATATATTATAATAGGCTGTAGCAAAAATATTTTTAGAGATATTTAAAAAAACTTTAATTATTAAAAATTATAAAGATATTTAAAAAAACTTTTTGGAGATATTTAAAAAAAGGCTGTAGCAAAAATATTTTTGGAGATATTTAAAAAAAACTTGTGGAAAACTTTAAACGCGTTTTCTGGCTAAACTAGAAGAGATAGAGCGATTTTAACTGTTTTTTGTGATCACTGGGAGTGCACAGATTCTGCCAATATATGATAATAGGCTGTAGCAAAAATATTTTTGGAGATATTTAAAAAAAAACTTGTGGAAAACTTTAAACGCGTTTTCTGGCTAAACTAGAAGAGATAGAGCGATTTTAACTGTTTTTTGTGATCGCTGGTAGTGCACAGATTGTGCCAATATATGATAATGGGCTGTACCAAAAATATTTTAGGAGATATTTAAAAAAAACTTTTGGAAAACTTTAAACGCGTTTTCTGGCTAAACTAGAAGAGATAGAGCGATTTTAACTGTTTTTTGTGATCACTGGGAGTGCACAGATTCTGCCAATATATGATAATGGGCTGCACCAAAAATATTTTTGGAGATATTTAAAAAAAACTTTTGAAAAACTTTAAATGCGTTTTCTGGCTAAACTAGAAGAGATAGAGCGATTTTAACTGTTTTTTGTGATCACTGGTAGTGCACAGATTGTGCCAATATATGATAATGGGCTGTACCAAAAATATTTTAGGAGATATTTAAAAAAAACTTTTGGAAAACTTTAAACGCGTTTTCTGGCTAAACTAGAAGAGATAGAGCGATTTTAACTGTTTTTTGTGATCACTGGGAGTGCACAGATTCTGCCAATATATTATAATAGGCTGTAGCAAAAATATTTTTGGAGATATTTAAAAAAAACTTTTGGAAAACTTTAAACGCGTTTTCTGGCTAAACTAGAAGAGATAGAGCAATTTTAACTGTTTTTTGTGATCACTGGGAGTGCTCAGTTTCTGCCAATATATGATAATGTAGTGCACAGATTCTGCCAATATATGATAATAAGCTGTAGCAAAAATATTTTTGGAGATATTTAAAAAAAACTTTTGGAAAACTTTAAACGCGTTTTCTGGCTAAACTAGAAGAGATAGAGCGATTTTAACTGTTTTTTGTGATCACTGGTAGTGCACAGATTCTGCCAATATATGATAATGGGCTGTAGCAAAAATATTTTTGGAGATATTTAAAAAAAACTTTTGGAAAACTTTAAACGCGTTTTCTGGCTAAACTAGAAGAGATAGAGCGATTTTAACTGTTTTTTGTGATCACTGGGAGTGCACAGATTCTGCCAATATATGATAATAAGCTGTAGCAAAAATATTTTTGGAGATATTTAAAAAAAACTTTTGGAAAACTTTAAATGCGTTTTCTGGCTAAACTAGAAGAGATAGAGCGATTTTAACTGTTTTTTGTGATCACTGGTAGTGCACAGTTTCTGCCAATATATGATAATGGGATGTAGCAAAAATATTTTAGGAGATATTTAAAAAAAACTTTTGGAAAACTTTAAACGCGTTTTCTGGCTAAACTAGAAGAGATAGAGCGATTTTAACTGTTTTTTGTGATCACTGGGAGTGCACAGATTCTGCCAATATATGATAATAGGCTGTAGCAAAAATATTTTTGGAGATATTTAAAAAAAACTTTTGGAAAACTTTAAATGCGTTTTCTGGCTAAACTAGAAGAGATAGAGCGATTTTAACTGTTTTTTGTGATCACTGGTAGTGCACAGATTCTGCCAATATATGATAATGGGCTGTATCAAAAATATTTTTGGAGATATTTAAAAAAAACTTTTGGAAAACTTTAAATGCCTTTTCTGGCTAAACTAGAAGAGATAGAGCGATTTTAACTGTTTTTTGTGATCACTGGGAGTGCTTAGATTCTGCCAATATATGATAATGGGCTGTACCAAAAATATTTTTGGAGATATTTAAAAAACTTTTGAAAAACTTTAAACGCGTTTTCTGGCTAAACTAGAAGAGATAGAGCGATTTTAACTGTTTTTTGTGATCACTGGTAGTGCACAGATTCTGCCAATATATGATAATGGGCTGTACCAAATAATTTTTGGAGATATTTAAAAAAAACTTTTGGAAAACTTTAAACGCGTTTTCTGGCTAAACTAGAAGAGATAGAGCGATTTTAACTGTTTTTTGTGATCACTGGTAGTGCACAGATTCTGCCAATATATGATAATGGGCTGTACCAAAAATATTTTTGGAGATATTTAAAAAAACTTTTGGAAAACTTTAAACGCCTTTTCTGGCTAAACTAGAAGAGATAGAGCGATTTTAACTGTTTTTTGTGATCACTGGGAGTGCACAGATTCTGCCAATATATCATAATAAGCTGCAGCAAAAATATTTTTGGAGATATTTAAAAAAAACTTTTGGAAAACTTTAAACACGTTTTCTGGCTAAACTAGAAGAGATAGAGCGATTTTAACTGTTTTTTGTGATCACTGGTAGTGCACAGATTCTGCCAATATATGATAATGGGCTGTACCAAAAATATTTTTGGAGATATTTAGAAAAAAACTTTTGAAAAACTTTAAATGCGTTTTCTGGCTAAACTAGAAGAGATAGAGCGATTTTAACTGTTTTTTGTGATCACTGGTAGTGCACAGATTCTGCCAATATATGATAATGGGCTGTACCAAAAATATTTTTGGAGATATTTAAAAAAAACTTTTGGAAAACTTTAAACGCCTTTTCTGGCTAAACTAGAAGAGATAGAGCGATTTTAACTGTTTTTTGTGATCACTGGGAGTGCACAGATTCTGCCAATATATCATAATAAGCTGTAGCAAAAATATTTTTGGAGATATTTAAAAAAAACTTTTGGAAAACTTTAAACGCGTTTTCTGGCTAAACTAGAAGAGATAGAGCGATTTTAACTGTTTTTTGTGATCACTGGTAGTGCACAGATTCTGCCAATATATGATAATGGGCTGTACCAAAAATATTTTTGGAGATATTTAAAAAAAACTTTTGAAAAACTTTAAATGCGTTTTCTGGCTAAACTAGAAGAGATAGAGCGATTTTAACTGTTTTTTGTGATCACTGGTAGTGCACAGATTCTGCCAATATATGATAATGGGCTGTACCAAAAATATTTTTGGAGATATTTAAAAAAAACTTTTGGAAAACTTTAAATGCCTTTTCTGGCTAAACTAGAAGAGATAGAGCGATTGTAACTGTTTTCTGTGATCACTGGTAGTGCACAGATTCTGCCAATATATGATAATGGGCTGTACCAAAAATATTTTTGGAGATATTTAAAAAAAACTTTTGAAAAACTTTAAACGCGTTTTCTGGCTAAACTAGAAGAGATAGAGCGATTTTAACTGTTTTTTGTGATCACTGGTAGTGCTCAGTTTCTGCCAATATATGATAATGTAGTGCACAGATTCTGCCAATATATGATAATAAGCTGTAGCAAAAATATTTTTGGAGATATTTAAAAAAAACTTTTGGAAAACTTTAAACGCGTTTTCTGGCTAAACTAGAAGAGATAGAGCGATTTTAACTGTTTTTTGTGATCACTGGTAGTGCACAGATTCTGCCAATATATGATAATGGGCTGTAGCAAAAATATTTTTGGAGATATTTAAAAAAAACTTTTGGAAAACTTTAAACGCGTTTTCTGGCTAAACTAGAAGAGATAGAGCGATTTTAACTGTTTTTTGTGATCACTGGGAGTGCACAGATTCTGCCAATATATGATAATAGGCTGTAGCAAAAATATTTTTGGAGATATTTAAAAAAAACTTTTGGAAAACTTTAAACGCGTTTTCTGGCTAAACTAGAAGAGATAGAGCGGTTTTAACTGTTTTTTGTGATCACTGGTAGTGCACAGTTTCTGCCAATATATGATAATGGGATGTAGCAAAAATATTTTAGGAGATATTTAAAAAAAACTTTTGGAAAACTTTAAACGCGTTTTCTGGCTAAACTAGAAGAGATAGAGCGATTTTAACTGTTTTTTGTGATCACTGGGAGTGCACAGATTCTGCCAATATATGATAATAGGCTGTAGCAAAAATATTTTTGGAGATATTTAAAAAAAACTTTTGGAAAACTTTAAACGCGTTTTCTGGCTAAACTAGAAGAGATAGAGCGATTTTAACTGTTTTTTGTGATCACTGGGAGTGCACAGATTCTGCCAATATATTATAATAGGCTGTAGCAAAAATATTTTTGGAGATATTTAAAAAAAACTTTTGGAAAACTTTAAACGCGTTTTCTGGCTAAACTAGAAGAGATAGAGCGATTTTAACTGTTTTTTGTGATCACTGGTAGTGCACAGATTCTGCCAATATATGATAATGGGCTGTATCAAAAATATTTTTGGAGATATTTAAAAAAAACTTTTGGAAAACTTTAAATGCCTTTTCTGGCTAAACTAGAAGAGATAGAGCGATTTTAACTGTTTTTTGTGATCACTGGGAGTGCACAGATTCTGCCAATATATGATAATGGGCTGTACCAAAAATATTTTTGGAGATATTTAAAAAACTTTTGAAAAACTTTAAATGCGTTTTCTGGCTAAACTAGAAGAGATAGAGCGATTTTAACTGTTTTTTGTGATCACTGGTAGTGCACAGATTCTGCCAATATATGATAATGGGCTGTACCAAAAATATTTTTGGAGATATTTAAAAAAACTTTTGGAAAACTTTAAACGCCTTTTCTGGCTAAACTAGAAGAGATAGAGCGATTTTAACTGTTTTTTGTGATCACTGGGAGTGCACAGATTCTGCCAATATATCATAATAAGCTGTAGCAAAAATATTTTTGGAGATATTTAAAAAAAACTTTTGGAAAACTTTAAACGCGTTTTCTGGCTAAACTAGAAGAGATAGAGCGATTTTAACTGTTTTTTGTGATCACTGGTAGTGCACAGATTCTGCCAATATATGATAATGGGCTGTACCAAAAATATTTTTGGAGATATTTAAAAAAAACTTTTGAAAAACTTTAAATGCGTTTTCTGGCTAAACTAGAAGAGATAGAGCGATTTTAACTGTTTTTTGTGATCACTGGTAGTGCACAGATTCTGCCAATATATGATAATGGGCTGTACCAAAAATATTTTTGGAGATATTTAAAAAAAACTTTTGGAAAACTTTAAATGCCTTTTCTGGCTAAACTAGAAGAGATAGAGCGATTGTAACTGTTTTCTGTGATCACTGGTAGTGCACAGAGTCTGCCAATATATGATAATAGGCTGTAGCAAAAATATTTTTGGAGATATTTAAAAAAAACTTTTGGAAAACTTTAAACGCGTTTTCTGGCTAAACTAGAAGAGATAGAGCGATTTTAACTGTTTTTTGTGATCACTGGGAGTGCACAGATTCTGCCAATATATTATAATAGGCTGTAGCAAAAATATTTTTGGAGATATTTAAAAAAAACTTTTGGAAAACTTTAAACGCGTTTTCTGGCTAAACTAGAAGAGATAGAGCGATTTTAACTGTTTTTTGTGATCACTGGGAGTGCACAGATTCTGCCAATATATGATAATAGGCTGTAGCAAAAATATTTTTGGAGATATTTAAAAAAAACTTTTGAAAAACTTTAAATGCGTTTTCTGGCTAAACTAGAAGAGATAGAGCGATTTTAACTGTTTTTTGTGATCACTGGGAGTGCACAGATTCTGCCAATATATGATAATAGGCTGTAGCAAAAATATTTTTGGAGATATTTAAAAAAAACTTTTGGAAAACTTTAAACGCGTTTTCTGGCTAAACTAGAAGAGATAATGGGCTGTACCAAAAATATTTTTGGAGATATTTAAAAAAAACTTTTGAAAAAGTTTAAATGCCTTTTCTGGCTAAACTAGAAGAGATAGAGCGATTTTAACTGTTTTTTGTGATCACTGGTAGTGCACAGATTCTGCCAATATATGATAATGGGCTGTACCAAAAATATTTTTGGAGATATTTAAAAAAAACTTTTGGAAAACTTTAAATGCCTTTTCTGGCTAAACTAGAAGAGATAGAGCGATTTTAACTGTTTTTTGTGATCACTGGGAGTGCACAGATTCTGCCAATATATGATAATGGGCTGCACCAAAAATATTTTTGGAGATATTTAAAAAAAACTTTTGAAAAACTTTAAATGCGTTTTCTGGCTAAACTAGAAGAGATAGAGCGATTTTAACTATTTTTTGTGATCACTGGTAGTGCACAGATTCTGCCAATATATGATAATGGGCTGTACCAAAAATATTTTTGGAGATATTTAAAAAAAACTTTTGGAAAACTTTAAATGCCTTTTCTGACTAAACTAGAAGAGATAGAGCGATTTTAACTGTTTTTTGTGATCACTGGGAGTGCACAGATTCTGCCAATATATGATAATAGGCTGTGGCAAAATTTTTTTTGGAGATATTTAAAAAAAACTTGTGGAAAACTTTAAACGCGTTTTCTGGCTAAACTAGAAGAGATAGAGCGATTTTAACTGTTTTTTGTGATCACTGGGAGTGCACAGATTCTGCCAATATATGATAATAGGCTGTAGCAAAAATATTTTTGGAGATATTTAAAAAAAACTTTTGGAAAACTTTAAACGCGTTTTCTGGCTAAACTAGAAGAGATAGAGCGATTTTAACTGTTTTTTGTGATCACTGGGAGTGCACAGATTCTGCCAATATATTATAATAGGCTGTAGCAAAAATATTTTTGGAGATATTTAAAAAAACTTTTGGAAAACTTTAAACGCGTTTTCTGGCTAAACTAGAAGAGATAGAGCGATTTTAACTGTTTTTTGTGATCACTGGGAGTGCACAGATTCTGCCAATATATGATAATAGGCTGTAGCAAAAATATT
Organism: Condylostylus longicornis; assembly: GCF_029603195.1. Classification (NCBI taxonomy): domain Eukaryota; kingdom Metazoa; phylum Arthropoda; class Insecta; order Diptera; family Dolichopodidae; genus Condylostylus; species Condylostylus longicornis. Next base: position 1,105,438 of record NW_026578128.1, on the reverse strand, counting down.
TTTGGAGATATTTAAAAAAAACTTTTGAAAAACTTTAAATGCGTTTTCTGGCTAAACTAGAAGAGATAGAGCGATTTTAACTGTTTTTTGTGATCACTGGGAGTGCACAGATTCTGCCAATATATGATAATAGGCTGTAGCAAAAATATTTTTGGAGATATTTAAAAAAAACTTTTGGAAAACTTTAAACGCGTTTTCTGGCTAAACTAGAAGAGATAGAGCGATTTTAACTGCTTTTTGTGATCACTGGGAGTGCACAGATTTAGCCAATATATTATTATAATAGGCTGTAGAAAAAATATTTTTGGAGATATTTAAAAAAAACTTTTGGAAAACTTTAAATGCCTTTTCTGGCTAAACTAGAAGAGATAGAGCGATTTTAACTGTTTTTTGTGATCACTGGGAGTGCACAGATTCTGCCAATATATGATAATAGGCTGTAGCAAAAATTTTTTTGGAGATATTTAAAAAAATTTTTTTTGGAAAACTTTAAGCGCGTTTTCTGGCTAAACTAGAAGAGATAGGGCGATTTTAACTGTTTTTTGTGATCACTGGGAGTGCACAGATTCTGCCAATATATGATAATGGGCTGTACCAAAAATATTTTTGGAGATATTTAAAAAAAACTTTTGAAAAACTTTAAATGCGTTTTCTGGCTAAACTAGAAGAGATAGAGCGATTGTAACTGTTTTCTGTGATCACTGGTAGTGCACAGAGTCTGCCAATATATGATAATAGGCTGTAGCAAAAATATTTTTGGAGATATTTAAAAAAAACTTTTGGAAAACTTTAAACGCGTTTTCTGGCTAAACTAGAAGAGATAGAGCGATTTTAACTGTTTTTTGTGATCACTGGGAGTGCACAGATTCTGCCAATATATGATAATGGACTGTACCAAAAATATTTTTGGAGATATTTAAAAAAAACTTTTGAAAAACTTTAAATGCGTTTTCTGGCTAAACTAGAAGAGATAGAGCGCTTTTAACTGTTTTTTGTGATCACTGGGAGTGCACAGATTCTGCCAATATATGATAATAGGCTGTAGCAAAAATATTTTTGGAGATATTTAAAAAAAACTTGTGGAAAACTTTAAACGTGTTTTCTGGCTAAACTAGAAGAGATAGAGCGATTTTAACTGTTTTTTGTGATCACTGGGAGTGCACAGATTCTGCCAATATATGATAATAGGCTGTAGCAAAAATATTTTTGGAGATATTTAAAAAAAACTTTTGGAAAACTTTAAACGCGTTTTCTGGCTAAACTAGAAGAGATAGAGCGATTTTAACTGTTTTTTGTGATCACTGGTAGTGCACAGATTCTGCCAATATATGATCATAAGCTGTAGCAAAAATATTTTTGGAGATATTTAAAAAAAACTTTTGGAAAACTTTAAACGCGTTTTCTGGCTAAACTAGAAGAGATAGAGCGATTTTAACTGTTTTTTGTGATCACTGGGAGTGCAAAGTTTCTGCCAATATATGATAATGGGCTGTAGCAAAAATATTTTTGGAGATATTTAAAAAAAACTTTTGGAAAACTTTAAACGCGTTTTCTGGCTAAACTAGAAGAGATAGAGCGATTTTAACTGTTTTTTGTGATCACTGGGAGTGCACAGATTCTGCCAATATATGATAATGGGCTGTAGCAAAAATATTTTTGGAGATATTTAAAAAAAACTTTTGAAAAACTTTAAATGCGTTTTCTGGCTAAACTAGAAGAGATAGAGCGATTTTAACTGTTTTTTGTGATCACTGGGAGTGCACAGATTCTGCCAATATATGATAATGGGCTGTACCAAAAATATTTTTGGAGATATTTAAAAAAACTTTTGGAAAACTTTAAACGCGTTTTCTGGCTAAACTAGAAGAGATAGAGCGATTTTAACTGCTTTTTGTGATCACTGGGAGTGCACAGATTCAGCCAATATATTATTATAATAGGCTGTAGAAAAAATATTTTTGGAGATATTTAAAAAAAACTTTTGGAAAACTTTAAATGCCTTTTCTGGCTAAACTAGAAGAGATAGAGCGATTTTAACTGTTTTTTGTGATCACTGGGAGTGCACAGATTCTGCCAATATATGATAATAGGCTGTAGCAAAAATTTTTTTGGAGATATTTAAAAAAACTTTTGGAAAACTTTAAACGCGTTTTCTGGCTAAACTAGAAGAGATAGAGCGATTTTAACTGCTTTTTGTGATCACTGGGAGTGCACAGATTCAGCCAATATATTATTATAATAGGCTGTAGAAAAAATATTTTTGGAGATATTTAAAAAAAACTTTTGGATAACTTTAAATGCCTTTTCTGGCTAAACTAGAAGAGATAGAGCGATTTTAACTGTTTTTTGTGATCACTGGTGCACAGATTCTGCCAATATATGATAATAGGCTGTAGCAAAAATTTTTTTGGAGATATTTAAAAAAATTTTTTTGGAAAACTTTAAACGCGTTTTCTGGCTAAACTAGAAGAGATAGAGCGATTTTAACTGTTTTTTGTGATCACTGGGAGTGCACAGATTCTGCCAATATATGATAATGGGCTGTACCAAAAATATTTTTGGAGATATTTAAAAAAAACTTTTGAAAAACTTTAAATGCGTTTTCTGGCTAAACTAGAAGAGATAGAGCGATTTTAACTGTTTTTTGTGATCACTGGGAGTGCACAGATTCTGCCAATATATGATAATGGGCTGTAGCAAAAATATTTTTAGAGATATTTAAAAAAACTTTTGGAAAACTTTAAACGCGTTTTCTGGCTAAACTAGAAGAGATAGAGCGATTTTAACTGTTTTTTGTGATCACTGGGAGTGCACAGATTCTGCCAATATATGATAATGGGCTGTACCAAAAATATTTTTGGAGATATTTAAAAAAACTTTTGGAAAACTTAAACGCGTTTTCTGGCTAAACTAGAAGAGATAGAGCGATTTTAACTGTTTTTTGTGATCACTGGGAGTGCACAGATTCTGCCAATATATCATAATAAGCTGTAGCAAAAATATTTTTGGACTAAACTAATTGAGCTAAGTTCACCAAATTTTCCCAAATGATTAATTATAGTAAACACCAGAAACCTATTTATATTGGATGTAATTGAGGTACTTGTTGGTTGTTATATTGGATGTAATTGAGGTAATTCAACTTCAAAATTTATTTGGCTATATCTCAGAAACTATTGAAGCTATAGTATTGAAATTTCACACAATAAAATATATTATTAGGGCCATTGCGTTTGACAAAATTCATTGAAAGTTGTTTTGATTTTGTGAGCATCTGCGATAGCTCCAAAAGATATTTGACATTATCTCAGAAATTATTAGGGCTATAATATACAAATTTCATGAAACAAGTGTATTTTTTGTTATATGTGATAAAAATCGTTGAAATTTCTTGTTTGGCCGTATCATAATTTCTTGTTGTTGAAAATATTGAAAACACAGTACTGAAATTTCACATTAATTAATTTGATAATAGTCTGTCAGATATTAGCTATGGCATATTTATTCACACATAGGATATCAAATTCGTACGGGTATCACAGAGTTGACACGATCAACTCTATTTTTTTCTCGTTTAATGAAAATTTAAAAAAAAATTGCAGAAAAATTTTTGTAAAAAAAAAAAACAAAATTTCTTCATTTTTAAAATTTTTTATTTTGATTTTTCAGTGACTAAATAAGAATATAGTTAAACAGATTACAAAATTTGTATTCATATTTCAATATTACTGAAATCAAGTTATTATATGCTGTCATAATTTTAAAAGAATTTTAACTTTAGAATATTAGAATTTTAACGATTCTGTTTTTCAGCCTTCGGATTCAAAATATTTTCAGAATTTACGTAAATAATAGAAATTCGTAATTAAACACAAATTATTATTATTCAAATTTACAGTTCGATTCTCATTTAATTTTTAAGATAATATTGTCGGCCAGCATATGGACAAGTTTTGAGGTATGCTCTTGATTTACTACATAATTTATCATCAGTTCGGAATTTATCATCTGGACAATTTTTATACGACATCCTTTTAACGCACCTTATTAAGAAATAAGCATGATTTTTCTGATCATATTTATCAGTATTTATATTGAAATATGGATGTTCTTTTCTATAAATTTGTCTTTCTAATGGTGTACTATCCAAAATATAATGTTCTTTAGCTATTTTTAAATCTTCCATGAATTCTTCGCCTATACAGGAGTATTAAAAAAACATTGACTGTGAAAAAGTCAGTAAAATTTAACATTTTGTACTTACGTTTTACTTTACAATCGTGGAAAGCTTCTTCCATTACAGGTAAAAATGGATTATCTTCATCTAAAACTTGACTTAAATATGATTTAACATTTGGCAATATTACATTATGTTGATCGTCTATAATGCCAGTTTCATTGAATATACAGCTCCAATAAATCTAAAAATTAAATAAGATTCCATTTGTTCAGTATTTTTTATTCAAATTTAATAAACAGAAGTAAATTCATGTATTGTGCTATGTAGATAATAAATAACGCAACAGTTGTACATAACATAATAGATAAAAATCTGAAAATATTTCTCTTTTCAAAATTAATACTCACTGATAATTTTTGGAATCTAGCTGAAATACTAGTCCATCTTGAAAAATCTCTATGAAATACTGGTACATAAGTATCATCATATTCATTTGGAATTTCATATCTATGATCAAAATTGTTTCTTCCATTAAAAGACTGATGTGGGTGATGACCGTGATGATGTCTTCTATGATGATGTCGGCCACGATGATGTTTACCATGACGATGATGTCCACCACCGTGATGTCTATGATGATGACGTCCATGATGATTCCTATGTAGTCGTCTTTCAAATGATTCTTCATTTGAACTGCTTGTTGAATCATCTTGTCTTCCTAATTCAGCTGAAAAATCTAATGATGAAAGTATTTCATCAACTGATCGCTTATTACGATCATTATTATCATTGTTATTGCCATTACTATCATTATTTTCATTATCATTGTTTGGAATTATGTTTGCTTCTGAATGATCGTACATTACGTTATGATCTGGATGTGAGAATCTGTTGGGTCTAAATACTTTACGCATACATTTCTCATGTAGATCATCCTTAACAATTGTTGGATCTAAACAACATGTACGAGGATTCTACAATAAAATTACATTTGATTAGAAAAAATAAAAAATTGTAAATTATGGTAATTTATGTATGCATGTATGTTTGTATGTGTATATACTTACAACATATGGCGGTTTAACAAAACATTTTGGATCCATGTCGCTAGATGCTGCCTGCAATAAAATAAATGATAATTAAATTTCCATTTAATCGAAGATATCTTCAAACACACTAGTACTAGCGAATACATTTACGATTTGCTGTACAATTTTATATACTTACTGCTATGGTAGTAATAACGATAAATATCAAAATCTTTTCCATCATGTAGGCTTGTTTTCTAAACAAAGACTGGAAATGAACTGATTTCGGTGTAAAATGTTCTTTAATTTATATCACTTAATAATATTTTAAGCGTTAAATAATGATAATAATTACATTAATCATTTCTTAGTTCAAGAGGTTGTTGTAAAAATTTTAAAAGAAAGAAAATTAAATTACGTATTAATAAAAAATTTAAAAATAAATTTTGGCCACATCTGAAATACGATATTATCGCAATCATATTCAATATGTTGGATTTTTTGAAGAAAACATTTGCAAATACATTCTACTAATGAAAGTTATATGCTCTTTCAAAATTTAGATAAACCGAACACAAAATTTTATATGACTATCTTCATATAATTCTACATTCGTAAAATTCTATGTCCAAAAAAAGAAGTGATTACTGGGACACGCGTAAGAGAGATCGAATAATACGATATCTAGGTAGATATTAGGTTGGAATCCAAACGGGAAAAGGAAGATGGAATGAGTCCGTAACTCATGGCCGAAATACAATTAAGGAGGCCGATTCAAATGGAAAATGGCGGTCAAAAATAAATTACCCAGCCAAAAACAGGGTACAATTCAGCAGATTTGTTGAAGTCGTATGCTCTCACACCGAATGAACAAAGAAAGACAAAAAAACATAAAACCCCCTTGACTATTGAAAACAAAACTATTTTCTCACTATAATGAAAAGTTTAAACCCTTCCGGTTTTTTGGAATTTTTGTGGAATCGGAGAAAAAAAAACTTAATGTTAATTACTTGCAATATTTTTGTCAAAATATTTGACTAATTTATCAAAAAACGAACATTTTATTTCGAGTATACTGTCAATTTTTATGGGAATCCACCAAAAAGTGTATGGACAAAAAAAATTGTAAATTGCTATATTTATAATATAGAGCATGTAAAATACAATTTACAAATTAAATATACTTATTTTTATTGGAATATTCATAACAATCATTAAAACATTATTTTAACTTATTAGATACGCTAGTCTTGTTGACGAAAATCTATTTTTGTTGCGCCTACAATTTGTATAAACCAACACTATACTTTTAGGTATTTAGAAAAAAAATTAAGTTTTAGTTTAATTATTTTTAGGGGATTTTTGATATTTCATTTTGAATTTTTACAATGTCATTGTAAATAAATAGATTTAATGTTGATTACAAAGCCTAGGTTTAAAATCTCTAAACATATTAATTAATTCCAATATTATAAGACACTCATGTAAAAATAAAACTAATTTTAATTTCTTCATTAGATCCAGTAGTATTTGGAAAATTTTATTCGAACCTGATTTTTGTTTTACTACTTTAGAGGACATAAAACATCACACTATAAATCTTTCACATTATAATTGATATTATTTTTAAAAGGAGAAACTGAAAATAATTCATTCTTAATTTTGGTTCATTTAAATGTAGTCGTATAATCAATGAATAATGTTATAAAACATTATAATAAAACCGAAATTCAAGATATTTTCGCTATACATTCAAGATTAAAAACAAAAATGGAAAATATTATCTTTTAAATTTTTTATCACAAACCATTTTTTAATGCTCAATATCTATATATACATGTATACGTGATGTACTGTACTATACTATTTATGCACACATTCTATATTCTATAAAACACTCATACAACCACCGAATACTAATATTCCACCGAAATAATATTTATTCAATTTTAGTATTTTGAACTGTTAAGACATACATTTAATCATATCGTAATACAAGCCAATGCCGCAAAATAACCATTACTTCTTTTTAATATATTAGTGTTTATGTTCGAAAGTTTATATTTTTTCCCAATTAAAACTAAATTTTAAAGAACGGTAACAATTAAAATTATCTTGAGGAAGACATCAATTTAGACTTTTATTAAATTTTTTTCCAAAAACAAAGATTTAATAAGTTCATAAATAATAAACTGAAGATTTAAAATTTACAAATTAGCAATTAATGATTCAATTTGATACTGTTCACCAAAGTGCATTTATTGTGAATTCACTTTTCGTTCAAGACTATATAATAAAATTTACTGAAATTATGTGAAAATTAATTGAAATTAATTTTATTGAAAACCTAAATTAAATAAGTAAACTAATTCTCTATTAATTATAAATTAGAAAACTTACCAATATAATTTTAAAATACTGTGCATAAATGGAAAAAGTTCAACTAATATTTTTAAATCTGATCCAGTACAGCAAATCATCAATAAATTAGCAACTTCTGCGGAATTTTTTTCAACAGATTCTAAATTTGTATCATCTCCACACATCATTTCTCTCTTAATTTGATTCTGAAGATCTTTATAAATTTTTGTTGCAATTGGAATTTTTTTAATACTAAATGCATACGTAGCATATCGCATTATCAAATTTCTGAGTAAAAGTCCATGTTCGATAATATTTTCATCAAATACTTTTTCTTTAATTATATTAAAAAGTTTATTTGATAATAGTATTTGTCGTTGTATATTTAAATTTAAAATATTTTCTTCAATCATTTTATAAATTTCATCCTGGTCTTTTTTCGGCAAATTGTTTAATAGCCCGGAAATCTAATGAGATCCGAGATTTTATAGTTATTATTATGATAGATTATGTTGCGTGATAACTTTACCTTCAATAATAATTTAGTTAACCAAATTTGATGTCGTTCTATTGGAAAATTTTCATATAAATCTAGTAAATATTTTCGTTTGCGCGAAATATATAATATTAATTTGCCATCACAATCTATTTGAAAACAAAGTAATGATATCATTAAAGCCAATTTCTAAAATAAAATTTCAAAAAAAAAAAAAGATCGTGAAACGGTATACAATCATTGCAAGGGACAAAATTTTTAACATGTGATTTTCAATGAATTTTACCTCATTATTTGTAAATAACAAAGAAGAATATTCTGCTTCATATTTCTTAACAAATACAAATACAAAATGTATTGCAATAAATGTATTTTTGAAATTCGTAAATTCTGAATCCAAATAACATTTCTTTACAGCATTTACAAAGTTATATAATGATTCATGATTAATTAATAAATTTTCTTTGCACATTGTTAACATTATATAATAAGTAAATTTTGTTATTTCAGTATTATAATTGGGAAATGGATAAAATTCGAAGCTAAAATTTAAAAAATCATAATTTTTATAAAATGTTGTTTTGATATTCTAAAATATTTTACCTTAAAAATTCACTTGGTATATTGATTTTCTCAATAAAAGCAAATTGTTCATCCAACTTTATGGGAGTTGACCATTGCCTATAAATTAAATCCTTAAGAATATCATTCAAAATTTTCTAAAAAAAAAAGCAATTAATTTTGTTTGGTTGAGTTGATAAACTATTGAATTCAAAACCTGTTTGAATAATTTCTGAAAAATCGCATTATATCGAAACCATAAACAGGAATATTCATTAAATACTCGAATAAAATCATTGTCAGTACTTGTAAAAATATCACCATGAATTTTATTCAAAATTTGAATTACTCCCAATGAATTATTTGATTGATTTTCCTTAATAACAGTGCCAAGAGCCGTTCGGATAATTTTACCAATTTCTAAATCAATTTCAATATTAAACCTTGGTTCATTAAAAACATCAATATAATTTGTTATAGCCTTTGAATCCACAGCAAGTTTTGCTAATTGAAGTTCTTTCTCTAGCCTAAAAATATAATTTTAAAAATTGAAATTTTAAAATAATAAAATTAATCCTTAAAATTTCGAACCTCAGTTTCTGTTTGGAAGAGCCTAAATAATTTAAATTTTCGGTACTTATTTTTTTATACAATTCATTATCATTATTTTTCAAAAATATTGTCGCACTTTCTGCATCTAAAGTTAGTTTCGCTAAAAGCTGTTAATTATAAAAAAAATTCCAGAAAGTTGATAGAATTGATAATTTTTTCCGGTTCCAATTCAAATAGTACCGGTAAAGTAAAATTAGAATGGCTACAACTTGAAATCTTTATTTTTGAAGATCAAGGTGCTCTTACCAAAAGTTTACTTAAAAATTTATCATCATTCTTACAAAATCCTTTCTCAATATCGTCGTTAAAACTTTTCATTAATGTTTCAATGATTTTGTTAAATCTTTTATATATTACAGCTTCCTTATTTCGTTGCATTCCTTCAGCTATCCATTTTGACAAAAATTGAAATTTTTGAAATTCATTCTACAAAAAAAACATAAGTATGTGTGTCAATGTTGCCACTTTTAGCATTAATCTAAAAAGGATTAAATGCATATATGTAGGCTTATTATACTTCGTCATATGAAACACAATCATTACGAAATATTTCAAAAACTCCAATTGTGTTATTTTCGAAATCAGTCATTGGAAAAGCTGCTATGTTTGTTGGACTAATTTCTGGAATTTTTTGAAAATTAGGAAATCTTATATCACATTTAAATGTTGATAGATTTAGAGGCTTTTTCTCTCTATAAACATGTGTTGCTGTCGTCCTGTCGAGATCTGGGGACATATTCCAGATTCCAAATAGAAATAAATTATAATAAATTTAAAAAATCTTTCATTAATTTTAAAATCATACCAATGTTAAAAGCAAATCGCTTTGAAAAGAACTTATTTACGTTTTCAGGACATATAAAAAGTTTTTTCTTGGTTTCATCAATTAAATATACAATATAACCTTGACTTTGGTGTTCTGTTCTTATTGCTTCACCTGTCTCATAAATAAATTCAATTATATCTCCACCATTTGGTTTGTAAAGAACAGCGTGATTCAGTGCATTCAACTTCGATTCAGTTTGCCTGCAAAATTTAAATTTTTTTTTTTGCTATTTCAAAAATAATTTTATTAAATAACTTATTTTCAATATTTGAGAAACCTTAAATGAAAGCTTATTTTCAATCAATGCATTTAGATGGTACAATTATTTCTACAATAATTTAAATATTTAATTTTATACATTGCATGTTTTGTAAAACTTTCAATTAGAAGCAAATATGTGGGTTTGTAATATGAATATCCTCAATTTAATATTAAAATCATAGCTAAATAATTACGCACACGTCGGCAATCTTATGTTCAGATGATTTCAAAGTATAGTCTTGCAAAAGTTTTGCAATTGCATTTCCTTGATTTAATGCAATATCAATTTGAACTAGAATATTCTGGAAAATTTCATATTCTTTCTATAAAATCAAATACAATGTAATATTATTAAAAAAGAAAACATTTAAATTTCAAATTACATGAACACTTTCACTTAATAATTTTAGTGATTTTTCTTTTTTAAAATTCATTTTTTTTTAATTTACTTGTTTGAAAGCATAATTAATGAATAATGACATTAAGTGAACCTATTAAAAAATTGACGTATGAAAAATTTTTAAAAATTTAATTTTTGAAAAAACTATGTCCATTTCGAAATTTTTTAAAAACAGAAATAACATGAATTTTTGAATAATTTCTTGTTGTGCCATCTATTATGAAGTAGTGGTAATTTAGTTTTAATTTAAATATAAATTACAAATTTGATACAAATGTTTTTTGACATTCCTATTTTATGTAAGACATATATTTATGTAATGACAATTTATTAAAATTCCATAGATTCTTTAATTTAAAAAATTAATTTAAAATTGTAAGCTTAATGTCTTTTATATTATTAATTTTTTAATAATAAAATGACATACTACCATCATTATTTTTTCATAATATGACTGACTTAAAATTAAAATCTGTGTCTCGTGAAGAAGCTTTAAATTTTATTTTGACTATAATTTCGAATACACGTTTTTTACTAATAAACTATTTCTGAAAGTGTAATTTTTCAAATGAATCTTGCAAAAAAATTTCAATTAATTAGTAAACTAAAATAATGCCGAATAAAAAATAGCATGTAAACAGGTAACTTAATTTTTTTTCGTAAAATAATTATTGACATAAATCGCATGATAGCGCCACAATCACTTAAAAGAACTTATTCTTCACTTATTTCTAAATCAATAAAACAAAAACAAAATATAGATTTAAAAACCCAATAAACCTTTTATCTAATTGGAATATGTCAAAAACATATGAATAGCACAACTTTTTTTTTTTTTTGTAAAATAAAAACCAAACATAAAGGAAAGAATTTCTTTTCTTCTCTTGTGTAGTTTCGGATGGTCGTGAAAATTTATTTTTTTGTTTTGTTATTTAAATAAAATAATTATTTTTTAAAAAAATATAATTAATTATTTAGTGAATAAGTTGAAATCAATTTTGAAAAATAATAATATATAAGAAAAATTTTGTAAATATTTTTTATATAAAAAAGAAAAATAATCAATTTTGTCTAGAAAAAGAAAAATTGTGTAGTTTCAAAGAAGGTTTAGTAGGAAAAAAAATTTGAAAAAAATTTCATTGCAAAAAAAAAAAAAAAAGTAGATGCCATTAAGAAAATTTTTTGAAATAAATTTTGTAGCAAGTCTTTCAATAATAAATTTATAAATAATATATACAAATATACAAAATATTAAATTGGATTAATTTAAATTATAAATCTATATAACAAAAAAATTTTTTAGAAGGAAGAGTAAATTTAAAAGGTAAATTTAAGAAATATTTAAGAAGAAATTCTAAAACTGTAATACTGAAGCACTCAAGGATAAAATAAAAAAAAAATTGAAATTTTTTTTTATGCATACATACAATACATCATCTATTATATATCAACATACCTATTTTGTATTTAATATCTACATAGAACAATAAGAAATTTATATAATCGGAGCATTGGATGTGTCACAATTCCATTGCCATCGGTAAGTTCAAAGTCACAGTTTAATAATAATTTATATAAGTAAATATATATATATATATATATTTATACAAAACAGAATATTGAAAAGCGGTATATAAATTTAGAAATTTTTTTTTTGTTTTTAAATTTTAGTACAAAAATATATTTATAACTATATATAAATAAATAATTTTAAATAATAGTGAGTGAATTCAAATGCAATTAATTATTTTTAAGTAGGTAGATATCCATATAGGCTAAGTAGGTATATATATATATATATATTTAGGTAGAGATATATTAAATACAATTTGAAAATAAACACAAAATTTTCTATCTAATTTTTTTTTATATTTATTTACACATGTAGGAACTGAATTTATAAATTAAGCATAAACTTTACTTATTCATTGTAATTAATTTTATTAAGCAATTCAATTATATTTTTTTTTACATTTACATGTTATTTTTAAAACACATTAAACATTTTCATTAAAATACATACTTTAATTTTTATATTTTACCGTAGAAAAGATAGGTAAACAAAATACATCCATTACAGTACCCACTACTGACCTAGAAACATTTAAGAAATTTTTATGTTTTTGGCATTAAATGTATTATAAGTACTTAATGGACATCAGCATTTCTTTATTACATAGTTAAGTATATATATATATCAACTCACTTACACATAATATATTTAACATGCATCTTTTTTTTTTGCAAGTAAAATAGAATTAAAGAAGAAAATATGAATAAAATTGTGTAGACAAACAGCTGATAAATTTTATAAAAACATTTCATTGTTAGTAGGTACACAATGAAAATTTTATTTTCTGGTGCGCGGAAATAAAATACCGAAAGAAAATAAACATATAATTAAACTACTTACAAACAATTATACTTTGCTTACTTATTTTTAGTATTAATATCTTTTTGTCTGTACTATTGGAATTGATTTTCTAAATTCAATAATAATATGTATTAAAAAATACTTACGAATGAAAATGAAAGTTTATTTCCTGTCTTGCATAATAATAGTCAAGGCTGAAATGTAAGTATACTAGGTATGCGTACTTATATAAATTACAAATTATTACAGATTAGTTGAGAGTACAAGAATTGAATTTTAGATAAGTAAAATGACTACTTAACATACTAGGCATTATAAAATATTACTATTCTGTTATACTGATTTCGTATTTCACACCTTATTATTTTCATTTCAAATTTTTTAAAAATTGAGTCACTACTTAAGTATTTAGTTATTTAAAATTAAAGAGACAATGAATCATAGAATCTATATGCCTAATTAATATAAAGATTATTTACGCGGGAGATTTTTCAATAAGAAAATTTTTTGTGCCGATGATTCTTAAATATCTTTATAAACTTTTATTTAGTAACTAGTATTATTAAATTTATACTTAATTTAATAATTTTTTTTTTTAATTCTTAGGCATTTTCTCTTTTAAATAAGAAGCTAGATACTAAATTTATTAATTGTTGAACATCAAGGAAATTTAATATTTAGAATATTTATGATAATTTTCAAGTCTTAATTTAATTTAAAAGATCTACTTAGTATTTATTCACGAAATTTTGTATTGATTATGAATATTACAATTGAAATTTCTTAAAAATAAATGTTTTTAAAAGACTTAACAAGTTTTTTAAAATAAAAATTTTCCAATATTTCAACTTTATCATACTCTAATTTTAATACTTAAATAGTTTTCTTTTAATTCCTACCGCAACATTACGTCATGAAATGTGAAATAGTTTTCTATCTTTTCCTTTTTTTCTAAATGAAATTGATTACTTACAAAAAGCAAATCTTTCGGTATATTATTTCCTTGTATCATGATTACCATTCCATTTTTCTTTTTTTAAATTCATTGTTTCTGTTAAAATTGATGGTAAGGGATAAGTATTTCATTTTTTTTTTGTTGTCTTGTACACATAACATAAATATTTTTTCCATTTTCTTTTTCTCATTTTATTTTTGAATTGCTTAATCTTTGATGATTTCATTTCTTTTTACAGGTGTAAGCATATACTTATATACACATTCATATTTTATTTAGAAGTGGATGATTTCTTTATAATAAATTAGAAAATAAAGGAATAATTTGAAAATAACGTTTATAATTAAGTATTTTTGATGATTCATATAATATTAAATATTTAAATAAATTCATGAAATTGAAATATCCATAATAAATATACGTAAATGCAAATAGTTTTATGAAATGTGAAAATAGTTTATTAATAGTTTGTTATTGTACGTAAAAAATGAAATTATTATTTGAATTGTCAATTTAAATTAACATCAATTACAATTACTCACGCCAATTTGTAACTAAGTACTTTATTTCAAATGAAATGCAAATGTTTAAAAAATTTTGCTAAAATTTAAATTTAAATAATAAAATCTGATTATTAATAAAAAATAAAAATTAAATACCGGTACAATTTCTTTTTCGTTTTGTAATTTTTATTTTAACATTTTATTTTTTAATTTTTATTTTATCGACCGGTTTTGGTTGAGGCTGCCACTCAGTAAGTATCGGTTAAGTCGCGCCCGAATTTACTCCCAATACCGGCTAAATTTTCACTATGCATTGTGTTGTGCTTATTCCTTTTGTTATAAAAAGTTATAAAAAGAGCAACCCACTGACAAAAACCGTCGATAACTAAAACCCGATTAATAGACTACCGGTCAATAATCTCTGGCAATCGAAAAGCCGGTCGATGAACGTAAGAAATCGAAAAGCTTATAAATAGGCTACCGGTCGATAAAGTGTTAAATACTTGTTTAAATTAATTCACTTACTTATTTAAAAACAGCCCCAGAATTCGCTTATTTCTTGTCTTAAAAATATATTATTGGATATTCTAATAAGTTCAGAGTATAAATATAATTAAGTAAGCACACATTAAAGAATTAATTATGATAGAAATAAATGATTGAAGTCTAAATTCTTCAGTATAAAATATTATAGTTTTAAAATTATTATCAAAAATATTTGTACACGTACATATTGCATTCACTTATATTTATTTTCATTAAGTATTAGAAATTTTCTAAATTTATCTAATCAATTTTTATTAAAATGGAATGAAACTTAACTACTTACTTATGTATAAACTTTTAAAATACAACGTTTTAGTAATTATTTGTGTAATTTGGTTGTATTATTTTATTTATATTTGAAGATAACATTAAAATATTTTTAATATTTTAGTATAGGCACTTTTTGTTTTCTATGCATTTTTTGGTGCAACTATAAATTTAAAATTATAAGATAATAGTAAAAAATCTAAAATTATTAATTATAACAGTTTTAAAATTTCATTTAATAAGTAAGTAATTATTAAGTATTTATTATTATTTCAGTTAATAAATACTTAAGTAAATAAGATTAATTACGATTTGATTATATTAAATTTTAAGGCGCCATTTGAGACAAACTGTTATATTAACCTAAATTTATATATTGTATGAACGTTATTTTCAAATTGCCTTACAGCACTCATTTAAAGTTAGCATTAAAATATAAGTGTTATTAAAAATAACATTCCATATTTTATTTACCAAAAAGTTTTACATATATACACAAATCATATATACTTAATTATTTATTTTAATTTATCAAATATTACACTTATTAATTAAATTATTTTTTGTTTTTAGCAAGTATAAGTAAAGTACGCAACAAGTGCTTAATTAAAAATAATTTTTTTTTTCTTATTTTAAAAATAATTTTTTTTTTGCCAAATTATTTTTAGATGCGCATAATATTTAAATGTGTATCAATTCAAAATAAATTTTTTTCATTTAAAGACTCATTTATAATTTTAATAGGAAGGTCATCTAATTGATCATTTTATGAGAAATGAAAAAAAAAATCATTATTTCATATTAAATTTAAATTATTATTAATAGAATAAATACGTATAATAATTTGAAAATTCATAATTAAAAAAAAAATAGTAAAATAGAAAAAAAAAAATAAGTATTTTGTTTATACTTATAAGTAATTAAAAAAAAAATATATTTGGCCACAATTTTTCATTCAAAATTTATAAAATTTTATGCTAGGAGAAAAAAAAAACAATAAATAAAATCTAAAAATAAAAATTTTCAAATTAAAATGAAATTTTTTTTAAGGATTTTGAAATTTTTCTGTATTTCAATATTATTTAAACATATACATAAATATATAGTGAATATGGTGATACCTATATGTAGGTAGGAAGTAAGTATTTAAAAAAAAATATTTACAGAAATAAAAATAAATCTATTCATCTTCTTTATATTTATAATATGTTTAATATTTAATATTTTCAATTTAAAATATATTTCAGGCATTAAGTATAATAATGAAAACAAAATATATATTTACTTAATTGAAAATTGATTTGGATTTTTTCTGCAATACAGATTTTAAAATAAAAATTTTTTTAAGACAGCCAACATGAATTGGGGAATTTCCTTGTGAATCACACATATTCGAAATATTGTTTTCCTATAATGAATTTAAATACTACTTACAATATATTACAAATTTGTTATATGATAACTGATAACTACTTAAAGTTAAAGTATTTTACTCACCTTCTCAACACAAATAGTTAAATTTGATATAAAATTGGATTTTATAAGCAATACTTTATTATTTACTTATAAGTTATTTAGAATATAACAATAACTGTTTTATTGTCAACATTATTGAAGTGTTTCGAGAATGAAAATTAATTGTTCTGATGCTTTATATTTTATGTTAGTGCTGCAGTACCTAAGCACTAACATATTTTATTCTACATATTGTATTTTAATATTTATTTAAGACTTTGTTAAAAATTTTTAATTTGAAAAATGTTTACTCATATACTTAAATATCGTATTTACTAATATATTTGTGCATATTCCATAAAATTATTTAATTTTATTTTAATTAAAATTTTTAATTAAAATTGAATTTTATTAATTACTCACAGAAGTAAGTGGGGATGGAATGAAATTATCTGTGATTTTTTGAAATATTTTTGTTTTCTTATAATTATATAAAAAGTTTGTTTGGAAGTTGACTTAAGTCCATTTTGCATTTTCAAAACTCTTCTTATTCCCAAAGCAATGATATTTTCAGTAATTGGAATTGAAACTAATTTTGTCGGATAAGAAAATAAATATTTTATCTTAGCTAATACTTAATTAACCGAATTTTTGGCTATACCCTAAAACCAAACGGAGAAATATTTCATTTTTACTCGAAATGGAATTAGGTTTCCACTAAAATTAATCATATACATAGTTTATTTTTAATTCTCTCAAAATTTTCATTCATAATCTTCCTTACGTTAGTTAAGACCTTAGATTAACTCTAAATTTCACAAAAAATTATATCATCACGTGGTTTTTTTTTTCTTTTAGAAAATTAAAATTAATTGCAAACTTTTGTTATTGAAATATTCGTTAAAATTTATTTAAGGTAAAAAATAAATTAAAGCAGTTTTAGGTAACCCAAGTTTTTTTTTCAATTTTGAATTCATTTTGGCAAAATTTTTTTTTTTTTGTCTTTTGTGTTTTTTTTTTGCTTTTGGGAATTTTTGTCGCAGAAAGCATTTAAATTATCGTTCGATTTCAGGTAAGGAAGTCAAGTTTTTCAGGTTCCTCATCACGAGTACGTACATAAGTAGTAGAAAAAAAATTTATACAATAAATGTATAACGTTTATTGCTACATTAAAGGTGAATAATATATTTTAGCGTTTAATATACAATATTTTTAGCACGTTATTGCTGGAAATAAAATGAAAAATGTTTGGGCTCAATTCAATGTTATTGTTATTATAGTTGCACGTTTTAAAAGAGATGCCACAAGTTAATAAATTTTGAATTTCTTATAAGATCGTAAATGATTTGCGTATGAAATTTGACTTTCTAATTTAAAATTTTCAATTTATTCATTTTGGAGCCTCAAGACTATAAAAACTTCTCAAAATATTTACATTATTTAGAATATTTAATTTATAATATTGGAATTGTTTTTAGGTACAATACTTTTAAAATTCTAATAATATTGCGTAAGACTAGTCCAATATTAATTGATTTATTAATTGTAGCGTATTTATTAAGAATTAATTTAATAATTTTTAACTAGGATTTCTCCTTTGTTGTCTAATTCAATCACATATGCATTAAATACTTTATCCATGAAATATTCGTGAAATTGTCGTTTGTCAATTAAAATATTTAAGTATGTTAAAATATATGTATGTATAATATATACGTATTCAATCAATAAAACTTAATAATTTAATTAAATTTTCAATTTAACGCAATTTAATTACAATTAAAATATATATTTTACATATTGAAATATCTGTTAACTAAAATTTATATTATTTAATATCGTAAATTTATAA
The DNA here is from genome assembly GCF_029603195.1 of Condylostylus longicornis. Classification (NCBI taxonomy): domain Eukaryota; kingdom Metazoa; phylum Arthropoda; class Insecta; order Diptera; family Dolichopodidae; genus Condylostylus; species Condylostylus longicornis. The sequence continues at coordinate 1,086,761 of NW_026578128.1, read as the reverse complement.
AACTAACCGTATTATTTAAATTTCTAAATATAATTAAACTATTCAGCTATTGCTTATTTATTTTTTTATTTCAATATCCTATTTTGTAATCGTATAGTACACTTTCAGCTACATAGTAGAATTATAGTGTACATACTCGTACAACTAAAATATCAAAATGAACTAAAACTTTGCAATTTAATTAAAAAAAAAATATTTTTTTTTTAATTAAATTTTACAATTCTTTTCTTTATTTTCCTACTGTAACTCAATATTACATATAAGTACAGATGTTGTATAGATTTAATAATGGATTGATTAAATAACAATTCAATAACCCAATAATAATATATTGCTTACTTACTATAATCAATAGTCATTAATTCAATTGTTATCTTTGTTTTGATAACTTGCTGAATTTATACAATAAAATAAATCATTTCAAGTTATAAAAATAAATACACAAAAATTATTTATTGTAATCATCGTTTTATAACTTACTTATTTACTATTTTAGAATATGTTGATATGTCTGTATTGTATAAATATACATAATCATTTATGATTTTAAGTTAATATACTACTGACCAGTTTAAGGTGGTCAACTATTCAAAATTATTTAATTAAAAAGAAAAGTATTGTTTTTATATTATAATTAAAAATATTTAAATTATAATTTGAATTTTTGAAATTTACCTCATATATTCTGCAAAAAAATCATAAGAATCAAATCAAACAAAATAATTTAACTATTATTGAAATTTATAGAGTAGAACGAGTATTCTATAAATTGGAACGAGTATGTATATATACAGATATCATTATTAGGGTGTAAGCATAAGTAAAGATGTGAAAGTGGCGAAAAAATATGACGAAAATAATTTTTCAAATACATTATTCATGGTACATAAATGGGTTACACGCCATTGGGAAGTAATGAACTAGATTGGGACTGCTTTTTTTTACCGGTTACAGTTTTTGGGAAAATAGGAGATTTATATCAAAAAAAATAACTGGCTCTTAAAATTCCAAATGCTCGGAAAAGAAAGCTTCACATGAGGCTAAGCGGCCACGACGGAGTAAAATAAAATATCGGTAATTGCTATCGAATCACTTTAATTGGCCAAACAACACATATGTAAACTATAAATATTATGATATAAAAAGTATTGTTCTTATATATTGATTAGTTGATCAAGCTTATTTTAACATTTACAAATAATAAAAATACTATCGAAATTATAAAGTCGATAATAAATTGAATAGTTAAGTACTTCAATTTTGTCATTCATCTTCTACTATAGGGCAAGTATACATACGTTACGTATTATAAAATTTTAAACATACGTACATATTTTATATTTTTTATGCGTATTTATTTCGGATATTATCTATAGTTGTATATAACTATAAAGTACAATACATGTTACTAATAAAATGAACCTATTTAATAGATACCTACTTGTTTTAAAAAGCCCATGCTTAATATATCCGTTTACGATAAAAGCAAACGATTATAATAACGAAATCTACTGCCCACATACAATCATTCATACTTATAAATAAATACGTATATATATGTAGGTGTATGTACTTAACTGTTTTTCAACTTATTATATTTTTCAATACTAAAACTTATTATGACTTAATTTTTTTTCTGGAAAACATAAAGAACAAGAAGAAAAAAAAAGAAAAAAAAAATACCAGCAAAAATCAACTTTTTCTCAATGATAATCGCCTTAACCTTCTTTTTTTTCACGTCCTTGACCTTTTCTGTTTTTTAATGACATAATACAAGATACTTATCTATATGTATATATATACATACATATACATACATACAAATGTATACATAACAATTACAGAATTGCCATATTCGTTTATTTTTTTTTTTTGATATTTTCTCGATTATTTTTCTGATAACAGCATTGAACTTGAATTTTTTTTTTGACGTTCAATAGTAACTGCGTATACTACGATTTATAATAAGCGTTTGTGTCGTCATTTTATTTTTAATAATAAACGAGTACTTATACTCGTATACAAAAATTTATTTATTTAAAACAAATTTTGAAAACATATGTAGAAAAAAAAAATTTCAACTAATTTTTTTGTTAATGTAGCGTATAATGAAGCGTTTATTCATAATATAAATATTATAACATACATATATAACAATATGTATATCCATACACATTCTACACACAGGCGCGGTTCTGATGTATTCGTCGCCCTAAGCGGTTCCTAAAAAGTGCGCCCCCCCCCCCCCCCCTTCAACCTTTTCACCTATTTTATTACTGTGAACAAAATTTAATAGGCATTGCACATTGTGCATCATAAAGCAGTTTCTTGTAACCTTATTGTGCTGAATTATAGAATTAAAGTCTGGAACTAAACTTTCAATTTTTTGTTTTATAAATTCAAAAACAAGGTAATTTATTTAACTGTACGTTTTTTTATGAAGTTATGATCAGATTTATATCAATCACTTAAACTTGATTTTTTGATTTTAACAACCAAAAAATTTACTTTTTGACGTAAGTGAAACTTATTGTAAAAGGTTCTATGAAAATTATATCAAATGAACTTTTTCACAGCTTATTTGAATATGAAAAAAAGTAAAAAATTATTTTTATTTTTATTCGTAATTTTATTTTTATTTTTATAATTATTTTTATTTTTATTCGTAAAATTTGGCTTTTTATTTCACAAATCGCCTGAGAAATGAAGCAGCGTATAAAAAAAGTTTCGACTTGCATTCAAAAATTTAAGGAAAATTAAAGTTTCGTTCTAAAATTTGTGACTTAAAAACTAAGCTTTTCATGTACATAGCTATAAGCTTTTATACTGTTCATTATATTTTTTAGATTCTATTAAAATAAATGCATTTACTGGTATTTATAGGCTCGTGGTTTTGAAATTTCAGAATGTCGTTTTGCTTAACTGTTTTAATTTTGGAGATAAATGTGTGAAGCAAATTATGCGCCATTTCATTTTACTCTTATTTTTTGCATGACTTACACTACATCAATTCAGCATAAAAATTCTTAACATTCACTTGATTATTAAACAACATTTTTTCAATTCAATATAAGTAGTAGATTTTATCAATTAAAATTTAATTCTGTGATTGATAACAGTTTTTTCAAAAACGAAAGCAGAACATAGTAGTAGAAATTCATAACGATCATGTAATTTTAAAATTCATTCAAAATTTTTTGTTGTTAAACAAAAACAAAATATTGGTATACACAATCTCAATATCAAGCTATGCTTTCCATCATTTAAGAATATTGCTCTCATTCTCTTTTTCTAATTTCTTTCTATTCTCATTCTTAATTTGTGTTTTTTTTGTTTTGTTCTTGTTGTTTACTAATGCAATAGTATACAGAAAAGTAATACATTATAATAATGTGTTTGTTTGTTTGGTGAGTGGGCGCCAACTAAGCAAAAATAAAATTTTGCATGTATGAAACAATTTAAATATAATGTGTACGAACGAGTGTAGCCACTAAGCATAATAAAAACATTGCTTTGTGATATAATTATATGTGTACGAGCGAGTGTTGATAGGGAGCAATCTCAGCAAAATAAAAATTTTGCTTTATGAGATAATTATATGTGTACGCATGAGTGTTGATCTTATTCATATTAGACAATATAAATTATGTGTACATGTGTATTTTTGAATATTTTTATTTGTTGCGTACATTGCTTCTATATATGTATGTATATTATATGAGACGATTTCACTTATATATATGAACGTTTGAATGTATACAGCTGTGTGAAATAATATTCTGTGTTTATAGGCATATACAGTACATAAAAAATAAGAATGAAAGAGTAGTGTAGAGTAAAGGAATGTATGAGTAATTTTAATTCTATGAACATTTTTTGTTATATGGTGCAAATAGAAAATATGTGTAGGAACAAAATATTATGTTTGCATGTAGGTAGATTTTATTAAGTTAATTTCGCTATAATTTGATGTATAAAAAAAAACTTGGAATCCTTTTTTTTGGGTGAAAATTTTTTTTTTTAAATTTAGGGGTTTTTTAAGTTTTCAATGGCGCCCCTATTTTTTATCGCCCATTGCAAATGCATACTTTGCATGTATGATAAATCCGGGGCTGTCTACACATATGAATGAATACTTAGAAAAATGGAAATCTGATCTTTTTTCTATGCTAAAAAGAATAATATCAAGTGTACACACATTATTTATCAGATTAAAGTGCTTTGAAAAGCTTTTAATATTTATTTTTTATACAAGTTGATTAAATTTAGAAAAAATCAATGAATACAGTAATCTCCGGTTAATCGTTTTAGCACAAAATTAATAACACAATTAAGGCGGGAAATTCAATCAAAATTTTTAAAGAATCTCATTTAATTGTATAATACCGACTGTATATAACAGGTAAATTCTAAATCGCCTATAAAATGTAATGAATTGACAAAATAATTCAAAAGTTTTGTAATCGCAACTCTACACTATAATATTATAAACCATAGTTAAAATATTTTGGCTTTTATTTAAAAATTTTCGTAAATTTTTGCTTGTTTTTCGGTTTTATTTTATTTCAGTTATTCGATGACTGGTAAATTCTTTAATTTCGTTTAATTGGATTTACAAAAATCATTGAAGCAAGTTAATTAGTTGAGTAGAAAAACGCACCTGGTTATAATAATATATTGTACATAAAATTTAAAATTGCTCTATATTAATATGAAATTGAAAAGGAAACGTTATTAGTAGTGAGTTGAAATTATTCGGGGATTACTGTTCATAGTGAGTAATTCCAACAATTAAATTCAATTTAAATAATGCTTGTAACTGTGGTATTTGTGTATTACATAAAAATATTGAAAAGAGAATTACATACTTACATAGGTACCCATGTACCTACTACCTTTATACAATATTAGTATAAAAAACGAATTTTTTTTTATTACAATAAAACTTTTATTACAAAAAATAGACGATAAATTTGCTATCTTTTTTCAATTAAGAAAAAAGTTTAAAGAAGAGAAAATGAAAAAGTTATATTAATTGGAGTTTCGAACAAACTTTATTATCTTTTTTATTAATTAACTTAATAAAATATATATGTATGTATGTTGCCTCTAGGATTTTTAAATTAATACCCAGCTAAAGAATAGTAGGTACTTAAATATTAATTTAATTCAATATTTTTGGTTTAAATATCTTCTTAAATAAAAATTATAATAAAATTTTATTGTTAAGCAATAGATTATTTAATATATAAAACACCTGTACTTAATTTAGAAATTAGTTTTCGAATGGGGGCAAAAAAATCAATTAACAAAAAAATTTATCAATAAATTATTATAGTATTGGAAGAAAATTATTTAAAATGGTTTTGCAATCAAATTGAATTTTAAATTCTCTCAAACACATTTTAAGAAAGTACTTTTTTACTTTTGTACCTATTAAGATTTGTAATACATGACATCAAATTTTAAAAGATCTAACCGTTGTATTAAAAAAACTACAACTTCTTACATTTTCAATGAAATAAACAGCTACATAGATAATCACAATCTACGACATTATTTAACATACTTTTTTTCATATATATGTATAAGTATATGTGTCAAAATATATCAATTTATTGCATACATTTGGGATGAACAAAAGAAAAAAATTAAAGGAAGCGTCAACATAATAGTCGAATTCGACAGTTAAGTAAGTTAGATAAATAATTAGACTTTTTGATGGTATGGCGTTTACCGTTTTCCTCTTTTATAGAAATTTGGAATAGCTTATAAAAATTCTGAATAGCTTCTGAATTCTGAATAGAAATATAAGCCGCCTAAGATTCAAATTTTATAGATTTCGAGAGGCGATAACTTGGGAAGGTAGAACTGCAAGAAAATTTTTTTATACAATAAATTATTAATTAGTACCTGAAAGCTTCTAAAATTTTAAGCTCCTACAAGATCTCGTCTAGAAAAAAAAACTATATCAAAAATTTGAAAAAAAATGTGTCTTATAGATAACCTTTAATTTTAACGGCTATTTTGTCAGTTCCATGCTCAACTATATGTTTTGCCGCGGTAGAAGAAGCTAACTAAAAGTTTTCTGCGCTTGCAGAATTCTTCAAAAAAGTGTTTTGCATATTTATGTTCTACATTACGTAAATTATTTCTTATTTAAACTGAATTTTCTTAATGTATACAAATCTGTTCAAGGATAAGCAAATAATCACTTTGATTTTAATAATAATTTTTGTAAATATTTTAAGGATAATCTTTTATATTGATTTTGTATATACATACAATACATATATACATACAATATAATTTTTTTTTCTGTATTTTATCTACTCTCGCTTATATACCATATACATAATACATATGCATACTTATGACAATATTTTTTTGTAAATAAGTTATTTACATTTTAGCTATATAGTAATGAGAATAGAAAATATGCAAGGATAATTCAATATGTATTCTTATTTATTTCCGTTTACACACTTTTATATTCGTCATTTAATATTGTATTGCACAGTATATACCTATATATATGTTTGTATATACATAAAATTATCATAAAAGGAAATTTCATTGAATAACTAAGTAAACTAACATATTCATATATATATATAGCATTGCATACGAACTTTATGTAACTAAGTATATGTATGTGAAAATACATTGTTATTACATGACTTATGAATATTTTATGAGTAATACAATATTGTTTTTAAATTTAATTGTGAATATTTTGTATAAAGAAATTATTGAAAATATTTGTACAATTTTCCAATTTTATTTAATTAATTTATTAAACTAATGTTCATATAATATGTATACTAATTTGTATACGTATAACAGTACGAAATATGCGAATAGCGTATATCAAAGTAATTGCAAAAATTAATGAACTTGATAAAGAATTGAATTTTATTGTGTTTCTTCTGTTTAATTCATATATAAGCAAATTTGTATACGTACACCTAGTATACGAATTACGCCTATGTGTATACAATATATAAACGTAAAAAATAGATTTCGTATAGGCAGCACATTTTCATTATGAAAATATTATAATGTCAGTAAGTATATTTTACAGTTTTGACTATAATTACTAATAATCTAGTACTAAATTAAATTCTAATTTAATTGTATAATTTCCATAGGTAAGAGTGAAAATTTCAATAAATTAAAGTTCTTTTAATCTATACAACAATTATAATAATTCAATTTAGAAGTAACTTAATCTAACTTCTTGTATATAAATTTAATATTATGTACTTATGTATATACACATGAATATAAATTCTTGGTATACTATTTCTTTAATGGATTAATATCGAATTGATTGAGTTTAATTCTATTAAATGCTAAAAATAATTAAATTCACATTGATACATATACAATTAATATTTATTATAAGAATGCATCAAATACACACATATATGTATGTATGTACCACCCACCAATACCTGTCAACACGTTTGTTATCCGGTTAAGAAGTCAATCATTTCTGGCATTTTCTACGGCATTTTTTTGTGTTTTTTTTTTTTAAATTCCATTTTAAAAATAACAATTAAGAAAGACATGGTATTATGGCGCCGTTGGATATTGACATTATAAAATTTGTTATTTTTTCTATAATGGTAGATAACAGTTTTTGTTGAAATTTCCCGACGAATTACTTATTGAAATACATAATAACTAATATGTACAATGTATAATTATTGCTCGAATATTTCGAATATTTATGCATACTAATTAAATATTTTTTGATATAAAATGTATAGTTCTTGCTAATCAGACTACTTATATTTATTTGTTAGATCACAATTATTTTTTGGTTCAAATGTAAGTGTAGACAAATGCAATTTAATTAACTTTTGTTGTACTTATTATTAGTTTTGAAAATTGTTTGCAAGCACATACAATTCATATTGTCCTTTTACTTTTAATTAATACAATTTTTGCTACATTTTATAATAATAAGTACATAGTCTAAAAGTCTATGGTCTAGACTAAACAAGTGATTATTTAAATATACTATTTCTAAACAAGTTTGAAGATAAATTTCATATAACAAAAAAATAAAAATAGAAAATACAAAAAACCACCATACTAAATCTATACAAATAGAAAAAAGCTAACAAATTGGCATGCTGCCATCTGACATTGTTATGTTCGCCAAATAAATAATAAAACTACTAGTAAAAAGAAAAAAAACACTATTAAAAAATATTTTAAAAATTTGTACAAAAAAAAAAAAAATTAAATACCTTTTTTTTTATTTTTAAAAAAATTTTAACAATACAACGTGTATTTTAAATAAAAAATATTCAATGTTAACTACTAAAAATAAACAATGAAAAGAAAAAATTTTATACTAACGTCATCTTAAAATGCTCTTAGATTTTTATTGTCATACTTAAGTATCACAAATATTCAAATGTCATTAGATGTTTTAAGAATTTTTTTAGGTTATGATCTCTTCAAATTCTTTTTGTATTCTATTCTAGATTTATAAGAGCGCAATATTGTACTCATTTATACTTAAAAATAAATGCAATTTAAGTTTTAGAATCCTACATACTTATATTAAGTTCGTTTTATTTATTTTTTTATTATTTAATTCCAAGCATTTGTTTTCTAAATTCTGTATAAGAAATTTAAACTATAACTAATCTTACGTTTAGCAATTTTTGTTTCATTTTTCACTATGAATAAACTATTATTAATTTAATATGATAAAATTTTTAGAAATATTTTTTCAGAAAATCACAGAAATACCAAGAAATTTATATTTTTAATTTTAATTATTAACATGCTCCAATTCAAATTTCATTAATCAGATATCGTTTTTTTTTCTTCAATTGAACCTTTAATAGTTTTGTACGTTTGGTAACATCGCTTACGTAAAAATAAAATAAATAAGCAAGAATTTTAAAATTTTTTTTTAAATAACTGTTCATTATTTGGAAACAGTTGTATAGATTATAGATTGTAGATTATAAAGAAGGGGTAACAGTGCACCGCGATCAGAAAATATAAATCTATTTTGACCGCCAATTAGGTGCGGGACAAAGACCTACAACACCCCCCGAAACCCATGCTCCTGATAAATTCGAGCAACTTTGAAGGGCCGGTAGACAGCAGTTCCGCTAGAATGAGCACGTGGTTTTTGGAGACAATGCATACACCTTGGGGTTCTTTCATCAATACCGATTATTTTTCATCAGCTAGATTCTGATCAAATATGTAGTCATAAAAGTATTATGTATTTAAAATATATCTGATATTAAAAGTCATAAGAGATAAGAATTGCAAAATATTTTTCTAAAATGTTTTTTTTTTTTTTTATTTTATATTTTTCTCTAAAAATAGAAATTAACAATTTAAAAATTTTGTATATGAAAATAAAAAATTTTCTTTTCAATTTTATGTTATTATGTGAATTGTATCAGAAACACCTGTTAACACTTTTCTCGCAAAACAGAAAAAAAAAATAAAAAAAAAATTTTTTTTTTCATTCATAAAAACGCACAAAATTGAAAAAGAAAATCCCACTAGAATTGAAAATTGTTTAAATTTGTAGGATGAAGAACAATCACGTAAAAAAAAAAATATTAAAACCAAATGAACAACAATTTAATTAAATTATTATGATATTTTTAGGCAATTTTAAATGTCACAGGTGACTTATAGCAAATACATATCATGATTTAATTGTTAATAAGATTACTGAAATGTAGGCATAATTACGAATATATCTGTACGTATGTACATATGTACGTAGTTGTATTAAACTGTAAGAAAGAAAATTATTCTTGCCAAAATATTACTGGAATGCTAATAAGTAAATTTCAAATTATTACTAGGTAGATTATAATGGTGGCATATTAAATTTATAGGGTGAAAAAAAATTTTAGATTAACGTCCAAATTAATAATTTCAAAGTACAATTTGTAAGTATAACATTAATTATAGTAAAGAAAGTTCATGTACGCCGTATACAGGAAAAAAGAACTCATAAAGTGTTAAAACAAATTATTCATACATAGTGTTGCCATTTTCACCCAAATAAGTCAAACAGAGTCTATATATTTTGTAATTGCTATTGCTGACTCATTTTTCGTAAATTAATTTATAATATGACCCTTATTTTAATTTTTTTCCATGCGTTCCATTCATTTTCACTTCTTTTATCAAATTCTCTTATTATTTTAAATTTCGTTCAACCCTGTTGTGTGTAAAACAAACAGTGACAACCCTGTTATAATATAAACAAAAAAGAGTGAGTAAAAATTGATTCGTATGAGTATACAATTAATATTCTCATATACAACATAAAAATATAAATAATAATAAGTAAAAACTAATTAAGGACAAAAAATGATGAGTTTTTTTTTTACTAAATAAAAATTAAAATCATGTGATCGAACAATTAAACTTGTGCATATGTACAAATACATGCATACAAATTATGAGAACTTTAATGTATATAAGGTTATGTATAACAACATTGTTTATGCACTTATATATCAATTTTTCCATATGTATTACAGTGTACTCCATATTTTTTTCTATTATTTACTTACTCATTATTAATTAAACAAAATATATTGTAATTCTCAACGTATATGGGCACTCGAACCATTTACAATAATGAAAATGACATTTTAATAATAATATTGTAATCTTGAAATTCTATCTTCCTTATTGCATATTTTTAACAATAAAAAAAAAAATTTCATTATTTATTTTTCTAATCATAATCTTTTAATTGACAGCTGATATTTTTCATCACAATTAATTTTATAATATACGTGCATAGTTAGAGTATACATAAATATGCACATATGTTCACATTTATGTACATATTTGTAAAAGTTTAATTCCCATTACGCTAACTTTATTTATATTTCAATTTATGTATGTAGGTATATTTATATTTTAAAAATGGATTTAGGACATTAGTTCGAAGTTCAATTTTTTAGTAAATATCTTTAAGTTCGCAATCATGAATTTTATATTATTGTGGCAAAAATAATCAGTTCAGAATACTAGTTTTCATAAACCATCATCTTTTTCTTCAACACGATTTCTAAATTTTCTCTATTCGTTCCCTGTTTGAAATCCGAGTTGTCCGAACAACGACTAACTTGTGTTGTGATAGTTTAAGTAAAACAGAATAATAAATTCGGCGTAAAATTTACTCACCTAAAATTAAGAGAAATGGAGTCTCTTTCAGAAAACTATTTTCTCATCTTATAAGTAAAGTATTTTTATGATTTAAAAGTACTGAATTTTTTAATTTGTTTCCAGGTAAACTAAAGCAATTATAATTCGCCACCTCTGTTTAGAAATAAAAAACTTTTATAGCTAAGTTCGAAGAGTTCACATTTTTGAATAAAATAATCTGAAAGTGGAAAACATCTGTTAATGAGAATAATTTTGAAATTCCGTTTTAGTCAACTAAAATTTTGTTACTAACTTATTCACCTGTTATATTAAAAAAATTAAAAAATTTAATTTAAAAATGATAATAATTCATTAAATTTATTATATGTAAAAACAAAAAACAAATGAAAAATTAAATAAAATAGAAACATTTGAAAATTGGAATTTTTTCTGAAAATTTCATTTTTAAATTCCTGTTATTTATGCAATAGATTTTATTAAACTCTCTTGAAAATACAATTTTCTAAAAATATTTATTTAATTCAATTGATTCTATGAATTTTTAAGAATAAAAACGTGTGTAATAAAAATTTAATTTATGCAGGGAAAAAAAAAAATTTACTTATCTTACCTATGAATTGGTATAATATTTTTGGAAATTCGTTTGAAATAATGTTAACAGTTTTTTTTAAGGTTTATTCAATTTCTGAGTGTTTGCGTTAGGAACGATTATTGGGGAAATCAAATAATATATTTAAAAATTAATTTAAAATACAATTTAATTAATTTCTATAAAATTAATTTGATTATTTTTTAAATTTAAATTAAAATTTCTGTCATATTTTATGACTTTTTGCTTTTTATGCCCAATATAAATATTTCAAAAGTTTAACATAAATCCCATGTTAAAATCACCACCACCCTCTATATATGAGAACAACTCATTTTATTTTTAACATTTGCATAGAATGAAACAGATTTTATAAATTTTAATAAGTCAAAAATTTTCAGTGTAAGCAATTCAAATTTGACTCAATATAAGCAAATTGATATTCTTGTGAAGCCATAATTACTATAGTAAACCTAAAATATTTAATTCTGTTCTACTTAATGTGGATACTAAATTATTTAAAATATTTGCATAAATACAGTAATCCCTCGCTTAACATTGTTTTCGTGACCGAAGAATTACGACTTCAAGCGGAATGACTCAAAACATTAGATTCTTATTTACATACCTAATTTTCACGTAAAAAAAAATTAACTATTCAATTATGGTTATTTATAAAAAAATAATGAATTTTAATGAGATTTAAATGACGTACAGTAAGGAAATTATATTAGAAAGTTTCGGAACTTACATCGAATTCTTTGTCGAGGTGGATTTATGATAGAAATTAATTCTATTTTTGTTGTATAATTAATAAACCCTAAAATTTTCAGATACAACTCTCATTTTTACTTTTTTCAGATTTTCAATATAATTCGGAACGAAAGTTCAGAAGTACTTACTTATAGTATAAATACCCATAATACAATTCTCAATTTCACTCTCCATTTTTGTTTTGTAAATTGTACTGCTAAAAAAGATCATAATTATTACAAATAAATAAAGAAAAAAATAAAATAAAGATTGACAGAGAATACTACTCGTATATTCATAATAAAACGAGAGAATATACAAATTATTATTATTTTTTTTTTGTAGAAGAGAATCCTCTGATATACACACATACAAATTTAGAAGTTTTTTTTTTTAATTTCTGTCTCGTTAACAATATAAAATTTTGATAAGACTTTAGTTAAATATAGACAATCCGTGTGAATGGCATTAAATTCAGTAACAAATAAATCTTGTCAAAAATAATTCTAATAGGGGCCATCATCGTTTTAATTTTTTGTTTTTAAATTAAATATAAATAAGTACGAGTATTTAGAGTTCCTTATTAAAAAAATTTAATTTTTAAATTTATTTAATTAATTTATAATGTTTTAAATATTAAGAAAAATTAGTGAAAATTAAGAGCAATAATTGTGCGTTGTTAAAAGAAAATTATATATGAAAAAAAAAAATATTTATTAAATTTTTATGATTTAAAAAATCAATAAATAATAAGTAATTATTATTAAAAAAAAACAAGTGTGTAAATAAGTTTGTTAACATTAGATTTTAAAATTAAACTCTAATAGGAAAATAATTTATAAATTATTTATATAAATTTATATTAAAAAAAAAACAAATTTAGCGGTAAAATGTGCTAATTATTATATTTAAATCATAAATATTTGTGTCATCTGACTGTCAACAAACACATATACAAAAAATACATAATAAATATAGGTCTATGTATTTTATATAGAATTTCGTGCCCATATTTTATTACTTCAATAAAATTTATATGCAAATTATGTGCTAAATTCAATTTAAAATATATTAAATTTGCTATTTATATTGCTATAATAATTATAAATTAACATAAAATAATAAGTATGTTAATTTTGAATCTCTTATTTATAATAATTATTATAATATAATTTTAATATTGAAAAATATATTTATTAAAATACTTATAAATTTCATATTAGTTATTTAATTTACATTTTTATACTATGGGTGATATTTATTTACATAAAATGTATTAGATGGTACTTGTAATATATATAAGTACAAATATATATATATACAAACATATATTGTGATAAGATAATAATTAATATACTTATGTACATTTAATTAAGAGTGAAGTGAACTTAATGAAGGTTATTTTCTATATTAACATATGAAATTTTTTTTTTATTAGATTTTTGCTATACAAATAATGTTTATGAATTTATATTAAGTGTATAATAATATATTCGTTTATATTTACATAATTATGTATATATATAAATGTGTACATAACCTATATGCAAATAAATAAAAAAAAAAAGAATACGGTAAATAAGAAATGGAAAATACCGAAAATTATGTTTTCGATTTTTGCATAAAAAAAATTGTTTATAAAACTTTAAAAAAGCAAATTGTATTACACTAAATAAAAGTGTATAACAGTCAAAATATTTAAAAATATAAAATATAATTGTTTTTTAATTATATTCATAATTATTATTGCATTTTTCAATATAAAATATTAAAAATGAAAAAACATTATACCTTAAGAAATATTGGTAGAACATTTTCTGAAACATCACCATTAAATCCAAATTCTAATAATATTGAAATACGTCCAGCTAGTTCAACTGGTTATATTAGTTTTATACCATATTTAGGATTTTTAAAAAATTCTGTTTTAAGAAGTACATCTTTACAGGTTTGTAATTATTTAAAAAAAAAAGACTTAAAAATATTAAATAATGTATGTGTGTATGTATTTGAAATGATTTTCCGTCTTTCTGTTAAAATTTACAAATAAGAAATTGAAAGGTGAAGGGGAGTTCAAAACACTAGATCTGTTTGTTTACAAAAAGTTACGTAAATATTATGTTTTATTATTCGAAACACTTTCGTTAAATGAGTTTGAGATCATTTAAATGTCATTTAAAAAAAAAAAGACTCACAAAAGAAATGAGTAAAATTTTTTTGTGGAAAATAAAATTTGGAAAAATTTATTAAGTTTTATTCTCTGTTGTTGCTGTATTTTACTCATTTACTATAATTTTTCCCAACTTTTTTAATTTTTTCTTTCAAAATGTTAAACAATAAATTAACCCTTTAAGGTTTTTTGTTGAAAATATTGTTCGTGTACTTTTTTTTTTTTGCAAGTGAGAGAAAATTCAAAATTATTATTTTGAAGAGTGTCGAGTTGAATTGAATGCTTGAAGTACTTTTTTTCATTTCACTAAAATTGTTCTGTCAAATTTTGAATTTTTTTGCAAAAATAAGTGTAAACAAAATAAATTTTGTGAAACTGTATAAATTTCTTGTATAAACTTTTTTAACATAATAAACTTTAAATCTTACTTATAAAGAAACTGTTTACATTTTTGATTGATAATTTTTAAGAATATTGATCGACAAAATTAAGTATAAATATTTGAGCATTTCTTATATAATAAATATAGTTCAATATTTACACGTATTTTATTTGAATAAAATGAATAGCATATTATTTATGTCAATTTTATATTTCCCCCGTTTATATATTTGTGCATTTGTTCGTTTATTTAACTAGCGATGTGTAGGTACATTACTTGTATTATTTGTATAACATTTTTCAATAAGTACATATATGTATGAGATTGATAACAGGAAAAGTTTATTAACATGACATGGACCAAATCATGACAAGAAATAACATGATTTTGGATTCTTAGTGCTAAATTAGTAATAAAAATTAAAAATTAATCTTACTTGATATAAAAGCAAATATAAGTAAAATTATTTGGCTTTAGTCTTTTACGACTACATGTTCAATATTTGCTAATATAAGTATTTGCACAAGTATACTAAGTAAGTGAATTGTAAATATTAAGTATTGATTTTATTTTGTTGTAAACATTGTTTTAATTTTATTTTCTTTTTCAAGAACAAAATTATAAGGAAATACAACTTTTTATATTGAAATCTTACTAGGAACTTTGAGAAATTTTAATAAACATGAAATTAAAGAAAAATTGTTAAATTTGTAGATTAATGTTATGTACTTATATGTAAAAAAGCTATGATAAGATCGAAAAATTTGTTTTAACACCCAAACCGCTTACACAGACAAAAGTTATATATATACATACATATATGAAAATTGTGTTTTTATGAAGTTATAGGAGAGCGTAAACAGTAATTAAGAAATTAAAATAACATAAAAAAATCCACTCTTATAGTTTGTTAACAAAATTATAAGCAACTTATGGGTGAAATTTAACCGTAATCGGGGTCTAGGAGTTAGTACAAGTATATAATAATGTTATTGAAATCCCAAACTTTATGAACATTTTTTTATATTTAATACATATTTATCTGACCAATGCTGTACAGTAAGTAATTGTCATCAAATTTTTCACTATACCTTAATGTTCCCAAATTGTTAATAAACACAATTTTCAACACTTAATGCACAATTACTTAAATTCGTTCTGAATTATGAGTAAAATATTTTTGCTTTGTACTTTACACTTGACACATTCAATTTTATGATTTCACACTTCATTAATCTTTGTGTTCGCATTTTTTTTCATAAGTAATTAAGTATATTGTTATTAACTTGATCTTTAATTCAATTTACGGTATGAATTTCAAATTAAAAAGAAAAAATTTATGTAATTTTTATGAACTTTTTCAGCCCCTTATTGTTTATTAGACCTTAAATATAATACGAAATTGATCTAATTTTGGCAGCTGAATTTATTTTTTGATTTTTTTATGTTTCGACTTGCTTTAAAATTTTCCATTCGAAATATGCGATAATCACATTTGTAATTTTTTGCAAAAAAATATTTTTTCTCACTAATTTAGTATAAATTACAAATTAATTTTAATCGTGAAACAATCATAAAATTTTAAAACACAAGTTTTTTTTTTATTGTTATCACATAAAATAAAAAACTTCAATGTGATTTTAAATTTTAATGAATTTTCTGTGCACTTATTATGTCCACGTTTTTTTTTTTAATTTTATGATTTAAAATTAAATCATAAACTATATTATAATGAAATTCTAAAAATATTGTCATCTGTTTCGAACATGAATGTTTAAGTAAATAAAACAAAAACCTAGAAAAATTGAGTCATTGAATATTTTATCGCATTTATTGCATTTTTTTTTTGTTTTACGGAAAATTCCATTATACTTTTTGCAAATGTGAGCATTTGATTTGTAAATAATTTTTCGATTTATTTATTTTTTTTTTCTAAATCTAATGTTATTTATAATTCATACGAGTATGATAGCAGATATGTAGCCTATTATATTCTTTCCCATTTAGTTTGTAATGTTTAGGGAAAAAATTTTACGGTATACGTACACGTATTAAACAGAATTCTGACTGACAATTTATTTGAAGATGTCATTACAGGTTTTAGTATATACTTAAGTAATATTATTTTAAAATTTTATTATTAAAATTTAACAATACTATTTTAACTTGCCATATATCAGGTCAGATCATTATTAATTGCTAGGTGAATTTCTCTATTACCCTAGATGTAGTTATTATAAATAATATATATTTAATATTGATTGCAAAATTATATTATATATGAATATATTATATTATATATTTCTGCCTAAGTGTAGTTAAACTGAGTAACCTATGGATTTAGGAAAATAATTAACATGAAAAAACAAAATGTAAGCGTTTTTCTAATAATAATCCCAGAAATATGTGAATTTTATTTATGTACGTAATATTTACATAATATTATGTGTACATGTAATATATTTTTAATACAAAATTTTTCTTTTAATAGAACATTGGACGGAATCATAAAATATTTAAATACTTCTATTAAAATTAAATTTTTTTGTAATTATTATTTTAATATACCTGGGTATTTATAGGCCTTTTCGCATAATAGATTGCGTTTATACCCTTATGTTTAAAGGTATAAAAAACTTCAAAGGCATAAGTAATCCCGACAGCGCCATCTACCGTTATTATTGGAGATGATCGGTTTTGTATATCTACAATTATTCCCGTTTATGACTCTATAATATCTTATACAAAATAAATGTCGAATATTTTGTAAATGTATTTAATTTTATAGCTTAGTTTTACTTCGTTTGTAATAGACTTTGAAGTGATCTTATATATCTTCCAAGGAAACGTACATTAAACTAAAAATTAAGCTCTTATACATCTTATGTAATTTTCATATGTCCATTACAAATCAAATATCAAAGACATATCGGCTCTCTTTTAATTTTACAATGCCATGAAAAATATAAATAATTTCCAATTTATTTATTAATAATATACATAAGCTCTTTTTTTACATATTAATGCATACATATTGTATACACTATACGTAATTGTTTAATTCATGTGGTCCAAAATAATTATGTAATTAAAAAGTCAATAAAATTTGACTTCGTATAATATTGTGGTGTTTTGAGAATTTTTAATTAATTTGCCAAAAATTAATCCTTTTCGTTATTATTTTTGGTGTAAAAACGAAAATAAAAAAAAAATTTTTTACAATTTTTTGAAAATATCCACGAAATAAAATTTCCGAGAAAATTTTGTGTAAGTACGATTAATAAAAATGAATAACCATAATTGCGTGATATAACATATATAAGTATTCCATGTAATTTTTATTATTTTAACCTCAATTTAAAATTTTATTACTGTATTAAATAATTATTTATTTAATATGTATTAAATAAAAGTATACATACATATGTAAATTAAATGCTTACTATATAAATTTACAAATAATGTGTTCGTAATTAGGTAAAGGGCCAAAAAACAGATTGCCACATAATTAATTTAATCACATTTTAAAAATGGATTTTATATTAAGTAAATTGTTCCATTTTAATTTTGGATTTTTTATGATAAACTTATAGTATTTTTGATCTAAATCGCTGCAATAAAAACATCAAGGTTCTTAGTATATGTATGCATTCATTTCCTAGTACTTACATTTGTTGGTCATGTTTTAAACCAACAAATATATATATTTCTCCATTCAAAAATTAAAACCCATAAAACATTAATAAAAATTTATTTAGCTAAAAGTTTTTAGGAATTAAGGGAGTAAAAACGCAAATATCAGCGATTTTATTTATAAAAATTTCAAGAATATTAATTATCCATTGACAAAATATAAATTTGATTGCACTAATTGCGACATTTACCATAAAATTGAAATAAAATAAAATATTTTTAATGAATTTTTCGTGCAAAAATTTAAATTATTTTTTGATAAAATATTGCTTATGTAATATATTTTCAATTACCTTATACCTATAATTAAATATAATTTAATATGAAAATATTTGCAATAATTTTGAATACATATTTTGAATGCACACGTAATCGAAAATAAAATACTTAAATAAATTTGTTTTGAATAATTTAAAAATAAACGAAAAATAAGGTTATAAGTGTTTGTAAAAAAATATGAATTTGGTTCAGCGTTTGCAATCTGTATTTCTTCCAGTATTTGACTAAATAATTTCATTACTTGCTTCTGGTATTTCATTTTTTTTTTCCTTCTTCACTCCTAGGAGGAGTATAGAGCTAGTGCATGATATCTATCATGCCCTAGTTTCTATAGTCATAGAAAGTTAGCTAGGTAGGTGACTAGCCTACCGTAGTTTTTTATTTATATTAAATATTTCAGCTTATTAATATTTACTGTTTATTTTTCTTAGCCTTTAGTATCGAATATTATGAATATTTGAAAATTACTTGTATAATATTTATTAGTATTAAGTTATATAATATTGAATATAATTTTTATAGTGACCTGACCGGGGTTTGAACCCGAGACCCTTCGGTTAAAGGGCCGGTGCCATAACCATTGCACCAATGGTCAGATGTCTGGTATTTCATTACAGTAGAGAATTTCTTGTCAGTATTCTGAACTTTGAAATTTATAAAGTTTCAGTTCAGAATACACGCGAATTCTACTGTTCAACTATTTTCATATTAAATGAAATTCGAAAAGTTTAATATTGTCAATCTGTTTTGATTTACAATTTTAAATACAACTATGTAAAAAATTTGTTTAAAATAACCATTTCATGAAAAATATAACAGTTTATATCCTATATAACTTTACAGAACCATTTAAAATTGTTGCGTTACTAATAATAACTATTTAAAATTCTTAATTATATTAAACACTTACTAGTTATGCAATATGAAATTCAATTCAGGCTTACCAATCAGTGAATAAATATCACTGGTCTCATATTATCCTCCAATAAATAAAGAAACATTTTACTATTTAATATTTTTATTATGAATAAACTCTTAAGACGAATTTAAATTTTTTTTTTCGTAATTGTTATAATCATAGTTAATAATATCAAATGAAATATAACTTGGTCACTGAAATCAAAATTTTTTACTTTAATCGCGTGAAAATTCAAATTTGTAACACTTTATTAACATTACCAAAATTCTACTAAAACTAAAAATAACAATTAAAAATATAAAAGAAAATCTTTTAATTCATAATTCTTTTTGAAATTGTTTCAACGATGCGATTATTTATAAACTATTATGAGAATTTGAAATTAATTTTCTAATTAAAATTTTTTATATTTCTAAAATTGAAAGCGGAAAATTTTTTTTTTCTTTTAAAATTTTTTGTTTTCAGACGTTTAATCGTTAAAACAGGTGGTCGTTACGGTAAAAATTTTTAAATATAATTTTTTTTTTGTTCGTATGTGTTGCCATAACTTAATACATAAATTCATACATGTAGGTACATATTTGCTTACCGTTAGTTATTTAATACATTCCTATGTACTTAGCCAAAAAAAAAAATGAAATAATTGCATTTCCGATCCTATGTATTTGCAAAGAATCAAAAAATTAAAAGAAAAAAATAAAAATTGTATTTATGTAGGTAATAAACAAGGAAAATATTGTTTAACTTGCAAAACCCAATTAAAAAAGATAAAAAGAATAATAATTTCAAGAGCAAATATAATTTTTTTTTTCTTTATCAAAAGCACAACAAGCATTTATGTTTCTAACAAAAGTCTTGTATTTATTTTTTTTTTGGCTCTTTGTGTCTTATAAATTCTGAGGCTTGGAATTTAAGCTGTTTAAATTTTTTATACACAAAATAAGTCTAATAAATTAGAAAATTTTTAAATTTAATTAAAGCTAATAGTCTTATATCTTGTCAAACCTAAATGAATGCGGTATCCGGAATGCTTTTTTCAAAAATTCCATTAAGCCTCTGCGAAAATATCTAAATTCTGTGCGCTCTGCAATTACAAATAATCAATTGTTATATGTAAATGTATTAAGTACTGCCGTTTGTATAAAAAAATGAAAACGGTGAATATAGCGTCTTTAAATTTCAAACGCCAAACGCAGACGCTAAAAATTGAATAATCGAATCCGATACTATTGTCGCACGAAATGCATTAAAAATTGCATTCAATGCTAAAATCTACAGCAATCTATAAAATAAATAAATAAATATTTATTTGATTAACCTCCGAAAACGTGCACATATGTACGTATATACATATATACATGCATACAAAATGTACATTATATATTGAAATGACTCTTTCTTTTTCTGAAAAATATCTAATAAATATCTAAATTCCTATCGCCGGAATCAAAATAAACTTGAAATAAATAAAGTCGGCGCGCGATTATAGACGAAACAAAAGAAACAAAAAAAAAAACTTATAGATACATAAGTACAATATAAGCAAAAAACAAAAAAATATAATCATAATAAAAGTGCAAAAAAACACGCTTCTGTGCTAAAACCAAAGAGTTTTAAGAGTTTACACAACGTTGGCGTTAAGTTTAATAACAATAAAGCAAAATCAAAAATAACAAAAAAAAAAAAAGGAAATCAACAAAAGCTTTTGTAAACAACGAAAAGTATCTTCTCGGTACACATTTTACTTATGAACATACATATATACATACATGTATACATACCCACAATAATGAACATACAATAATATTTTATTCTATTAGAAAAAGGCCAATTCAAACAGCAATAATGCATAATAATAGTATAATATAACTATATAGGTATGCATACATATATACAATAGCTATATATTCAACTGTATATATTGAGAACAATAAAATATTATATATATATATATATATATATATATACAAATATATTGCTCACAATATAATTTTATAACCCATAAATAAAACTATACAATATACACAATAATATTATATTTAACCAATTATTTATTTAAGTTTGGCAACACTATTCAATAAAATTGAAACGAGAAAGAATTATAGTATGTATGTACATATGTATTTACATTATTAGCTATAGAATTGGAAATGGGAATGAAGAAAAATCTAAAGAACACATCACACTAAAATATTGTATTTTTTTTTTTTTGTAGTAGATTGCAGCATATTTTATAGTTTACATACACTTCTGTGTAAAGTCTACAGAGTGGCTAGTAAAATAGAAAGTAGTAAAGTAAGAAGCAAGTATAATATGTACTACAGAGAAACGATAAATTATTACAAACAAAATAATAATAAAAACAAGAGAAAAAAAGAGAAAGAAAAAAATATTTATCTAAAAAAGTTCTTAATCGAAAAATTCATTCACTTTCAAATGTTTTAGTATTGTGACAAGCGTGGCGCTGTAAATAGAGTATTCTCATGTATTTTGTATTTTTTTTTTTGTCTTTATTTGACCTATACTACTTAAGTATATTTAATGTATTTATTAATTATGTTTCGGTATATACATACTATGTACTTAATTATTTTTTAATTATTAATATTTAATTTTTGTACATATTTGCATAATTTTAATATGTACACAATATAAGTATAACAGTTTTTTTTTTTATTTTTGCAATTATTAATAAATTTAATTGAAACGTAATGATTTATTTATTCAAGTTTTATTTAAATAATAAAAAAAAATAAAAAAAAAATTAAAATAAAGAAAATTTTACTTAAAATTGAAATTTAGTTCATATAACGGTTTAGCAGTGTATAAAGTGAACTTTTATATTGAAATTAAATTTTATTTTTTCTTTTTGCCCGGTGTGGTTTGTAAGAATAAAAAACAAATTGAAAAAAAAAGGAAATAATCATTGAAAATATTTGCAATTCGCGAATGAAGGAAAATAATTTTTTTTTCGGGTTTTTAATTGAATTTTATTTTGTAAATAAATATTTATCTAAATTATTGTTTAACTATCCAAATTATATAATTATCTAAAAAATAACATTGTTTTATTAGGTATTAATGAAAAGTAATGCGCTTATTTGTAGTTAATTATGTAAATTTTATTTTTTAATGAAAAATCTATAAATAAAATTAAAAGAGAAAATTATGACTCTTTTTTTTTTCAATTGTTTCAAACTATTTAAATTGAAGTTTAATAGAAAATTAATTTTAGTATAAAAATTGGAGTTCATATCGTTGGTGTTTTTTAATTTTAACTTTTTTTTTTTTAATTAAATTTATTCCAAAATTCGGTCTGATATATAGTTCATTTAAAATATCCTTTTAATAGCTATAAAATTCAAATATTAGTATTAAAAATTTGTGATAAAAATTTATTATTAGATTACTGATTTTATAATTTCAATTACTTACTTATTAAATAAAATTAAATGTGATTTTAATAAAAATATAGAAAAAAGTTATTTTCAAAAAAAAAAAAAAAATTAATAAAATATGTTCAAATCACTACACCATCATCATAAAGCTGGTTCTTCTGATCGTGAGGTTTGTTTTGTTATACTTTTATACTCAAAATAGTAAAATTTATCCTTATTAATTTTGTATAACTTAATTCTAATTTAAAACTGAATTTTCTAACATGCATACTACAATTGAGTGTTTATTGTATAAATTTACTTAAAAATTTTCTTTTCGTAATCCTATAATAGTATGTTTGAATTTAACCAAAATAATATTTTCAAAAATTAATTAATTACATTTTATTCGAGAACTGTTTTTATATAACACAATTTTAGTATAAAAGTTTCAGTGATTGATTCGCAGAATATTAAATATCCATATAAAAGTGATTTAATTAATTACTTAATATTTCCAATTTTTGATTTATTTAAATTATATTTTAATAAATTCGATAATATGCGGCAATATGCACTTATATATATACATATTTAAATTTTATTATACAAAAATTTCAAAAATATAACATTAATGATGCCATCCAAGTTATGAAATTTGTATACTTATATAAAAGAAAAATATGAAAATTTAAAATACATATTTCTTTTATATTTTTTTTTTCTGTTCAATAAAATTATACACTTATTTTATGAGTAATACTTGAATAATAAATGAATGAGTAATAAGAATGTAAGTGCATATTATAATAATTATATACATAAATTATATAGTTATATACTTTTACAGATTTGAAAACATAATAAGTATAAATAAATTTAAAGGACATCTTTTTATTTAAGATTTATGAATTTTAGAATACATATGCATTATAATGTAGAATAAATATTTTCACTTAAAAATGGATTTTTTTTGGTGATTTTTAATTATTTGTTCACGCTTTGAAAACTCTTGAAAAATTTATTTATAAGAAAGTTTGGCCCTTGCCTTTGTTTACATACATGCATATAATTTGTTTATATTATAAAAAGAAATAATTGTAGTCCTGTAAAATACAAAATTATGTGAGTTTATAATTGTACTTATAACAGAAATTAGTGAAAATTTGTAATTTTTGAGATTAAGTACCAGGATTAATGAAATTACTTTGTGTTTTTTAGAAAACAGAAAAATTTCATTTCTGGACATTGTATATTGAATCATATTTCATCAGTTCATATTGAGTTACAGAAAATGACTAGTATTATAAGAAATGAAAGTCTACAATATTACCCTCAACTTTTTTTTTAAATTATTCTTAATTTATAATATTGAAACAAAATTTACTTACCATATAGACTTACCATATTTTATTAAATTTGAATGTTCTTCATTTCATTTTTAAATTTTCTCAGGGTCTGTTTTTGAATAACTACCTTATGTTTGTTTACTATAATTGCAATTTTAACATGTAAACTCACTGTAATATAAGTTAATATCATTTATAATGATATTAATCCCTTTGTTCTAAAATTTATTGATATTATGTTAAGCTCCTGTATAAATATAAATATAGTTCTAGAAATTCTGTAGTAAATTAATTATCAATAATAAACATAATGATTATGTAGTTACTACTCGTATATATATGAACGTTGTTAATGCAAAATTATTTTATAAAATATTAAATAGAAATTTTTACTATTATCAAAGTTTATCATAAAATATTTAGTAAATATTTTTATCAACATTATTCCGGAACTTTTGTTTTTTTGTTGTATTTGAAAAATACTTAATTTATTAATTTCAAGTTTTTATAACATTTAAAACGTTTAGATTTAGCGTGATATTTTTTAACTTGTTTGTTTAACTTTTTTTTCCCCATTTTATTTAATAAAGTCATATATCATTTACTAGTATATGTATATAAATTTGTTGTTTATTTTTATCTTATTACGTGATTTTTTCAACTCTTCATACATTATTATAAACCCATAGGCTTTTCTTATAAAAAAAATAACAAAATATTGGCTTTCTATTTATGGCAATATTAATTCTAGTTTTTTGAGACGTAGAGAATAATTCTCAAAACTTGTTAATTATAAATATACTTCAGATTTAGACAGAGTAATTAAGTATTAGAAAATCGAACCTACTGCCCCTATCAATTTCTAAATCATCAGTTTTTCTTTTACCTAATTAAGAGTTTTTGTTGTAAGCTATATAATTTTGTTAAAAATAAATTTATGTTGTACATTTTGTGTTAATGTATTTAAAATTTTTTACATATGGGAATAAAAACAAAAAACTGTATAATTTTATTGTATAAAATATCAATGAATGTGCGAAATATGAACGTGAAATTATTCTCCCATGCGACATTTTCTAGTTAAGAATATAAAAATAATAATTCAATATGTACAACATATGGTGATTATATAATCTAGTTAGTTATAATATAAGTCACATATCTGTTAGTATTAGATCAACGATATTTTTCAAAATCATTCTGAATTCCTCTTAAAAAATTCTTGTTTATAATATTGTACATTTGTAAATGACACATTTTATAATTCTATTGTGATATTTCTAATTTAAATGTCTTTTATATTATTTTGTCTTTTGCTCTTTATAAATTATTACGTTCCTATGTAGGCTTAGGCCTAAATTATTAGAATTTATTAGAGTTTTAAATTATTAAGAATCTAATAGTTTTGGTTTTAAGAATAAAATATTTTAGTAGTCACAAAATAACTAATAAAATAATAAGTACAGAACAGAATTTGCTCATAAGAGAATATGTTCATAAGAGAATGTGTTCATAAGAGAATGTGCTTATAAGAGAATGTGCTCATATAAGAGAATCATATATTATTCAATTGTTAATAATTTATATTTTAAATGATTTTTTTTCATAATTTTATAGTCTTAGCATTAGTAAGGGAAAGATGTCACTCACATAGAAGTCCGATCACTCACACGACTCGCATGTACTATAGGCCAACAAGAAGACCCATTGTAAACTCTCAAATTAAAATTTTCATATGCATTATACTTAAGAATTTAATAAAATAAATTTTACAATATTAGAACAAAATTTTCTCATAATTTTACTATTTGCGGCAATTTTCACTTGAAAATATTAATTCTAAAATATTGAAATTCCCGAGGAAAATTATATGAAAAATTATTTTTATTTCATTAAAATAATATACTGTTTATTTATTATTTTTATTTTTATTGCTTTCTGAAATTAAATAACAAAGAAATTTTCAGATTTTTTTTCTTTAATATTTTATTTATTTAATTATATAATAAATATTATTTCACTATATATTTAATGAAATAATTTTTGAAAAAAAAGAAGACATGTGTATATGTACATTATATTAAAAACATTTTAATTTCGGTTAATTAAATAAGAATGTTAAAGAATTAAATTTCCTGAATCAGCAAAAACAAAAAAAAACGAAACGACAAACAAAAAAAGATTTATATACAAAAAGTGTGAATTTCAATGTGGAAAAATTTGGCATGATCATTTTAAAATTTTAATTAAATTATATACCGATAGGTGAAATATGTATTTGAAATTGTTTTTTTTTTTAAATAACTCTCATAACATATATGATTCGTCGGTCTCTCATAATGCCAATTTGTCTGTAATATTCAAATAATTTAAGAAAGAAAAAGAATTAATTTTTCAAAGGAAAACCGAATTAATGATTAAGTAAATCATATTTTAATGAGATTTAAATTAAATTAAAGAAATTAATAATAAAATATTTATTTAGAATGTTGGGGAACGTTGCACGGATATGGTTTGTACACTATAATTTTGTAACTTATGTCTTCTTTACGTATTTCTTGAAATTTTTCAAACTAAAATTCTGTAGAGACCTATTACCTACACGAATTGAGTATATTGCGAGGACGCTTGAGAGAAGACAGTTTCCCAGACCTAATAATAATACAAGCCTTATAATAGTACAATAATAATACAAATGCAAATATTAAAATATCAAAGGATTTTTAATTCATTTTTTTGTTGCCGCGTCGCCATAAATTTAAATGTTCTAAGTTAAGAATTCTGAAAACAGTCAAAAAAATTTTTAAAATTATTTAAAATTTTCTCGAATAAACTTCAAAGCTACAAAAATTACGATGAAAATATGGTAAAAAAAAAAATACTTACTAACAATTTTTGCTTTTGACATCCAATTTATATCAAAATCAGAATTTACTCTTTATATCCACTTTAAATAAAAATTATTTGAGAAAAGAAAAACTAAAAAAAAAAAAAAGCAATAAGTATTGCCTTTTTCCTTTTCCAATAATTGATTGATTGATTACAGTCCACTTCCAGATTTAAGCATTTTTATCATAATTTTTTTTTATTGTTTTTTTTATTGTTTTTCTCAGTAATAAATTAAAGTATTTTATATTGTACGAGTACATTGAAAAATTTAATTTATTATTTCTTTGTACTTCTAAAAATAACCAACGTAAGGTTATTTTATGTTTTAGAATTGAAATGTTAATTGATTGATTTTTAATTATTTTTTTCGTATTTTTCTTTTCTATGTTTCCACCTCATTATATTAGAGTGCTGATTATATGCTTCTAATAAAATTTTCACAACTGAAATTGATGACTTCATTTGAAAATTTTATAAATTTTGCAAAATAAAAAATAAAATGTTCTCATTTTTAGATTGAGTTGATTGATTTTTGTACATGAGTGCATACATTAAAACCTATCTAAGACGGAATCCTATCGGTCAGGTTCTTGACAGACCTTTAACAGATTGGGTGACAGTAAAAAATTTTTTTCATTGGTTTTTTTATTCGAAAATTACAGAAGTAACTAAAAATTAAAGATATTGAATTAAATTACACAAAGCAAAAATTCAAAAAAATTAAATTTTTTTTAAGTTTAAAATTTTTGTAGGGACATACGAAACTAGATACGTATGAATAAATGCATAACATATTGCATATGGATGTCAGTAGTTATTTATAAATTTCTTCAAAGAATTAGTTCTAATAAATGAGTCGTATTCAGCTCACGAAAATTAATCCGTTTCTTGTCATTAAAAATTTCGTTTTTGACAAGTGACATTAGTTAACATTTTACTAAAATATTTTCATTTCCGTTTTAGACAGGTTTCTGTCTTAAAGGGTGATTTTTGTTATGAATTTTTTTTTTCAAATGTTTAATTGTCAAAAAAAATGTTCTTTTATAAACTGCTTGCTGTATTCTTAATGTTTCGTCTAAGACGGATTGTACTGTATTTACGTATATACGAAATGAATTTTTTTAATAAAAAAAATTTTAAAGTAATAAAAATTTTTGTTAAAAATTAACTAAGTATAATTTTCCGTAATTTTAAATGTTTTGATTGTATAACTGAAATTTGAGAAATACTTTATTTAAAATTATCTTTCATATTATTATTACAGTTATGTATTATGTATAATTATTCCGATCACCCTATACTAAGTACGTAATGATTGAATTTTTAAAACAAAATTTTCGATAAAAATTAAAAAATCAAATGATTTTAATTGCCACATTTCTTATCATATTGTTAATTTAGTATTATCTAATATTAAATATTAAATTTCAAGTATTAAAATTCTATTGTTAAGTCATTAGAAATTAAATAATAAAATTGAAATATTGAAAACAGAATCCTTATCCAAAATCATGCGTGCCCTGAAAGATAAAATGTTATCCTTATCAGTTATCATCTGTTTTATTATTTCCTCGATAATGCTGAACTGATTATCAGTTTTTGCTTTAGTTATAAGGTATTCGATCTATGAATTTGATAAATCGTATACAATATCAATTTATCGAAAAAAAATAAACATTTTTATAATCTCGTATTTTATAACAATATATTTCCTTAATAAATGCAACATAAATAGAATATACGTCCGCTCATAAAAATTGAGTGATTATTTTCTAAAATTTAATTTTGATTATTATCTTTGGAAACTGTACATACATATGTAACATAAAATATAAGTTAGTTAATATTTTTGTATAACACTTTAAAAATTATGATAAAACAAAGTTATCACTTTTAGGATATAGGATTGTTGTTATTTATATTTATTTATATATATTAGCGCTCTCTTTTATCGTTTTACGAGTTATAAATACGATAACAAATACGAAGATCATCATAAATTATTATTATCAGGAGATTTCAGGATTTAGAAATATCGATCTAATTTAAGAAATAAATTAACAATAAAGTTTACATTGTAGTATTTTCGAATATTTTTTAATAATTTGAAAATAATAGTTTTACTATAAAACTTTTTGTACCACAAAAAAATATAAAGTATTGCTTTTATTAAAAATATATTCTATACATATTTAATTTAAAATAATAATAAATTAATTAAAAATTTAAGAAAAGCACAAACCTACTGACTGTGTAAAACCATTATCTATATACTTAAATAAACTATTATAAATTATAACATTAAGAAACATGGCTCACTCTCTCTCTGCATCTTATAAGTATAGGAAAATTTTTATGCTTCTCAATTAAGATCAATCAAATATAATTAATTTGTATTGAAAATAAAATCTGTATAGCAAACAATATCAAATCAATACAAATTTAAAATAAATTTATACAATGTAGTACAATATTTTTATACACATAATGATATACAAATATTACTATGCTTAACCAATTAATAAAATACTATAGGAGTAATAATCAATAAATAATAAAAGGAAAAAATCAACAAAAATCCAAATCAATTTACAATATATTTTAAAACAAATTATATAACTAAGAAAATTTTTTAATAAATAAATTATGAATATTTTATACACTCTACTTGTATTCAAAACCATTTTTGAATGTAGTTTTTTTTAACGCTTTCTTATATAATATTAAAATTTAAAAAAAAATCAGTATATATTTAATAATTTATCATAATAAATGTACATATTATATATATATATAAATGTTCTCAATTGCATACAGAGTTCAAGTGTACAAAACTCGGTGGCAATAATAAATATTTTAATATTATTACAACAACTTGAGCATTACATAATTCGATTGTGTGTCCCATCAATAAATAACACAAAATTTATTTTATACACTTTCTTTGGAGTTTCTTCTTCAATTTCATATTTTTTTTTCTTCTTCTTGTATATAACAATAATTAATAAAAAAAAAAAAATAAAACGAAAAAAAAAAATATAATGACAACTCCATTGAAAAGTGATGCTCAATCACCACCAATGTCAGAACCACCAGAATTACCATCAAATATGAAAAATGAAAAAATAAATGAGCAACAGCAACAGCAAATAAAAGATGAACAGCAACAACAAAAATATAATAAAAAAAATGATTTGGAAGATCAAGAAAAATATCAGCATCAACAACAACAACATCATTATACACAATTATCATCATCGTCTAGTAGAGAATCAAAACAACGTCGTCGTTATGAACATATTAGTGTTCTATTATATGGTTTACATGATACAAAAACAATAACACATGATGATTTACGTAAACCATTAAATGATAATGATAATAATAAAGATCATAAAGTAAGATTTGCTACACCAGATGATTTATCATCAGATGATAGTACAACATCTATAAATAAACCATCATTACCATTACCACCAGCTGTTATAATTACAGATACTGATAATAGATGTGAAAATGAATTTATACCATTACATTTAACACAATCAGCACCAGTTGTATCTGATACACCACAAAGTCCAACAAGACGTTTAAGTCAATTTAATTTTGCTCATCATTTAAGACGTTTTTCACATTCTAATATGGTACCTAAAAAAAAAAAAAAAATTACAAAAAATGCAACGAATTAATTTTCTTGTGTTCTAATTTGTTTCTTATGTTCTAATTCTCTTGTTTTTTTTTTTGTGTTAAGAAATTCTTAAAAAATATTAGAAAATAATAGTTTGCATAATACTAAATCCTAAAAAGAAACAAAAAAATTCAAATTCGTTTATGGTTATTTGTTTACTTACTTACTTAAAAATTTTATTCTATTCACTTTCTAATTTTGTTTTTGTTTGTAAAAGACTTACGTTACTTGTTTCAAAGGGCAAAATCAATTTTTTTTATTCAATATTCTTACTTAACACACCCCTATTTTTAATAATTAATAATTTACTAATAGAATAATTTTTAAAATAGCTTTTGTTTTGGCCAAATATTTAATTGTAATTTATTAAATTTATATGTTTTATGTACTTATAAATACATTAAAATCAAATTTAATAATCTAAAAAAAAAATTTGATATCAGAATTGCAATAGTACTTTGTAATTACAGAATTCAGCAATTAGAAGTTATAAGCTGAATTGTGTAGTAACACAGTATTAATAAAATTTCGATATTAGCGATTCACCAAATTAATTTTTTTTGTTTTTGTCTTTCTAAATTTTTAAAATTAATAAAAATAAATAAGAAATTCACGTAAAAATTTTTAGTATATAAGATTTTACACTCTATTCTCTTAGATATTACGTATTTTGAATTCCAGAATATATTATAACAGTAAAGTTATTGTAAAATTAATTCAGCATAATCAAAAAATTTCAATAATTTCTTAATTCCTGGATTACAAGTATTGCAATATCTACCAAAATTTAAATCTATAACATCAATTTCACTTATTCAGCTCAACAATTTTTATTGCTGAATAAGTCAATTTCATATTAGATCTGAGTTTTGGTAGACGTTCTTTATAATAGTATTATGGAATTCATTTTGTCTTTTATATATATTTTTTAATGTATGTACACTTAAATCTAACAAAATTTGTAAAAAAATTAGCTATATAAATTTGGATTCACTATATTTTACATATATCAAAATTACGCTTAACCTAAATTATAATAATTATAAACTTTTAAATACTTTTAAAATATAATTGATGTATTTTCCTGTAATCTAAAATGTCATTTGAATGTTGGCTGTAAAAGCAGAATAATTTTAAATGCAACTGGTTTAATAACTGAATAAATTTTGAATTTGTATTTTTGTAGGTCGCAAATGTAATTAATAGCTTTGCAAATGACATTTTTGGTTTTCAGACTTTAATTTCACTTAAATTATAATGTCATTCTAAAGTTGGATTTATTGATTCATCGTATTCAGCTTGAACTGTTCTAAGTTCAAAATAATTTCTATCGTCAACGTTCGAATAGAAATAAGTTGTGACAGAAATTTAGACTTTATTAATGAAACTACGTTTTGAGAAGATGAAAATGCGGTATGTCAAAATATGTAGAGAATGTCAATTGTCATATATAAATTCTTATTAAGTTAATAATAAGTATAGCATGACTGAAATACAATGAAACAGTATATCCGGCTTATCTCTAAACTAAATTTTGTACTATCCGGCTTATCTCTAACCTAAATTTTGTGTCTGTTCTATTTTCTAAAGACAAATATCTTTCTTATATACCAATTACTTAGCATGTTTATGTTTAACTATACAAAATTGGATCACAAATGAAAGATGATTCAAAAGTTCTACATTCAAATTATGGCTTTGTAATAATAAAATATGTGTATATTTATTAAATATTTAATATGGATAATGTTTAGTTAACCAAAGGCAATGCTTATAATATTTCTCCCCTCTTTTAACGCAGATTTACTAAAAAATTGGTTGTTCAGCCATTTAATTGTAGGCGTTGAATAAGTTGATCATAAACCGTGACTTAAAAAATGTACTAATATTGCGCTACCGAACAATTTAGCAAATATTTTTCTTAGGCTGAATTTTATATATAAACCTATTTCAGTCTGTTCGAGTTTTTAAATATTCTAATTAATTTTCGAGTTTTAAGAATTCTAATTGTGCTACCGTACAATTCAGCAAATACTTCTCTTAGGCTGAATTGTATATTTATACACTATTTCAGTCTGCTCGAATTTTTAAATATTCTAATTAATTTTTAGGTAATTATCCTTGATATTTAATTATCTTTGACTTCCAAAACGCAGTGCCACAGTATTAAAAAACAATACGCAGTTTGTGAATTGCGGTATTAATATACGATTCAGCTTGTAAGTGTGAATTGCTGAATTGATTAACAATACCGTATTATTGCAATTTGGAAGTCAAAGTATATTGCGTAATACCAAATTTTGTTTACAAACTATGAAATCAATCATTTATGCCACTTGTTCTATAAATCATGTGAAAGTTATTGTGAAAGAAAACTACATACACCTTCGAATTCCCTCTATTCTATTATTTAAGCCATAAAATTTTAATCAAATGTAAGTACATCATTCATTATTAAGGTATTTCTTTGCTGTTCAATTTGTGATTATTCATAATTAAAAGGAAGTGTGGTCTTATATTACAATTTACGTTTTCATTTTATGTAATAGAGTGATGTGCATATGTGCAAAACGTATTTAATAAAATAAAATAATTAACCTCTCTATCTGTAAATCTGAGTTGAATAAATTTACATTTTAAAAATAAACCTTATAATTATGATAAAAAAAATTTATTTCATTTTTAAAACTAATTATAAAGATAAGTGACGGTTGCAATATGCATTTACTATTAAGATAAAACGTAAATTACATTAAATGGAGCCATATTATATTCATTTATTTTCTTTGCACTTTATATTTTATTCTAAATAATCAATTTTTTGTTTATTTACACTTCCTCGACATGAAATTATGAAATAAAAAGAAATTAAAAATAAAATGGAATGATCTACAAGAAAATAATATCAGTGCAAATAAAAGTGATCAATTCCATTTGAATTGTAAGAAAAAATTATGAATATGCAACATCATGTTGCCGTAAAAATAACTACAAGAAAATTTGAGATAATTCGCAGTTCAGCTATGGAGTAACGTGACTTGTGAACCATATGAGCCGAATTTCATATTAGATTAATTCAAAAATAAGTATCTCTGATTTCTTAATTTCAGTAGTACAATATTAACATTCATTTTTGTTCTTGAATATTTTATATTGTTGAATAATGTTGTTGAAAACCGCATTTTTCAAATAAGCATATATTTTGAATTTGTTCAAATGCTTTAAATAATTTCCTACCTTATTTTTCAATTAACTGCACAAAAGTATTTTTACAACCGTAAACATAAGAAATAATATTCAAATTATCATAATTTATAACTACTGTAATAATAACCGTTTTATATTCTGTTAAATCTTTTCATTTATAGATGGCGGTAAAAATGTATAAAATATTTTTTCTCTTATTTTTTTAATGTAAAGTTAAGGAAATTAGGAAAAGCTTTTATTAAAAAAGTTATTGAGAATATTTATGAATTCAATCTCATATTCTCATCAAATATAAAGTTTACTGATTTACCGGTAATTATTATTCATTTTTAAGAAAAAAGAGAAAAACAAAACTCAAATATAAAAACACGTTTAACACGTAAAATTAATTCATGATTTTTAAATTTTTAATTATTGTTGTTTCTCAAGTTACCTAAATAGTCATCTGTTTTTATTCTATGTAGGTGAATGCATATGTACATATGCATGTATATAATTGAGGATTCCCAATTCTAATGTTATAGTTTAATACAAAAATTATTCTATTCTGTTGAATTTCTTCCGAAATAAAATACCCAATTATCACAATAATAATAATGAATTAATGCACGTCAAATGTATCAGTAGATATGTATGTACATACACATATTATGTATAGGTATACATATAAAAATGTACGATATATTATTTTTATTAATTTAATTAGTTTGGGGAATTATTCTAACTCTTCTATATAAGTATAAAAATAATTAGCAAACCTAAAATTGGTGTAAATAAACGAAGAAATTTTTGGTAGGAAGCGTAAGAGACCTTCAGAATTT
Organism: Condylostylus longicornis; assembly: GCF_029603195.1. Lineage (NCBI taxonomy): Eukaryota > Metazoa > Arthropoda > Insecta > Diptera > Dolichopodidae > Condylostylus > Condylostylus longicornis. Next base: position 1,051,461 of record NW_026578128.1, on the reverse strand, counting down.
AAATTAAGGAGGATTTTTCCTAAATGCTTAGGAAAAATAAGTATATAGTTAATACGTGATTATAATTTATAAGTAAAACTTCATTCATTTTATCCTTATGCTGTGGCACATTGCACAAAATATTTTAGTAATTTTCATTGTCTGAGTTTTTAAAATAGGCAAGGTTCATGATTTTTGATTTAAGGTAACAAATGATTAACTCAATTTAATATATATGTAGCTGTAACGGTGAAACCATTACACATAATTTATTCACGATTAAGTATGCATTCTTCATTTCCATTTTTATCAACAAAATATTTTGTAAAACAAAAAAACCTACTCTTAAGCTTTTATGTATAATAATTATTTAAATAGTAAAAGTTTATTCAATATATCATTCTTTCGTAATTAGTCATTGTCCCACAACGATTATGACGTAGTTTAGTGGAATTTTCACAATTTCGTAAGCTTAACATTATGTTTATTATGCAGATGCTTTTATATCTTTAATAAACACGAAATAAATTTTTAGTATGAATAAATCTCATATATGTACTTATTTTTTTCTTGTAAAATTTAAATTTTTATGAAAAAAACCCAAATTACTTATGCATAAAATTTTCCAATTGTACTATCATATATGATGGCGTGCTACAATTACGATATCACTTTAGCAGCTAACATCCAAAATTAATAGCAAAAATTTTGCCCAAATAGATAATATTATTGATTTATAAAAAAGCTAATTTCGGTGTATATGGGGCGCGTAAATAGAACAAAATAGAATTTTATTGATTTTTAAGGAAAAAAACAAAATTTTAAAATTTGTTGATTTTAAGAACCAGTTAACAATTTAAATAGAAATAAAATTAAATCATTAATTTTTTTCATTATATTCTTGAAATTCCTAAATCTACAGAATATTCTTAGAATTCTTTAGGATTTCACTTTTTTTTTTGAATAATATTATTGAAGATTTTAAGATGAATTTAAACCGCAATTCTGACGTAATAACACCATGGTATCTACAATTAAATTAAAAAACTATATAAAATGAGTTTTGTAATTAAGAGAAAAGCGAGTCTGCATTAAACTGACGTTGTAATATGCTCTTTTTATTTTATTAATCTAATCTTTCTTTATTTAAATAACAAATAAATAAAATATGATATTAAAAAATAAATAAATTCAGATAACCTTATGTAAGTGAGTAATAAGATTTTGTAAGATTTTCTTGTCTTAATTATACATGATATAGTAATATAATTAACGTTTAAATATTATAATAATATGCAATTTGAATATTGTGATATTTAAAACAAAAATTCTTGAATATTATCTTCCGAGCAAGTGAACAAAAAAACAATGCCATTTGCCATCTTATTATTTAAGGCTTAATTTAAACTTAAGAGTTCAATTTAATAAAATTAAATTTTTATTTTAATTAAAATTATATTTGAAAATTTAACTATAAATAGTTTAAGTACTTAAATATTAGCAAAGAGATTTACGATTTTCAATTATTACTTACAAGGAAGCATATTTATTACTTACGAAAATTGTTTCGAGATGGGAAATCGATTAAGAGCGGAAAATTTTAGTAATATTAGTATAAGATTTTGTAATAAATTTCTAATCATATTACAATTGATTTCTTTTCAATGATCTCATATTTATATTCAATTAGAATTAGGTATTGTTTGATAATAATCGTGTATAATACTTATATTTTAAAATTTTAAGAAACAGCGAAATTAATTTCTAATCACTTAAGTAATAGAGTTTTCTATTTAATAAAATTAGTTAAACGGAGACTATAATTCTTTCCTTCATTTTAAATGCTTGAACATACTTAAATCACTATATGCAATATTTATTTTTATTCAATAATTCACAAAGATATTACTGTGATTTTAATAATATATAAGTATATAGAGACATAATGATTAAAATTAATATAAATAAGTTATAAAGTATTATTGACAATTTCATTTTTATCTATAAAATTTCGTTTGCACTTTATACACTTTATTGGCTTGCACTTTTATTAGAATGAACAAAAAATTTTAAAATATCATAAAAAATAAATAAGAATTTGCTATTATTTCGAAAAGTAAGTACTCAAGTTTTTATTTAAAATCACATAATTTCAATCTTAAGTGCTCAAGTACATACACAAGTAATTTATGAGTTTTATAATAATTACAATTGTAGGAGATTATAAAATCCTGTAAATTATATATGATGTAATTAATGTAAATAATTATTTTCTATATAAGAACCACTTATATATATACTTGTTTACTTTACATTATACTCAGTTTCATTGATTTAAAAAATTATTAATTATAAAAAAAAAAACTGGTATAATTTAACTAACATAAAAATTTTAAAATTTTACGCACATTTTATCGGTAATTAACCTACTCAAAATATTGAATGTATAGTAGATACAATTAATTTGAGCGTATGGTAGTTATACGTACGTATATACAAATTTTGTTTTAACTTTTTTAAAAATATTATAAAACACAGTTAAAAATTGGAAAATTTTTTTTTCCATTTATAAATAGATTTGTACTACAAAATTGCCTATTTATGTATAGAAAACTCGTTTTTATTAAACTTTTTTCTTCATTTTCTTAATATCCAATAGAAAATTGCAAAATTATGGTTAAAATACAAAACTAAAATATCATAGTAGAAAAAATTGCAATACTACTTAAGAAGTTTTCATATAGAAGCCTAGATATACAAAACAAAGTCTACTTGTACATTTTTTATTGAGTACAAGGTGATTTAATGACAAAAATTGGAAATTTTCTTATCAATAAATATTATTTAGGACCATTAAACAAAATATATATTTTTTTTTATAAAATGTAGCTATTGTTATTTAATTTTTTACTATAAGATTCCTGTGAATCCTCGTGGAAATATTCAAAAACCTAATATTATTAAAATTGCAATATTTCAGTACTCATGGCGGTTTGAAAATTTTTAAATATAGTTAAAACACGCTTACTATACAATTATCCTTATAACACGCTCAGAATACTTACCAGTAGAATTACCAAATTTTGGTACAGTTACGTTTTGATAGTATAAGCATAATTAGTTCTCGTTATTAACTAAAATTGAACAAAAATGGGATTTCTTACATAATTCTAGCAAAATTACTTTCGAATTATCTGATGTATTTTCTCAAATTCCATGCATATACACATATTCAAATAAGATGCTTAATAATGTTTTAGAATTTTCCATTTTATACAAATTATATATATTGAGAAACCCTATAATAATTTGTAATAAATAAAAAAGTCTATCATATACAACTAAACACTATTACGAAAACTTGAAATTTAGCTAAGCAATTTTTTTCTATTTTTTTTTTGTTTTTTTTTTTATTAAGAACAGACAAAAGTTCAAATACATCATCATCGTCATCATCGTAATTCACCTACAGATTATAGATATGTATATATATTTAGTATAGGTACAGTAAAATGAGAATGCAACTACGAATAAAATGTTAATCACCTTTTTTATTATATATACGTAATTGTGAATATATAAATATATATTAAGTAAATATTTTATATTAAGTGTGTGTGTACATGTTTGAGTAATATATTTATGCAAGTAATAAATATTATTCAACTCTTATGTTAAGTATAATAGTATACAAATAAATGTTATACACTATTAAACTCATAGTATACTTAAATATACTTATGTTTTGTTTTCTTTCTTATTTACTATCTCATGTGTATTTTTAAATTTTGAACACCTGTACGTGTTCTTTACAAAAAAAAAAACATATGTATGTATGTATATATATTCAATTACAAAATTAATTGTTCCACAGATGAACTTGAAAACCTTGAATATTATAGTTATGGTTGCTTTCAATATTTTGAGAACAGAATCAAAATGTTTAATGCCTATCAACTTATGCACATAATATAATTTATGTAATGAACACCTATGAAAATTTAATGAACAGTAGTGAGCAAAAAAAAAATTTTTTTTTTTTTAATTAATTTTTTAGTAAACATTAATAAGCACATAAATACATGTGACTATAAACATAAATTATAACTTAAGTTACAATTATAAATCGAAATCATTTTGTTACAGCAGAAAATTAATTTATTAGCATTAATAATTATAATTTATTACAATTGCAGTAAGTATACACGGACGATAGAATTGCAATAATATAATGCACAAAATTCAGCTTATAAATTATAATTGCTACACAATTCAGCTTATAAATTATAATTGCTGAATTTCATATTAATACCGTATTTTTATTATAATTTGGAAATCAATAATATTTGTGACATATTAACTACCTTTTAAAAATTTATTAGTTTAAACTAATTTGGTAAACAATTTACTATGAAGTAAACTCGATTCCACAAAAATAAGGCGAATTTTAATACATTCCAACTATTCGTGATTTGAAAAAGGAAATACCATTATATCCTTCACTTTTTATTTTTATTAATAAATTTTTATAAAATAATAAATTTGAAATTCAAAATTTCAGTAACATATGGTATTAATACACAATTCAGCTCATAAATGTAAATTGCTGAATTATCTAATAATACTGTATTACTCCATTTTGGAATTTAAAGTATATTTTTATACAATTCAGCAATTACAATTATTGAGCTGAATTGTGTTGCACCATATGTTTTTATAAAAATTAGAAATAAATTATTTAAAATCAATTATAAAAATTTATTGATACTTTTTTGTTCGTAACTGTACAAATATGTATTCTGGACCTGTATTTAATATAAATGGTATGAAAAAAAAACTGTTCTCAAATGGCCTAAATTATTATGCATTTGTATGTGTTACTTATTTATTTTTTTTTCTTTCTTATTTTCATTATTATTTATTACCATAGGTTAATTTTAGAACTTCTTTATTAAAGATTAAGTACCTATGTATACTTATTTGAAGAATACAAGAATATAACATTATAAGTATAATAAGAAAACAAAATCTTTTATTGTGGGATGCGACAAGGGATTGGGAAATTGTTATGTGCACTTTATATTTTATAAATAAAGAAAGGAAAACAAAGAGGATATTTTTTTCCTTAGTCTTTTTGGTTTAATTCTAATTTTTTTTTTGTATTTATGTTTTTGCATTTTAACTTTTTTGTTTTTTTTTGATTTTCTTAAATTTGTTTTAATAAAGAAACTGGTTTAGTGTGACCAGTCGCAGTTAGAATCGCGTACATATATATTTTTTTTTAAATATACATGATCACATATTATATCTACAATACGTATAGAAAATTTTATTGTTTCACCCAATGTTCATTCAAGTATTGTAACGTAACAAGCGATGAGGTTATAGAAATTTTCCTTTTTAATATTTTGCGGTATAATTTTATAATAAAAAAAAAAAATTATTTAATTTCTGTAAATGATAATAATAAAAATAATTTGAATTGGAAAAAAAATTAAATTTTTTATTTCATGTTAGCCTCCAATATTTTATTATTTACTTTTATATTATTGCGTGCATACATACATTTTACTTTTTATGTATGTTCTTATTCTTGTGTTGTGTGGAATTGGAAAGTTCTTATTATAGAATTTTACTTATATACATATTTTGTTTTTTATTAATTTGCATTCTCAAGATCAATTAAAAATTAATTATAATTAATAAAAAAAAAAAATAGCAAAAATAAATACTTAAATAATTTTTCATAAACAAATAAATTTACAGTGAATTATTGGGAGAAAAATAATATTTTTTTTTTATTATTTTGTGATTTCTTATAATAATAAAAAATATTATTAAGATTGTAGAAGAAATGAGAAACTTTTAAATAAACGAAAAACTAAAAATTATAACAAAAAGAAAGAAAGAAAAATAAACAACACAAGAATCACCACTTTATTAATTTCAATTATAAATACTTAAAGTAGAAAAAGACAAAAAAACAAAAAAAAAAAAAAAAACAATAAAAAAAATAATAATTTTTTTTATCATTTTAAAAAAATGAAAAACTCTCATATTTAAAATTTAGTTGAAAACACGTAGTTATTCTAAGCAGTTCACTGTTATTCTTTAGCACAATATAAAATCAAATGTACCTACAATATTTGAATAATTTAATTAAAAAAAATAAATAAAATCGCGGCGAATTTATTTTAATTTCTAATTTTATCGAATTATTGAAATTCTTTTTTTTTTAAAACTACTATAAATTTTTTTAATAAAATAGAAAGAGAACGTTTATAATAAAGATATTGTGATAGGTCAAACACATACATTTTTCTTAATTGTTATACGCAATGTGATACATACAAAAAAAAAATAATTCTTTAAATTTTGTGATAATGAAATCTAAAATAACATTTAGTAATTCGTGACGTGCCTAAGTATACAAAAAAAAAAATGAAATAAGTACTAAAATTATGTACTAAAATTTAGTACTAAATTGTTATACAACTTTAATTCAGTGCTATTTTTTTTTTTTTAATTATAAAATAGTTTTTAATATGTAAAAATCACCTGTGATTGAACATAATTATTAAGTTTTATATTTTATTACCGGTTTCTATTAACCCAATTATTTTAATTATAATATACTTATACCTACGAGTATATACATTGTGTGCAAATATTTTGTGCTACTTATACTTGAATGCGCATATATAAAAGTATATTACTTGTATTACAATATAATGCAAATATAACAGTATATATTATGATGAAAAAATGTTTATTTTTTTTTATGTTTTAATTATTAATTAATTTAAAAAAAATTTAAATTACTTACATTGTTATTAATAAATTTAATTAATTATAACAGCATTTTACATACTTATGATATTATAAAATTCAAAAGATTCTTAAAATTTTATTTGCTTTTTTCTTTTATAATGTGAAAATTTTTCATATACATACATTCTTATATAATTTATTAAAGACAATTAAATATCGTGTTGCATTTTATGTTTAATTAAAAATTTATATTTTTTTTAAATTTAAATATAATTTTTTCTATTCATATTATTATTTGTGATTTAATAGTTTTAGTAAAATTTATACTTAAATATTTGTTTTAATATTAATAAATAATTGTAATAATATATTTTATATACTGTATATAAATATTTATTAATGTGTTATACATTTAATAATGGAAAAATCAAAAAGTTTAGATGAATTAATATTAAGTCCAGCACGTTTAAATTTAAAGAATGGAGAAAAGAAACAATCAAGATGGATATTAAATTTAAGTAGAAAAGTTGGTATTTCATTTTATTTTTAATTTTGTATATAAAAAAATTTAAATGGGTACTTAATATTTAATTTTGAAGAAATTTTTTCGAGATCCGGTAACCTCATTATACCCGTACGAACGTATGTTCGAAGGGTATACTAAATTTGCCTTACCGTTTGTAACGCTAAGAAATAATGGTCTGAGATATAGACTCAAGTATATGTTTTTGATCAGCGTCGAATTCTGAGTCGATTTAGCTTTGTCTGTCGGCGTGTCCGTCCGTCCCGTCCCAACGATAATTCAAAAACTAATTAAGAAAATTTTACCAAATTTTCACAAATGGTTCATTATTACGTATAAATGCCAGAACCCTATTTAAATTGGACATGATCAGGGTACTATTTTGGGTAGCTGCCATGGAAACTTCAAAATTTATTTGGCTATATCTCAGAAACTATAAAAGGTGTGATATCGAAATTTTACACAAGCGAATACATTAATAGGGCCAATTTGACTAATAAATGTTGTTGAAATTGCTTGGCTCCTTTTGGTAGCTGCCATGCAATGGCGGTAATACGACAACTTAAAATCATAGGCATATTTATTTGCATATAAGATAACAAATTCATACGGGTATCACAGAGTTGACACGGTCAACTTTATTTTTTCTCGTTTTTGACTAATTCTGTATAATTGATATTTAAAAATGAATGTTAAATATGAAATTTCTGTTGTATCATAAAGCCTGATAAGATTTAGTTGAAAACTTTCTATATTGAGATAAAATAAAAAGATAAAAATGCAAATTTTTTTTTTTTAAAACTGTTTTTTTTTTTTTTAAATTTTCATATCGTCATACTGAAAAATTTCACTTTTTGTCATAAATGTTGGGTTTTAAAATAATTTACATCGAATTATAAATTAAAAATATTAATATTTATTAGTTATTAATTAATTAAATAAAAAAATATAAGATAGATTTAATCATTAATGCATCTTTATCTTCAAATAAAGTACATTTGTTTTTAAAGTACATATTATTGTACTTTTTAGTGCTATGTATATGCAAGTACTATGAATTTTTTTGCGAATATTCAGTATTTACTACTAGATTTTATGTATTAATGTTATTTAGAACAGGAGTAGGTACCATTATTTTTTACCGTTATAAAAGAAATCGCATTTTAAAAACCTGAAATTTCGTATTCCCATAAAATTAATCAAAATATATGACTTGCAATACTTATACTACTTATATATACAATCACCATTTCAGTCCTCCCGAATAACTCAATTCATAATTATTAATATTGATTAAGTGAATTGAGATATTATTTTTCTTTTCGTCCCATTTACACATATTTAAATATTTTAATATTGAATTATAAATATTTATTTGTAAATAATATTAGTGTACAGATGTAAAAAGTGGAATAATTTCATATATTAGTAAAAATTTTAAAATATAATTAAAGTCAATAATCTGATTACAATTAAAGTAAGTAATAGACACACGTGATATGTTAAATATACTTATTTCATTACATACATACATACATGCGTAATTAACTGTGAATTTAACATAATTTTTTTGAATTTATTTATTTACTTATTATACGTTTTTATAACTATTTACTGCCTCACATTACAGAACAACAAAAATTTGGTAAATTTTAAATATTTATTTATAAAGTTGATAGAAAATTGTAAATGTGCTTGTAAATCAGATTTCTGTACATAAGTATATGAACAAAGCACAACTACGTATGCAATTTATTAATTTATGATATTTAATTAATTACAAATCTTATCAAAGTTACACATTACAAAAACAAGACAAATTAGAGAAAATGTCATAAATAAAACTGGTTTTCACAAATATCAGATTATTTAAAGTCCTTCGTATAAAATTTCAGCATTTTTAAGCACATATAATTTTTATACTACTTTGAGTTGGAATAATCCCCATTCTTTAATTAAAATTAACAAAAATATAGGGTTTTTGAGTAACATACTTATGTATAAAGAAACTATATTGCAGTTGTAATTGGCTCACTTTATTTTATTTTAAATATGGAATAGATCTTATAAATAGATGGTATCTATACATATGGTTTAACTCTCTTAATTGGATGAATGAATAAAAAAGCCTATAAGACAGGCAAATTCATTTAAAGATCTTGGAAAATTTTTTATTGTAGAACAATATTTCATGGTATACAAATCAGCTTATATTATTAATACTATATATATACACTAAATACTTATCATTATAATTCGTATAAACACAATTACACTCCAATTATGGGAGTTAATACGGAAAATACAGAAAATTAAATATAATTTATTTAATATTTTTTATTATACATAAATATAAATTTAGTGCATAATTTTATGAATTATATGCGAAATATTTATAATATTAACTCAACATAGCTAGTTGTCTGGCATTTTTATTTATTTAATAAGAATCACGTAATAAAACACGTGACAATAATTTTCACTTTTATATGCTCGTATATATTGCAATTTACATTTTCTTTTACCGTAAAATAAAACTATATATGTATTTTCAAGGATGATATTTAGGAGAAGGTTATTTTCAAATATATACTCAATTGTTATACAGTACGGCTTACTGTTATACAGTATAATCATTCCTTATTTCCTACAAGTATTAAATATTTGTTGAATCAATATATGTACACGTGTATTTAGTGTATATATACAAAAAAAATATTAATATTACATTCGTTAATATAATACAATAACTGTAAAAAATTAAATAATAAATGCATCTGCCTTACTTACAATATAATATATAAAATGTGATTAGTAATAGGCAAATCTAATTTTTTTTATTATTTCCCATTTTGATTACTTAACTAAATAGGCTAATTAAGAGTTTTTGTTTCAATATTTAGATAAAATTGTCTATACATTTAATTATCTTTCAATTTAGTACAAATATATATACTTATTAAATAATTCTAATTTTTTTAAATGTCACTTTAAAAAAACAAGTTTTCTAGATTAGATTTTTTTTGAGCAGAGAATTAATAGACAAAATTACTTCATAATTAAAAAATAAAAATAATCAGTCGTTCACCTTTTTTACCGATATTTTTTGAATATAAAATTAATTAATTACAATAATTTTACATATACGAGTATATGTATGTGGTTTAAATTTTGGATTTGATTTTTTCATCATTCATTATTATCTGTTATACTATTTTACCACAAGCTATTTTTCGCCACACGCAAAATGCAATACAGTATAGGTTATCTCTTAAAAACAAAAAATAACAGAATTTATATGAATGATGTTGCTTTAACTGTAATACAAAAAATCTGTAATATATAAATTACATACATATGAAGTGATAATAACAAGTAAAGCTATTACACATATTTTTAATGAGGAATATAAATATATAAGAATATACGCAGCCCACTGTACTCTATATACTAATATAAATTAGTCTGAAAGTTAGTGTAGTACAGTTTTATAAATGATAAAAATATGAGATGAATATAAAAATACTTTTGGAAATTTTAAAATTATGACTATACATTTAATATGAATATTGTAATGACGCATTTGTATGACTCTGGTAATTTTACAAGTAAAAAGAATTCAATTATTTTCCATTCAAATCATTATTTCTCGAAAAGTTTTCCTAAAATCGGCACTAATCTGTTATCTCACTTATTATACATGTTTATACAACAAAATATCTATTTATTTTAACAATATTATACTAACTATAATCGAATCCTTATTGAAATATTCAATTCGATCGTATGATAATGTTATTTTGACAATATTTTCAAGTACTATATTCTTTAAAATTTATACGGCGTCATCATAATATACAAATACTTATATTTTACAAGCTATTAGAATTGTTAACATAATAATTTAGTAAGTATTTATTGACCAATTCAAAATTTATTAGTTGATTATCAAAATTTTAATTGTTAATGCACTTAAAAATTTAATAGGAATGCATATTATTTTACCTTTTAGTACGTAAAATAAATTTAAGTATCACCGATTGAATAATCAATTAAAAATATAATTAATTAATTTAAAAAAAAAAAAAACATGAAAAAAACTTGAAATTTAATATCGAAATTTTGATAGAAAAAATGGATTACGTACAGCACAATATTAGAAAACTGTCATATTATTGCCACATTTCAAAACTTTCTGCCATATTCAACTCTACCTAGTAAGTAGAATAGTAATTGCACTCACATCGCATAGTAGTAATGTAGCTTTGCAACAAGTTCTGTAAATTTTCTGTAATGGCAAAATATTTTTAAATTCAAGGTATATAATGTAAGGTACTAAATACAAAATATTTCCACAAATAATTTGGCAATAGAACAAACCTTTATACTAAATACTTATGTATGAAAATGTAGGAAAAATGTTTAAAATTTGAATAAATGTTGATTTATGGCATTTATGACATTTATTCTTTCAACGGTAAAATAAATAACCTCTTCAATTTGAAAAATTTTAGAATATTTGAATTGTTTACATACTTACTTATAAAAATTATAACAGTATAATGATAGTAAAATCAAAGATTAGAATAACAATTAATTATTTCACATGATATAAACTTAAAATTTTGATTTTAAAATGACCTAAAGACATTTAATTAATAATTAGTCTTAATTTTAAAATTCAAAAGAAATTTTTTATAATAATTATTTAACAAAAATTTTTTAAAATTATTGTTATTAATATATAAATCAAATATTCTTTATTAAGTAAGTAAGTACTTTTTAATATTCAAATGACACAATAAAAAATTATTCGTACTTACGTACTTATAATTTTCTAATGAAAAATTTTAAAACTGGAGGGATCCAAATGAATGTATGTATGAGTTATTAAAATAGTAATTAAGATGGTAAAAGTGCCATAATATTTATGTACCGTTACGTACTAATTAGTAGTTTTGATAATGTGATGAGATTATAGAATTTTGTTAGTGAATTTACTTTAATCAAAATTTACTAAATTGACTCGAAATTGCAGAAATAACACAATAGTAAACAGTACTTCCCTTGTTTAAAGTAAACTTGAGTATTATAGCAGACAAAATATTTTAATACCAAATTTCTAACAAAATAACAATAACTAATCATTTTAAATTATATAATAACAGTAATTAATTTGATTTTATAATTTTCTTACTAAATTGTTTACTTATTTTTATATATATTTGCTTTGATTAAGCATAGTGCGTTCTACCATTATAAAATATTTGAATTTATAGAATGCATAGTTAAAATTAAAGTATACGAAGCTAAATGAAAGTAGGTACTTAATTTAATTTTAAATATTATAAGTACTTATAAATAATTTGTAAAGCTTATGCAGAATTTAACATTGCCGGTTAATTTTCCAGTTTACTGATTTTGCAGTCTTTAGTACATAACAGAAAATATAGTAAGTCTCAAGTTCTAATATGCATTTAGCTTGTCTGCTAACTGCATATATTGTAGCTTGCCGCTAATTATAATGATTACTATTGTTGCATCGTAGTTTTATAGTTTGTCTTGTACTCATGTTCTTTCCTTGTTTGTCTTTGAAAGCTTTTAAATATACTTAACGTTTATTTAAGAAAAATGTGGTTAGTTTTTACAAAAAATTTTGACATTAAAACTTTTTTATTAATTTATTTAAAAAAATAAATAGAAATTATTAATTATTTAACAAAAATGCTAAAAAAATGTTTCCTCATTGGAAATTGCCGGATTTAATTTATGGAACTTAATTGTTTATCAATAATTTTTTTTATAAATATGTAGTACTTAGTTATAATTTCAAAATAATTTTAAGTTTTTTTTTTCAAGCCTCAAAATATTAAAAATTTTAACAATAAAATTTGTTTTGCTAAAAATGTTATTGTCTTGTTTAGTAGTTAATTCTAGATTGTAGGTATTAGAAAAGCCTTAGTATACCTAATCCTACATTTAATTTGAAAAAAAAAAATTTTTTTTCTTGAAATAATTTCCTTATTAAATCAATTTTAATACCCTCTTTTAAGCGATAATATTTTTTTTTTATTACGAGCACAAAAATATATTTAAATTATTTAAAATATTTACTAATTTAATATTAAATTTTTAGACCCTTAATCGAGTTGGAGAATCTATGGGTTCACTGGGTCATCGAACTCTATTACAATATGTTGATTCAAATGATTTGTATGGCCTTAAAACATTATTAGATACACGACACATTCCGGTCGATGATCGAGATGAAGTTAGTATTTTAAAATTTTATATAATCTTTTTTTTTTAAAATATATTTAATTATTAAATATTTTATTATATATAGAATGGCACAACAATACTTATGGTTGTAGCTAGTCGTGGATTAACACAATTTGTAAGAGAGTTCTTAGCAAGAGGAGCTGATGTACAAGCAGAAGATGCAGATAATTGGTCATCACTTATATTTGCTGCCAAATATGGTCATCTTGATGTTATACAAATGCTTTTAGATCATGGAGCTGATGTTGAACACCGCGATATGGTACATTCAATTAAATATAGCCAAATATATTTTTTAATTTCTATATAAAATGCCTAACATTTGGCATTATTTTTATTAACTAAGTAATCAAAAAAAAAAAGTAGCAAGCTTTTAAAACATTTTAAGGAAAAAGTTATATTTAAAATACAAATATTATTTATATTTCTATTAGGGAGGCTGGACAGCTCTTATGTGGGCTGCATATAAAGGTCATACAAGTATAGCTGAATTATTGGTTAATAAAGGATCTGATGTTAATTGTCATGGAAATTACCATTTAAGTCCTTTATTATGGGCATCTGGAAGAGGTCACAAAGAAATTGTTCAAATTTTAGTACAACGTGGTGCTAAAGTTAATGTTGGTGATAAATATGGTACAACAGCTTTAATTTGGGCGTGTCGTAGAGGTTATTCTGAAATAGTAGAAATATTATTAAGAGCTGGAGCAAACGTGGATACAGCTGGTATGTATTCATGGACAGCGTTACTAGTAGCAACATCAGGTGGTTTCGTTGAATGCGTTTCAGCTTTATTAGAAAAAAGACCAAATATTAATGCATTAGATAAAGATGGTATGACAGCATTATCGATAGCATGTCGAGAAGGATATCAAGTAAGCTAAATAAATAATTTGATAATAAAAGCATAATTTTAATATTTTCTTTTAATTTGTCAACAAAGGAAATTGCAACCGCTTTAATGGCAAATGGGGCATATATAAATATTCAAGATCGTGCAGGTGATACACCATTAATTCATGCAGTTAAAGGTGGTCATCGCGGTGTTGTCGAAGGAATACTAAAAAAGCACGCTGATGTTGATATACAGGGAAAAGAAAGAAAAACTGCCTTATATACTGCTGTTGAAAAAGGACATACAAGTATTGTTAAGCAACTTTTAGGTTCAAATCCAGATTTGGAAGCCGCCACTAAAGACGGTGATACTGCATTGTTACGTGCTGTGCGCAATCGTAATTTAGAAATTGTTCAAATGCTGTTGGAGCGAAGAGCAAAAGTTAGTGCAAGTGATAAAAGAGGTGATACATGTCTTCATATAGCAATGAGGGCTAGATCAAAAGCAATTGTGGAAGCGCTATTAAGGAATCCGAAAAATAGTCAATTATTATATAGAGCAAATAAAGCGGGTGAAACGCCATATGCAATTGACACTAATCATCAAAAGACAATTTTAGGTCAAGTTTTTGGTGCTAGGCGACTTAATACAAACGAGGATTCAGAAGGAATGTTAGGTTATGAATTATATTCATCAGCATTGGCTGATGTACTAAGTGAACCAACTTTAACAACACCAATTACAGTTGGCTTATATGCAAAATGGGGTAGTGGGAAGAGTTTCCTGCTTACAAAATTACGTGAAGAAATGAATAATTTTGCCCGTCAATGGGCTGAACCACCAATTAAAGCAACTGGATTATTATTTTTAGTTATATTACATTTATCACTAATATTAGGTATGATAATAGGACTTGGTACCTGGTCAGCATTATGGGGTGTATTATCCGGCGTTTTATTTATAGTTATAATTTATTTGATTTTATTTTCAATTAAATATGCAAGTAATAGATATGATGTGTATTGGGCGTATTCATTTTATCATGGTATTATGAAACGCCTAGGTCGCCTTAGATTAATTTTACAAGTAGCATTTTGCCATCCACCTGGTGCGCAAAGCGATAGTCAAGCTAAACCAGTAAGATTTCATTTTGCAGAAGCAAGCAGTGCAGCACCAACTGGTGAAGGATCAGTTGGTATTATGTTAGCTTTATTATTTGAAGCTATTGAATCACATTATGGTTGGTTATCAACACGTTTATACAGAGCATTTCGTCCAAAGCCACTGAAAGTTTCATCTGGATGGCGTTATAGAAGAATGTGTTGCATACCATTAGTAATCATATTTGAGTTGGGATTTTTAACATTCGTTGCAGGTGTATCGCTGATTATTGCTTATTTTTCATTCAATCCGGACACAAACAGCGAAAATGTTTTAGTTTCGATATATGTGATTACAGCTTTGCTTGTTACTGCTATTTGTACAAATTTACATATCTTAGCGAAAGCAATTACATCTCTATTTACTTCGCAAGGTAGACATTTAAGAAAGTCTATGAAAACAAATGAAGGAGCACCATTAACTGCACTTGGAGCTGAAGTGGCTCTTATGACTGATATGGTTAAGGTAATAATTTATAAATTTTTACTTTTAGAAATTTCTATTGAAAATATTTGGTTTTTTAGTGCCTAGATGCCTTTACCAGCCAACAAAGCCGACTTGTTGGTGTTGTAGATGCTTTAGATTGCTGTGATACTGAACGTATTTTATCCGTGCTAAGTTCAATACAAACGTTACTTCAATCACCGAATCGGCCTTTTGTACTTTTAATAGCTGTAGATCCTCATGTTATAGCCAAAGCTGCAGAAGCTAATAGTCGTCGTTTGTTTACAGAAGGTGGCATAGGTGGTCATGATTTTTTGCGAAATTTGGTGCACTTGCCAGTTTATTTACAAAATTCTGGTTTACGTAAAGTACAAAGAGCTCAAATGACTGCTTTAGCCTTTAAACGTACTTATCTAGATTTTCAATCTGATGAGCCAACTTTAGGTCATTCCGCTTCAGCTCGTAGATTATCAAATGCTTCGGAAATCATGTCTAGTCAAGAAAAACTTAGGGCAAGTCATCAACCTAGTCGAGCTGGCTCCAAAAAACTACGCATGTCTGAATCAATTGCTAGTTCAATCGGTTCTAACTTGCATCGTTTGGGACAGAATCCACAGACTGGTGTGTTAGATTTATCAAAAATAATTCTAACAGATGATTATTTTAGTGATGTAAATCCTCGGAGTATGAGAAGATTAATGAATGTTATATATATTACCGGTATGATAAATTTCGATGATATTTAATTAATTGATATTTAATAATTTTTGAACTCTTTTAGTTCGACTACTGAAGGCATTCCAAATAGATTTTAGTTGGTATCGTTTAAGTTCATGGATCAATTTGACGGAACAATGGCCATTAAGAGCTAGTATGATAGTTCTTCAACATGACCAAAATGGTGATGCCTTGGATGACACAGCATCATTACAAAGTGTATATGAAAAGTAATAGGATAAACTAAACAAATTTAAAAGGCAAAATTTAATTTGTGTTTTTTTTTATAGAGTGAGACCGAAAATAAGCTGTTTAAGAGAAGCCGCACCCTTATTAGAATTGGATAGAGATGAAAGAAAATTAGATGCATTTCTGCAGTTACATAAATCAGATTTATTAGTATCTGATTTAAGAATATTTTTGCCTTTTACAATAAATTTAGATCCTTATTTACGTAAAGTGTTAAAAGAAGATCAACAAGCGTTTGAAGATGAGGGTGCACCAATAGGAATTGTAACAAAACCACAATCAGCTTCAAACGTTATTCGTTTTATGCCACCTACTGGTACTCCTTATATTCCACCAATTTATCCAACAGCAACACCATCATCTATTATGCCATACCAATTTTATAGTGATGGAAATAATTATAGTCCTGTAATGCAAATGGCTGCTTCAAATGCTGCAACAGCTGAATTTGCATATAAAAATAAAAACTTATTTAATAATTTATCTGAACCGCCTTCAGAGGCAATATTAAAAGCAATGGAATCATCATCATTCCCGGTAAGCTAAATAAAATTAATTAAATACTCAATTTATAATATTATATTAAATTAATGAATATATTATAATATTATATATCATTTAGGAGGATATATTGCAAATGAATTTATCCGAATTAACAACAGATGGAGTGATTAATTTATTAGAAAAAATTGAAGACTTAAGACCAACTATAGAAAAATTATCTCCGATATTAAAACAAAATGCAATTAATGGCAGAGTACTTAAATATTGTGATCTTAATGAATTAAAATCGGTAAGATTGAATAAAAATATCAAAACAATATGAAAACTAATTTACAAAAAAAATTTTTAAGGTATTGGAACTTAATTTTGGTCATTGGGAACTATTCCGCCTATTAATAACTATTTTAAGGGATTGTGAGAAATTTCATTCTAAAACAAAATTAAATAAACAAAAATCGATAGAGTCCAGTACTGTTATAGATATTACGGATTCAACTCCAACAGCAAGTATTGTGCCATCTGTTCCACCACCTACGCAAAGGAAATCGACGCAGATGGAAAAGCAGGTAAATTTATTTAAAACTTAACCTATAAAAGAAAAAACACAAAACTTTTAAATGATCTATAGGGGTTAAGTTTTAAAATCTCATTTTATTATTATCAAAAGGATGTTTTGAAGTGAGATTTATTAAAACCGTAAAAGTTAAGTAAAAATTTAATTAATAGATTGCAGAAATTTTAATTTGATTTAGTTTGTATATGCTAAAGAATCCTTATAAATGTGTTTAATTTTCGGTAAAAAAATTAAACAAAAGTTAAATAAAAATTTCTGCATTATTTCTTTAAACAAAAGTTTAAATATTTTCAATAAAAAATTTTAGTAAATAAGTGATAAAAAGCTCATTTCCTTATTATTTTTATACAAATTTTTTAAATGAATTAAAACATAATTTGTATTTTATATTGATAAACTTCCTCTTTAATAATTTGAAATTTGATTAGAACATTTCTAATTTTGATGTCATTAATATAATAGTAAGGAAAATGAGCTATAAATACATCTGTTTAACAACACTCCATTATCATGGTTCTCATTGTCGAATTAAGATACATATATAAAAAAAAAAACCAAAAATGCTTTTATATTTTTTTAGTTTTGTCCCAAAACATAGAAAATTTATTTTAAATTTTTTCATTCTTATATTAATAACGCAGAATAAACTTCTTGAGTACGAATACCTACAGGTAATCAATATTTATAAACAAAACAACAATATAGCATTGAAGATAATGAATGTGTAACTACAAAATTATTGCTGTTTTTATGATTTTTTGTAAATATTAAAATGATAATAGGAAAGGGATGAAAACTAAGGTTATGATGTCATTATGTCATGTAAAACACATAATTATAAAAAATAAAATTGGCCATAATCTAAAATTTTGATTTCAATTTTTTTCTTTTTATTTGCTCTATTTTAAGCTAAAATTCATGTTATAAATCAATTATGCTTTTTAAAATATATTTTTTAAATGAAAATAATAAAATATTCAATGTGTATGATCAATTTTTTTTTTAATTTAAATATTCAATAATTTAAATATTAATATTTTTTAATTTTTAATTAAAATAACATTATTTTATAGTTAGAAAACTTATTCAAACAAAAGTTGATCATGTACAGAGATACAATAATACAATATTTTTCCAATTTAGTTTTATTACTACAACATCTAATAGAAACTAACTTTTGTTGAGTAATATATTTTATATTAAAAAAAAATCTATGTGAGACGATACTTAAGTTAAAAAAATACATAGTCCTTAGTTAAATTTACATCAATGTTTTGCAAAATAATTCAATTTTTCAAATTCCTTTTCAATTTACATATATTCTCCTCTTTTTTTTTTGTGATTAAAGAATTTTAATTTTGCATGTTTTTTTGTAACAAAAGAACATGCGAACAAATGTCTTTCGTAACCAAAGAGTTTTGCATGTTCTTTGAATATCATCTACAATTCCTAATAACTATTTACAAATTTATAATGTTAACGAAACATTTATGTAAAATTATGGGTTTTTTTTTATTTACTTTTCATTACTTTGTTGTAATTTATAGTTTCTCTTGTACCTTTTTATAAGATTTAATTAAAATGAAATTTAAAAAATAATTAAGTTTCTAATTATTTTCTTTTACTTAATATATTACTTGTATTTTACAAGATTATCTAATTCTTTTCGAATTCTATTGTTTTATAAGGAAATTCTAGATACACTACATGGTTACATACACATACAAGTCTTATAGCACTATAAATATTTCAAATTTTGAATTTCAATGTTTTTACTTTGAATTTAGATTTTCGTTTTTATAATTATTGATGTTGTTATACAATTGGTGTTTTATATATTTCATAAATAATAAAATTACATTATGTGATAATAATTCCACTATATATATTATTTATACATTATTTGCGTTAATATTTAAATTTATATACGAATATTATTTAAATGTAAGCTCTTTATATTACTCCAAAATTGAAAATTTTCAGTTTTCAATTTAAAAATGTTGTACCTTATGTTTTCTCGTTGCGAGAACATTTATCAATCTTTACTATTATTAAAATGTACATAAAATGTAGATATATAATTTGTTATAATTACTGAAAATTTAACTTTAATTAACTGGAAAAAAAAATAGCGTTTACTTGATATGTTTCTATTTTTTTAATATGATCACTAAGAATTAATTTTTGAAGCACTATATAATTAAAATACTGAAAAATCTTTTATATTTTTGAATTACTAAAAATCCACGTAAAATTAATTAAAATAAAATTTAATTAAATAATTTGTTTTGAGATTTATATGACAAGAACCCCATACTTATACTTATGATAGAATAAACTTGTTTTTATTTTTTATATTTCTTAATTTTAAACGATTCCTATTAATCGAATTAAAAAATACAATATAATATACTTATATATT
Organism: Condylostylus longicornis; assembly: GCF_029603195.1. NCBI lineage: Eukaryota > Metazoa > Arthropoda > Insecta > Diptera > Dolichopodidae > Condylostylus > Condylostylus longicornis. Next base: position 1,031,000 of record NW_026578128.1, on the reverse strand, counting down.
TTTAATATAATCCCTTGCATTGCAAGTATGTATTTGAAAATTACGTACTATTTCTTGTAGATAATATGGATGATCAGTTTTCGTTTTCTATTCATTATAATCATATTTTTTTTTTTTTTGTTTTATGTTGTAAAAAATTATGGATTTTTGCGTATTTTTAATATTCAAATTTTTTTTAAATATATTAATTTTAGGTTACATTAGAAGAACAAATGATTGTTGGAGCATTATCAACATTAAATGAAGATGCTTATGAAGATGTTACAAACAGTGATAGACCGAGCCCATCTGGATTATCATCAGGTGAGATGTTATTAGCACAACATTTAGCACCAATTCGAGAATCTTCTGAGTTTGGTTCACCAATGGATGATAATAATTCTTTGCGCAATCATCATCATAACACTATTAATTCTACTATAAATGATAATACACATTTTAATTTATTACATGCAAATCATATTCATGCTAATAATAGTATTCAAATTAAAGATAACATTATGCTTAAAAGTAATAATAGTTTATTAAGAAATGGTGGTAGTCCAACTACAATATCAACTACAACATCATCAACTACAACAGGAACAATATTATTATCTAATACATCAACTACTTCAACGCCAAATAAAGCAATATCTACTACAGCTGCTTTATCAGCTAAATCAGATGACAGTAACAATAGTCCGAGACAGACTGTTATTGTTATGCCATCTGATTGTAATGTATTTGATGATACTAGATTGTAAAATAACATTATTGAATTTTAAAAGAAAAAAACAAAAAAAAACAAAATACTAAAAAAATATTGATTTTTGTAGATAAAATATAGACATAAAATAATTATATCTCAAATATCATTAATTTTAATTCAAAACTCAAAAGGCATTTGGATTTTAAAATTTAAATAACGTTGTATCTGGTTTTATATTAGATAATTACCTCTTTTCTTTTTTTTATTATTATTTATTTTTCACTTTTTATTTATGAAGAAGTTCATCAAGAATTCATTTATTATAAAATATTATAAACTTATTTATATTCTTTATTATAAATTTATTATTATTATTAGTATTATAACATTTTTGAAAAAAACTTAATATATTTAAATTAAGGAAATTTCGTTATTCATTCCATTGTTTATAATTTAACAAATAGTTATTTTGTAAGTAATTACTTACATTTGTCCCATGTGAGCATTATTTTTCTATATTGATTCGGTTTAGTGGTTTTCAAATAACCAATATAAAGTTATTAAAAGCAATATTAAAAGCTATTGTTTGAAATATTAATTTAAATAAGTTTGGATCCAACTGTTTAACAATACGTTTTAACTCATTTATTAAATTACTTATATTCATTTAATTTCATACAAGTACCACTTTATTATTATTTATTATAAAAAATGAATTCTTGAAATTATAATTACTTTTTTTAATATATTTATTTTATTATTGGAAAAAATTTTCATGTTTGTTTGCCCAGTATTTTATTTATTAAACTTTTTTATTCTTTATTATTATTCTTAAGTAAACATTAAATATTATGTATATCGATAGGAGGTTTTCCTATTTTAGTTTTCTAATAATCTTTACCGTCTTGATATAATCGAAATACTTTTTTTATAAGATTCAAGCATATATAAAAGTTACTAACTATTTATAAAGTATAAAATGTTAACTAATTATTGTTCCTATAAATTGCAAAAGAAAACAAAATTTTGTATTAATTAAATAATGTTTTTCACTTTATTGCATTAAAATTCATTTATTTTATTTCATTGTATATCTTTTGAACCTTATAAAATACATTTTTCAATTTAGTTTAGAGTTATATCAAAACGGCAAAAGATAATATTTTGGATTTTAACAATATTAAGTGGGTTTTACATGCTATTTTATTTTAATTTTTGTTTATTTTCTTTTTTTTTTTACTAACAGTAGCATTAAGTAACAAATTTTTTTTTCTTACGTAAATAATATTTATCTACCCCAAATAATTTAGCAAATTGATTTTGATATAATTGAAAAAGACTCGATTTAAAAAACTGGACTTTATTTTGAAAAAAAGTTTTGTATATAAAATTTCTTGACAGATTACTTGATCTTATTTTTTCGGTATAAGCTGTAATGTTAATTTCTTTTACATTTTTTTAATTCATCTATATATTTTTTGTCGTTTTGTAATAATATTTTTTTATACGAATTCGAGTTTATAAACTATTATATTTAAAATATATAAATGTAGGTACATATTTTTATCAAAAACCAATATAAAATTAAAGAGAAAAACCTTTTGATATTTTTTTTTATACTGCTAAAACTTTTTAAAAGTTTGTACATGTAGAAAGAAATAGTCAATTACAATTTTAACTTTCAAGTCAAAATCAATTTGCATTTCATGGAAATTATATTATTAAAAAAATATAATCATAGAAAAATTAAATTTTATTTATTTTATGGTATAACTAAAAAAACTGTATATAAACTTAAAAAAAAAACATTATCATAGAAATTTTTAATTAAACAAATCTTAAAATTGGGTCTCAAAAAGAAAAAAAAGACAGAAAATCTGAAAGATTTATAAAAAAAAAAAATTCACAATGTAATAAACTAACATTAATATAATTTTGTGGTGATTTTACAAAAAAAATACAAAAAAAAAAAATGTTTGGAACTAACAATAACTGTAAGAAGCATGTGCCAAAACTAGATAAGTTACAAAAAAAACAAATTTCAGTATGATTATTTTCTGATTAAATAATATTTAATTTTATTGAAATTTTCATTGATTTTGAGAGGTCGTCGAATAAAAATACCAGCAAATAATAGCTTTGATTATTAATGTTTTATGATTGGAAAAGGTCTCCTTCCTATTTTTTTTTTTGTTTAAACATAAAAATTATTTTATTAATACCAGCTGATCATAAACTGTATGTGTGTAGATTTTCACACTAATTTTTAATAAATTATAATTAATAAAAGAAAATCACTTCAAATCCTAAGTCTTCCAAAATTAATATAAGATGTAAAAAAAAGTGCCTACTTTTGCCGCAACATCTGAGCAGTTAATAAATAAGAAAACAAAAACAATTTTTTTAACCTTTTAAAAGCACTAATATAAATTATGAATATGTTTTTTTTTAAACATGCCTTTGGTTCCTGAATATTTTTCTTAAATTAATTAAAAATTTACATATATACATGTTTACATAAGTATATGTTATATTCTATTGGCTCTATATGTTTTCTAAATTGTATTGGGTGTTGGTGGAAAATTGGAAATTTTAAAAAGTTTTATAACGCTAAATAAAGAAACTGACAAAATAATTACAATTTTTGAAAGTAATTTTATTTTCTATTAAAATTATTGTATTTTGCTAAAAATTAGTTTATAATTATTTTAAAAAATATAAGTATATATTTTTAATATTGTGTATTATTTCAGTACACAAGCTTTCTTTCATAGAATGCACATACATTAATAATTTAAATAATAAGCTTGTATTTCATTTTCAATTAATATCTTTGTTAAAATATAATTTTAACACAATTAAATTCAATTGGTTTTGTTAAAAATCGATTCGGAGCACATATTAATCAAAAATTCGTACTGTTTTTAGTGTTTCGTTATTATTGTCTTTTGAATTATGTTCTTTTTTTGTAACTATTCTGTTTTGTCATATGCTTTAATTCATGTTTTGTAATGAATAACTTGCATGGATATTTCTTTTTTTTTTTTTTTGTAATTAGAAATAAATAAAATACAAAATGGCGTAGATACTTACATTATATTGGATTTAGAATTGATTTATTGATTACTAAAAAAAAAAAAAAAAACAAAATAATATTAAAAATAAAATCTTTTTAAAATGAAATTTTATGATTGTTTTGAATTTTTGAAGTTACTTTATTTTTAAATTCTTTAATTTTGCACTACTTTTTGGCTTAAAATAATAATAATTTTATTTAATAAATGAGTTTTTGAGAATATACTATAATTAATAAATTTTATTTTGTATACATATAGAATATTCAAAATATTTTTTGAAATACATAATTATAATTTACTATAAGATGAAACTGGTGACGTTTTCAAGATGATCTCAAATGCTAATTGATTTGCACACGTATTAATAAAATTATTCCAAAAAAAATAAAGAAATCACAAGAATCTTAAGCACTTCAAATTATTTGAAAGCACATTCAAACATCTCTTTATTTACCAGTTAAAATATTTGATGTACTAAAAAAATTAATTGTTGTTTTTATTAAAAAAAAATCAACAACTTAATTGCTTAAAATGTTCAAACTTGAATTTTTTACTTTCCTCTGTTTTTGTTTATTCTTAAACAAAAATATTTTTTAAAATAATCTATGTTTGAATTATAAAAAATAAAAACAACTACCATTTGTTAACTTCTTATAAAAACTATATTATTTATATGATTAACATTCACTCTGTGTCCTGAATATTTAAAATGATGTTAACTTAGTTTTACTTTATTATATTTATAGCAAAAAAAGAACTAATACTGGGTGTAGGACCGGGTAAATTTTTATTTTAACCAATTTATTTTGTGTATTATACATTTTACTTAAGTGTACAAATGTATTTCTAATATTTTAAAATTTGATATTAATGCAAATTATATTTATATATTTATTTTTTTTTTTTTTTCAAAACTTTTAGAGAGTATAATGATAAATTTACCAACAACTGTTAGTAGTGGTAGACCACCAATTCCAAATTCTCCATCAACAGCCCGTAGAGATTCAATTTTAAAACAAGGACCAACAAGCATATATAAACCAGAACGAAGAGTATCAATTAAACAAGATAATTTAGCAATTAATAAAAATATCGCTCATTTAGAATATTTATATGAAAAACCTGAAAATTTTGAACGTTGTAGATCTTTATCAGCTGGTTCTGGAGGTAAAAAACTTAATTTTGTTATAAAAAAATTTTTTACAAAACAAATATAAATTAAAGATAACTAATATTTATTTTTAATTTTAGCTGTTCGCCCTAATACACTTTTATTAAATAAAAATGAAAGAACACATTTCAAATTAATGAGATCATCGTCAGTAGATTATGATGATGCTGAAACAAATCCAACAAAAACTGCTGAAGTAGAAGAAGATGAAAATGCCCCATTAGTATTTACTATTGTCAAAGGAAATAAATAATAGCAACAAAAAAAAAATTTAGAAATTATTTTAATATTTATATATAAAAAAGTTAACAAATGCAATAATGTAAATACAAAAAAAAAAGAAAAGAGAACAAAATTTTTTAAGTTAAAATAGTTTTTTTTTTACAAATATACTTAATATTTAAAACATAAATTCTAAATTTTTATTTACTATGAATTTTTCTTATTAATTTTATTATAATCGATCGAAATTTATTTTGAACAAATTAATACGGAATAAGATTTAAAAATTTACAGCCAACGTTAACCTTCTGAGTATGATAATCTAGTGCAGCTTTTAAAATTAATTTAATTTATATTTAATTCAAATTTGAATTCAAATTTTATTTAAAATATAATAACTACATCGTGTAATTTTATAATTTTATTATGTATTTATAAAATTGACACTATACAAGAAGGCCAAACAATATTATATTCTTTGAATATACAATTGAGGGATTTAATCTTCAAGAATAGCGACCAAAATTGGTGGCAGTACTGTGGAACCAATAACAGTAGTTATTTGATTCTGTATATCTCATTTGTAATTTGCACAAATTAATTAGTTTATATTTACGCTAATGATATCGGAACTTTTACGATGAATATTCATTATCATTAAGTGATTTGTCTCTCAGAATAATGGCATTAATCGTTGAAAAACATTCCGAAATTTTACCTATGAATATTTTCAAATGGTAATTCAATTTCAAATATCTAATCTAACAATTTTTATTGGTAAGATGAAAAATTTACTTTTTAGAAAAAGATGACTCTGAAACATTAATAAGCTTATGGCGATATTACAAATCGAATCTTGGAATATGTATTTTGTTAATATGAAATGCAAATTCTTTGGCTGTACGTTTAATGTGTGTGTATAAAATTAATTCAACTTGTGTAATTAAAAAATTTCTTTACTTCATAAATAATGTAAACTTCTATTTATATATTTTAACCTAATTGTCAACAGTCTATAATTAAATTCCTACATGCTAACATATTATGTATGTATATACTATGCACTTACAAATTTGCATTATGCATAACAGAAGACCATTTGGGAAAAAAATTTTCACCCTGGCCTTGAATCTTGACATGAAAGGGTAACTATATACTTATATATATTTTTTTATATATTTTTAATTTATATAATGTACACATGTATTTTATACTATTTCCATGTTCTCACACTTGTAACATTTTTCCATTCTTTGTTTTCATCATTGTGAATATTCTCAATAGTCGATGTAAACAAAAAACACATGTTTTATAGTGTTGTGTTTGTGTTTAGTTTTATTTTCACTTTTATAGCAATATTTTATCAATGAAATCTATTATTAAATAATAATATAAGTATATTCATACGTATATATATATATACATAATAGTTAAATATACGTACATATATATGTAGTAATATGTAAAGTTGCATATACAAATAATAAATAATAAACAAAAATCATATGATTTTAAGCTTTTATTTGACATTTCGAATTTACTTTTTTTAACTTTCAAAAATTAAGAAAAAGTTTCTTAAATATTTTTCATTTAATTTTATTTCACTTGTTTGTTTATGTTTGTATACTTTCATATATGTATAATATAATATGCATTAAGAACTTAATGTAAAGTAAATTTGGAACAATCTTTTAGTTTGTCTTGTGAATTGAAACCTGTCAGATATAAATGAAAAAACAAACATAGAAAAAAATTAAATTATTAGAAAAATTTTCGAAAAAAGGTCACCTTGAAAATTTTTTTTCTTAATTTTCAAGTCAATTTTTATACATTTTTTTTGTTAAATTATTAAATTTTATAGTGGCAAAAAAAAACAAAATATATTATTTAAATTTGTAAAAATCTTGAAATGAACGTAAAAATTTACTTTGAAAAGATTATTTTTATGAAATTTCGAAAATATAAAATTGTGAATATTGTTATATAAATTTTGTTTAAGAAAAAGTTCTATAGAATTTGCTAAATTCGAAATAATTTTATTAATAATAAAAGATTGTTAATTAATATACTTAATACTTAATAAAGTGAAAATTCTTAAAAGAACTGAGGATTAAGCGCACAATTTTCAGTCTGTCTATTGTGTTCATCTATAACCTACAACAACCATACTGCCGATAATAATAGATAACAAATGTTGTATTGGTTTAATATAACAGATGTATTAGTTTAATATAACAGTGCTGACACATTTTAATGAAAAAAAAATTAAGAGAATTTAAATTGTTACAAAGAAGTACAAATTTTTATACTTTCATACATATAAACAGCCGTGCCCTTTCAATTCAACTGATCAACTACCTATTTATATTAAGTAAGTAACTTGCTACTGTGAATTACATACATATGTACATGTGTGTATTTAAAATAAAAAATATAAGTACAACGTTCCCACTTGGATACAATTGTATCCATTTGGATACATTTTTGCTTTAAATTTGAGCTTGGATACAAAGATACTCAAATCTGCTAAAATGTCGAATTTGGCTACATTTGAAAATTTTGCTGAAATATGGCTACATTTTTTTTTTCAAACACTAAATAAATATTACAAAACAGTTAAAATGCTGGTGATATTTAATCGTGATTGTTGATTTATTTTCAAAAAAAGGTTATTTGCTGCCTTTTCTAAGCAGGTTTCCGAATTTTTTAGAAGAAAGTAAAAAAGATACTTTATTAACTGCCTATTCCTGTATTCAAATCTAACATTTATACAAGAACGTACCAGAAATATTTTAGTGTAAGCTAGGTGTTATAGAAAATGCATTGGCCGTACATATTTTTTAAAATTTGTCCGTTTTCATGGTGAATCATCTTTACAGCATAGTCCAACAACTGCAAAGCATAGACGTATGTTTTTTCTTTCCTTAACTTTTACATGTAAAATGTAATAAAAGTTGTATGTGCTTTCTTTACTAAAATTTATTAAAAAAAAATAAAACTTATGTTGTGGAATAAAGCAAATTAATTTCAATTATGGGTTAATTTGTACAGAATAAGACAACTTAGTATTTAAGTTTAGACCATTTTAAGAGGTTGGATACATTTTGGATACATTTTTTTCTCGAAATTGGATACATTTTGTTTTTACCGAGTGGGAACACTGTATAAGTACCTATCTATGAATACATATGTACATTTGTTATTCAAATTATTTAAAATGTATATATCAACAAATTTAAAATTAACTAAGCATTTAATACCTATACATACAAACATAGTTCAATTTGTGCATTTACATAGTTTTACAGCAATTCATAGTAGAAATTATACATTTCAATAAGTATAGGGATACTATATACATATATTTATATATAAAAGTTTTCATAGTCTTTGAAGAATATTCATGAACTGTAAATTCTTAAGTAATTCAAGTTCGATTATCATTGATGAGGTCTTGAACATAATATACTATTCTACTACCAATTTACGTATCTCTGTGTGTAGGTACTGTATGATTACTTTCGTATGATAGGTATTCTAAATTTACTATTCGTTTTGAAATACCAAAATATAACAATTTTATTTGTGGCCTGTGGTTATACGCACAATAGATTACAATACATTGGTATTGTACAATTTTAAAAAACATAAAAAAGGAAAATTTTCGAAATTGGTAGGTAATTTTTAAATTGTCAAATTAAATATCAATAGTGAACTTGTATACTTATTCATATTTTAAATAAGTAGTACATAAATGCTATAGTGACATTAGTACATAAGGTAATTATTACATAGTTATTTCGGATTCAAGAATTCTTCAATAAGTAATAAGTATTGTAAGATATCAAAATGTTTATTAAAATTGCCGACCTAATTTCAATTTGTTTATTTTTTGACGACAGGAATATGCCTATGTATTGTTACGAAATGCAATTTTCTGTGGAATAAATTCAAAATATGTAAAAGAGATTAATTAATTATATATTCAATAAAATGTAGATTAAAAAAATTATATTCTATGAGTACCATGCTTAAAATTGGTAGGTACAACTAAATTATACGATATGAGTTTTTTTGTAATCAAATTGTACGATTGTTAAAACAATTTTTTTTTTAAATAGATTGTCCATGCTTAGCTCCTTGATAGTATACGGTACTTGAAAACGATATTTGTTGCATTTTTTTTCTTAAATTTGTACAAAAGAAATATCGTTACAGTAAACAAGAATTTCATAAAATTTCGTTATTAATTACTTATTACATATTTGCTTTTGTTTTTAGACAAATCCCAATTGCTTTGTCAATAGCAACCCTGGCTATTAAATAAAATGGAAGCGTCCTTTCTTCTTTTTGTATTTTTGAGTTCTTAAGATTGCCTTGAACTGAAATGATTTTGTTTAAATACTTTTACGAGTATAATAAGGGTTTAATATTACTTACTCTTCTTTGAATTTTCGTGTATAAGCGGTTTTTCACATCACATCTTAGAACCGGTTCAGAAAATCACATAAACTAAAATTAAATAAGAATTCTTGAATTTTATATAAGTATTTGTTTTTTTTTTTTCAATTTTAACTTATTTACATATGTACATGTATGTATATGTATGTAAAATGGTGTAATAAACAAAAATTGATAAAAAATGGATATTTTTTCTTTTATTCGGCCTAAGGAAAACTTCGCTGAGATAATAGTGTAAAATATTAGAGGAAAAAGTAACAAATTAGCTTATTGGACACAAATAATTTATGCAACTTATTACAACTACTTATAGTACTCAATTATTTTTTTAAATGAAAGAAATTTGAACATAATATACTTAGACTCTAATAAATATCTTATAATAAGAAAGTGAGAACATACCTACGTAATAGCTGATATACATATGTACATACACATTTGATATTTTTGGAATATAAAAAATTTGTTTAGGTCAACTGAAAGACATTTTCTGATTAAAAGCATAGATTTTTATTAAAATTAAAATTTATATTTATAGTATGAAAACATAACAATATGTATGGTAAGAAATAATATACACAAATATGTATGTATATATATACATTTTAATAATTTTAATCATTGAATCAGATTCTTAATGTTATAATGTGTACATTTGTGTATAATGGCTACCTATATTTACAATATTCTGTTTAGTATTAATTTTAAATGATTAAGTATATATTTCTTATTAAAACAGAACATACTTATTTACATACATTAATATACTTACATACTTACATATATATATGTATATTATACACATATTATGTGCATAAGTAATAATTGAGTATTTGACTTTGTAATTTTGATTAGTTGAAATGATCAAGGAAGCGTTCCATAATTTGGCAATCAGTTTAATTATGTATAACTTGGTACAGTTTAATTTTCTGTTATATGCAGATATTCTTTACTTAAGTAGTATCGGTACAATTTAACTGATTGGATTTACATTATTCTATATTGATATAAGATTATGCTGAAATAATTGCGGCTGAAATTTAATTTCTTTTTCGGGTTGGTAATGCTGAAAAATATTATTTAAATAATTGATAGGATTTAGAATATGGAGGTACTTAATAAAATTCATCTAAAATTTTTAAATTAGACTACATGTGAATATATGTAAAAAATTACATAAGTATGTGTAATTCAAACGCTACCCTAGAGGATCATAAGGGGCTTATTCTGAGTATATCGAATCACTAAGTGATTGTAGTGATAGTGATAATTATCGTAAAAAGTTCAATGTTATTATTGTAAATACAAACCAACTTACATACATATATACAAATGATTCGTGTCTATAATAAATTTTTTGAAACTTTTACGATAAATATCACTATATCTTAGTGATTCGATATTCACAATAAGCCTCATTATGCTTATTACTTAATTATATGAATTCATTTTGAAAAAAACCAAACTGTTATTGCACAATTTTAATAATACTAGATTATTTTATATTTATACTCATATACACATAATATATAAATATATATAGATATGTATGTCAAATTAAATTGTCATTAATTTTAGTAGACAAAAAACATTTTCATGATATGGCGGCGGCAAGTAATAAACCTACAAAAAAATATAAATAGATTTTGTGCTTATTATAATATTTCTAAAATCTAAATTACCTAAGTATGTGCGTTATGTATGTATGTATATAAGAAAATAAGTAATTATTTCGCATTTTTACGATCTAATTCCAATGTCTTTAACACATCACACAATTGACATAATTTTCTTTATTTGTTGTTTTTTATTATTTTGTTTTGCATTTCAACTTGACGTATTAAAATTAAATTCATTAAATTTAAAATTAGCTTTTAATTGAGAATATCAATGATCAAGTTCGTAAAAAAAAAACAAAAAAAAAATGAAACAATTTCAAATGGCATTCCTTATATTTTTATAATTTTGTTTGTTTATTTACGAAAACAATATGAGATAAGGAAAATTGCTTACAAAAATTCCATTAAAATTATTTTAAAAATAAATATTTTATGTTTAATGTAAAATTAAATAAATAAATAAAATAATTTAACGAATTAATTATAATAAGTTTTAAGGAAATATTAATAATTTTCAATAATTTATGATGTTTATTATTGCTAAATGGATTTTTAAAATTGAAATGCAATTATAATTGCCCACCTACTAATATAATATAGATTAAACATTTTTTCACTCGTAATTGCACTTAAATTCGGATTGTCAGTGAGCTGAATTCATTTTTCAGGTTCTTGATAAATTGGACAGACAAACTTATTATACATCTATCTACGTTTATAAATTTCAAAAATGTACTTATTAAATGTACTGGTCCTTTAACTGAAGGATCGCTCAGGTTCAAATAATCTTGAATATATAATATAATCAAAAAACTACGGTAGGTTCATTATCTACCTAGTAAACTCAATGACGTCAGGCACTCGTTCATGTTTGTTTACTATAGTTATGCCCTATGCCCCCCTTGGGAGCGAAGTAGGATGAAAAAAAAAACATATTAAATAATTCATTTTTCCGGATAAACTTTTTTCTCTCGGATATAAAAAACTCAATTTTTATTTTTTTTTTATTCTTTTAAAGAGAAAATAAAGAAAAAATTAAATTTTATTTGAAAATTTTTGAAGACCAAAACCTCCTGTTACTGCTCTTGTATGTGTCGTAACACTGTTGTGTTTTAATTTGAATTGAACAATTATACCCAATTACCAATTGAAAACACAGTTTTTTTCATCAAAAAGCGTAATATATTTAGAAAGACAGTAGATATATAACGCCAGCTTCTCAGAGAAAACTTTCTTTTGCGAAAAAATTAATTCTGAACAATAAATCTGAAAATAATATATGAAAATCTGTACGTCTGACAACCCTAACTTAATGATTAAAGAACAGAGTGAAGAATTTAATAGAATTAGAATTATGGTTAAAAAATTATTTGAAAAGCAAAAGGGCTCTTTTCTTAAAACTGGATTGTGTAGGATCACCTGATGGATGTATGTATGTATTTCAGCTAAGATTATTATGCCGCGCATAAAATTCACAGCACTATTGTGAATTAATAATAAATTTAAAAAAAAAAACAAACTTTTAGATTATCTATAATGCATTATTAATCATTTAATTATTAAATAATTTTTAATTTAATTTATTTTAATGGTTGATAATATTATTATTATAATTTTTTTTTTCCATCACGCACTCAACAGTTTGCCAATTTTCTCATCAACCTAGAAATCAAAGAGCAAAGAGATAAGACTTATGTGCTTATACAGGCTTACAATAAATTGTAAATTAAAAAAATGTTATAATTTTTAGTGTTATACATATTATAATTACAGTGTTGTTAATTTTACTACAATTGTAGTTTTTTACTATATTTTAGTATTTTGTACTACTGTTTTTACTTCTTTTTTGCATTTATACCAGAAAATGTCATTATTTGAATTCGTTTATAAAAATTATTTAACAACTTACTGTAAAAACCGCTTGTACAACAACAATTGTTGAAAAAATTAAATTTAGAACTTTGTTTGAAAAACGTTACCGCCGAAAAAAAACGTCTAACCTTGAAATTTCAAATTGTGGAAAACTCGCAGTTGCCATTTTCAATATGAAGTATGAACGCGAAATCTTAAAAGGGGGAATATTAAAGACTTAAGTTTATTAATATTTGTTTTGGATTAATTCCGTTACTTTTTGTTCGGTGTAAATGTTAACCCCAAATTACTATACGCTAAAATTCTCGACACTACTTTTTTTTTTGAGACAAAAGGCTACTGAAAAACAAGTTGAAACTAACAACACTGATTTTAAATACGTTTTACTTTTGATAATTTTGAAACAACAGAAAATAAGAAACAATAGAATTTGTGAATACTTACATATATACATATAACAGATTTTTATCTTAATCAGTTTATTGAAAATTAATTTTCATTTTTAAAAATTTTTTTTAAACAGTTGTTTTAGAGTTTTAGAAGGGAAAAGGTCTTTTTTCCAATTTCTTTAATTACCCTTGAAAATTTTCTTAAAACTTTTTTAATTTTATTTTTTTTTTTTTGACAAAGAAAAGGAAATTAGTTTTTTAAATATTTTTTTTTTAATTGAATTAACAAAATCCATGAATTTCCTAATGAACTCATAAGAAGTGCAAAAAATTTAAAATAATAATAAATTTTGTAAAATTTATGAAAAAAAAAAAAAATAAATGTCGTATCGAGAAATGATAATTAAATATTTATTTCGTTTTTTATATATTTGTAAAACAGTTTTGTCTAAAATTATAATATTTTGTTGTAATGATATTTTATTAATTCGACTAACATTATCAAGTATAAAATTCATAATGGGAAATGCAATTAAATTTAATTCGGTATGTTAAAATGCAATTTAATTTTTTTGTAATTAAGATGTTGAATGAAAAATGGGTGAAAATTTTATTATTCCAAAATTAAAAAAGATGATAAGAAATCTAATTATAAGATTATAATTAGTTTTAAATTAGATGTAGCCAGCAAATGTAATTATTAGAAAAGGATCATTCTTAAAAAATCATTCCTATATACAAGTGGCTCTCTAGAAATTTTAAATTCTTATTTTTTAATTTATTCTAAAACTCATACGCTAGCAACCACAGAAATGTAATTTTATAACTTATTGTGTGGTAACTAGCTTTCAAATTTAATTAACAACTATTAGAAATTTACATTGTACGCCTAATCACAGGAAAATTATTTGTAAATATAATTATACATATAATATTATTTAAAATATTTTAATAAAAAATATTTTAAATATTCAATGTGCGTTGAAAAAAACTGCAGCACTTTTATTTCTGCTAACAGTAGTTTTTGTTAATAAATTTTAAATATTTATAAAAGTTTTAAAATATTAACAAGACTTTGGAGTCTCTTGTCTCTTTTGAGAGAATTATTGATATTATTACAGTATTAATAAGTTTACGGTTAGAGAGAGCAAAATAAAATGCATAGGAATGACAAAAGTAGACATTTTCCAATTGGAAACCAATAAAATTTCTCAATCAAATTCTTCTTTAACTTTAAATTTTTGGGAAAAATATTTTTATAAATTTTTTTTATTTTTAAATTTACACTTCATCTATTTAATAGAAATTCAAATTATTTTTACAGAAAGTCAAAAAATTCAGCAAAACAAAAGAGATTATTATTGAAGAAGAAATTTTATACAACATAAAAGTTCAAGAGGTAAAAATTAATTAATATTATTTGTAAATCTATACAAAATATGTTCATAAATATTTTTAGATACCAGAAACCACAATGGCAAACATTCAACGTGTTTTATCTATTGCTTATGATGATAAAATTCATGCTGAAAGTACACTTTATCGAGTTAAAAAAGGATCAATTGTACGTCTTACACCTGGTCCATCATTTCTTGGTAAAGAAATTGCATTATATACGAATTTTCCTGAGGAAGGTAAGAATAATAAATTTTTACAATTAATTTTTAATTGAACTCATATATTAATTTATTATTACTTATATAATATTTATTTTAGCACAATTCATTCGTACTACTTATCGGCCATTAATGTTCTATGGCAAACATGGTGAAGAATTATTACATAATGTTAATAATAATCCATATGTAATTATTTCTGATGTTGATGTTTATTGTGAAGTCAAATTAAATAGATCTGGAACATTTCGTTTTTATTTTTTACATAATCGAGATGAAATTACTGGTCTCGGTCAATATCATAATAAAGATGAAAAAAAAAATCATGGTGATGGTTCATTTTATATTCAAGTTGAACCAGAATTAATTGTAGGACCAGAAGGAGCAAAAAAAATTATACCATTAAATTCAGTTCGATGTCAAACAGTATTATCAAAATGTTTAGGACCAATAAATACTTGGGAAGCAAAATTACGTGTTGCTAAAGAATCTGGTTATAATGTTGTACATTTTACACCAATTCAAGAATTAGGTGGATCACGTTCCTGTTATTCATTGAGAAATCAATTGAAAGTTAATCCTGATTTTAGTAGTCAGGGTGAATTGATGACATTTAGTGTTGTTGAATCTGTAATTAAAAAATGTCGTGAAGAGTGGGGTGTAAGTATATAATAAAAAAATGAAAATGACTTCTTTTTTAATAAAATTATATTAATTTTTATTTTAATAGATTGCTTCTATTTGTGATATTGTATTAAATCATACCGCTAATGAATCCGATTGGTTAGAAACTATGCCAGAGGCTACATATTCTTGTTCTACATGTCCTTATTTAAGACCAGCATTTTTATTGGATGCAATGCTAAGTGATTGCGCTTTAGATATTGTTGGAGGAGCTCTCGAAAATGTTGGTGTTCCACAAATAATTCAAACAGAAGATCATCTTCAAGCATTAAAGTACCAGTTGCATACAGTTTATTTACCACGAATTGATCTGGCTCAACTTTATCAATGTGATGCAAATGCTTATACGAATAAATTTATTGAAGAAATGCGTAAACGTGAGCCACCAAAGCGTGTTGCAAAGCATGAAAGATACAATGAAGTTAAAATTAAACAAGATCCGGAATATAAACGTTTGGCTTCAACAATCGACTTTGATTTAGCATTAGAAATTTTTAATGCTTTTCGTTCAGATTGTTTCGATGAAGAATGTCGGCTAAAAAAATGTGCTGAAGAATTTAGACGGCATCTGGATGCTTTGAATGAAGCAATACGTGCAGAAATCCAAGGTTATCTTACATATGCTGTTGATAATATTCTGGCTGGAGTTCGATACGAACGTGTTCAAGAAGGTGGACCTATGATAAGAGAAGTATCTGTTAAATATCCAATATTCTCCAGATATTTCACAAAGTTCGGTATGACTGGTAAAAGTTTAACCGAAATTGAAAAGGCTATGTATGGTGAGGAAGGCAAATTCTTTATGGCCCATAATGGTTGGGTGATGGGTTGTGATGATCCACTTAAGGATTTTGCTCGGGAGCAACCAGGTCGTGCCAATGTTTATTTGAAAAGAGAACTTATTGCCTGGGGTGATAGTGTAAAATTGCGATTTGGTGATAAACCTGAAGACAACCCACGTCTTTGGAATCATATGAGAGAATATGTCGAAACAACAGCAAAAATTTTTGATGGTGTGCGTTTAGATAATTGTCATTCAACGCCATTACATGTTGCTGAATATTTGCTCGATTGTGCTCGTCAGATAAATCCAAATTTATATGTGGTTGCTGAACTTTTCACAAACTCTGATGCCACTGATAATATATTTGTAAACCGATTGGGTATAACGTCTTTGATTCGAGAGGCTATGTCCGCCTGGGATTGTCACGAGGAAGGTCGTCTTGTATATCGATATGGTGGTGAACCAGTAGGAGCTTTTTATTCATCACCGAAAAGACCTCTTGCACCAACAATAGCGCATGCATTATTCTTAGATTTAACACACGATAACCCATCTCCTGTTGATAAAAGATCCATATTTGATTTACTTCCCAGCGCAGCTGTTGTTTCAATGGCCTGTTGTGCAACTGGAAGTAATAGAGGCTACGATGAGCTCGTTCCGCATCATGTAAATATAATTTATTCTAAATTTTTAGGATTGTTGTTTAAACGAGGCTATTTTGTTATAGATTCATGTTGTAGATGAAGAACGAAAATATCAAGAATGGGGCAAAAATGTGAATTTTAATACAGGAATTATATCTGCTAAACGGGCTTTAAATTTACTTCATGGACAGCTAGCAGAAGAAGGATTTTCGCAGGTATTTTCAGTTTTTAAGGTTTATAAAACTGTAAACATCATAAAACATTAATTTAAGGTTTTCGTGGATCAAATGCATCCTGATATTGTAGCTATCACGCGACACAATCCCATTTCTCATCAAAGCGTAATATTAGTAGCACATTGTTCTTTCTCCAACCCACATCCTGATGCAGGTCCTACCTCAGTTCGTTCACTTCGCTTTGAAGGTTGTTTAGATGAAATTATATTAGAGGCTCAAATGACTCATGTTGGTGGAAAGCCTTTTGATAGACCCTATGGCTTTAAAAAAGATAATGATTACATAAATGGTGTTAATGAATACAAAGTTGAACTCAAAGAGCATATTCCACTCACAGAATCGAGAATATTTAAGAAATTTTCCGCAACTGAAGGCAATATAACCCAGCTAGATTTCGTTAATTTGAAACCTGGATCTATTGTAGCGGTTAGAGCATCAATACATGCAAACATAAGACCACATTTAAATATACTTAACCAAATTGTACAAGAGCTTCATGATGAAAAAGGAACAATTTTCAATGAATTAGAGAACATAATTTCTAAATTAGATTTAGTTGATCTGAATCGTGCACTTTTTTGTTGTGATGTTGAAGAACGTGATATGGGTTTTGGTGGAGCTGCTTACAATATACCAAATTTTGGACCAACAGTTTATTGTGGCCTCCAAGGTTTTATCTCCTTGTTAACAGAAATAGCTCCAAGAAACGATTTGGGCCATCCTCTTTGCAATAATTTAAGAGATGGAAATTGGATGATGGATTATTGTGCTAACCGTTTAAAAAACCATGATAACACAAAGGAATTAGCAATTTGGATGCAAAAGCAATTTGGAGAAATTGGACAAATTCCCCGATATTTGATACCAAGCTATTTTGATGTTATTTTAACAGGCATATATGATACTTTAGTTGCTCGATGCTTTAGTCAAATGCCGGAGTAAGTTGAATTTTTCTCTTTCTATCAATATTATTTATATTTAATCATTACAGTTTTATTAAAAATGGTACTACATTTCCTCAATCTCTTGGCTTGGCATCTCTTCAATTTCTAGCAAGGTGTAAATCTGCTGATCTTCCTAAATTAAGTCCTAACATACATCCGCCAGCAGCACCAGAACGTTTTGTAACTTTATCAGCTGGTTTAACACATTTTGCAACTGGGTACATGAGGTGTT
Organism: Condylostylus longicornis; assembly: GCF_029603195.1. Lineage (NCBI taxonomy): Eukaryota > Metazoa > Arthropoda > Insecta > Diptera > Dolichopodidae > Condylostylus > Condylostylus longicornis. The sequence continues at coordinate 1,012,358 of NW_026578128.1, read as the reverse complement.
GGGGCCGAGATACTTTTATTTCGATGAGAGGATTAATGTTGTTGACTGGTCGTTTCAACGAAGCTCGTTACATTATAATAGGATTTGGTCAATGTTTACGTCACGGCTTGATACCCAATTTATTGGATAATGGAACAAAACCAAGATTCAATTGCCGTGACGCAGTTTGGTGGTGGATGCAAAGTATTAAAGATTATGTTCATGAAGCGCCAAATGGTAAAATGATTTTGAACGACAAAGTTTCAAGATTATTCCCTACCGACGATTCAGAAACTCAACCAGCAGGAGCGCATGTAAGTATTTTTTCTTTATATAGCTAACATTTTGTTTTAATAATTTTTGCATACTTCTTATATTCATTAAAGGATCAACTGCTGTACGATGTAATGCAAGAAGCTTTAAAAATTCATTTCCAAGGTCTGGTTTATCGAGAAAGGAATGCCGGAACAGCTATAGATGCTCATATGACTGAAAAGGGATTCAATAATCAAATTGGAATAAATCCTGATACTGGATTTGTTTTTGGTGGAAATGATGCTAATTGTGGAACTTGGATGGATAAAATGGGCTCATCAGAAAAAGCTGGAAATCGTGGAAAACCAAGCACACCCCGTGATGGTTCCGCGGTAGAGCTAGTTGGTTTAGAATATAGTGTACTTAGATTTATGCAAGAAGCCAGCGAACATGGCTGGATACCATACAAGTGCGTCGAAAGAACCGGTAAAAATGGGCAAAAAACTACTTGGACTTATAAAGAATGGGCCGATAAAATTATGAAAAATTTTGAAGATAAATTTTTCATTGATATTGGTTCTGGCCAATATGTAAACAAACATAACATTTATAAAGATTCATTTGGTGCAAGCCAACCATGGACTGATTATCAATTACGTTGTAACTTCCCAATTGCGATGGTAGTGGCTCCTGAAATATTTGAACCACATAATGCATGGGAAGCTTTAGAACAAGCAAGAAAACACATTTTAGGACCGCTTGGAATGAAAACGTTGGATCCAGGTGATTGGGCATATAAAGGAAATTATGATAATAGCAATGATTCACAAGATCCTACTGTCGCTCATGGTGCAAATTATCATCAAGGACCTGAATGGGTTTGGCCAATCGGTTTTTATTTACGAGCTAGATTAATTTTTGCTAAAAAGAATGGAAAAATCCGTGAAACTGTAGCAGAAACATGGTAATAATTTGTGTTCATAAAAAAGTCTTAAAATTTATATATATATATCATTATTATTATTTTATATTTATATGTAAATTAAAAATTTAGGCACATTTTGCAAGCACATCTAAGAGAATTACAAACATCACATTGGCGTGGTTTACCAGAATTAACAAATGAAAACGGTTCATATTGTAGGGATTCATGTCGTACACAAGCATGGAGTATTGCCACCGTATTAGAGGTGATTTTAATATTATTTTTAAAATAAATATGTATATAAAATAAATAATATTTATATTTTTAATTTTAGGTTCTACATGATTTGAATTCATTTAAATCAAAGCATTAAAAATAATTATTTATATAAATATTTTTAAGAAACTTAATGTAAATCAATTATTTTTATGCAATTTTTTGAAAATAAAGATAGAATAAGATGTTTCAAAATGTAGTTGAATAAAATATTGTTCTCATTTCCAAATATTTTTTCAAAACAAAAAAAAAAATAATTTTTTTAATGTTAAAAAAAAATTAAATTATTGTGTAAAATATGTTTTTAATTCTAGATTTATAATAAGTAAATTAATTGCATAAATTATTTTTAATTTTCGAATTTATCGAATTTATTTTTGCCATGTTAACACACTATTTCATTCATTATTAAATTTATTTATTGATAATAATTAAAAAAGTTGCAATAAATATTAAATTTATTTTTATGAAATATCAAAAATTTTAAATGTTTAGTTTCTATTTCAGTTTGAGATTAGCAAGAGTCATAATTAATACTAAGTTTATTATGTTCACTTATAAAATATAAAATATAAAGCGATATATGTAATTCAAAAGGGTCTTTATTCTTTAAAGCTCCTAATAAATCAATTGAAAAATATTTTCTTACTTGATTGAATACTGCAGCAAAATTTATGAAAATTTACTTTCTATAGATATCAAGTACACATATATTTTATACATATATTAGAATGCTTTATTTATTTATGTTTCTAATAAAATTTAGTACGTCTTCGCCATAGAGAATTTAAAATGAAATGTCCAGAAAAACTGCACTTATTTATTTATAAAAAGTAAAAAGGAAAATATTTTCGATTCTGAAGAAATTCTCTTATTCAAATTTATGTATGTACTTAATTAGGAATCAAAATATCAATTTATAAAAAATCAAAATAAAAAATTTTAATTTCAAATTTTAAATAATCTAATATTTAGTTTTAAATCAAAATTTCAATAAAAATTATGTTTTTGGTAGAAATTTTTTAAATTATTTTTAGGTTTACGATTTGGCTTTTTTCTTTTTTTTGGAACCAACTTTGATGTAAAATGTAGAATGTTTTATCATTTCCAGATGTACACATGTATAATAAATCTTATATTTATAGTAAATTGCTCTGTTTTTGGAAAATGGATTCAAAATTTCTCTTTGGTAAAAACAGTAAAGATACCAAAATTAAACAATACATAGAAACTAAACAAAGAGATGTAAAAATAGCACCACCTTCGTCTTCTGATTCTGAACTTATGAGAGATAGTTATTTTTCGTAAAACAAAAATGTTGCAGAATTCTTTCCAAATCACATATCTATGGCTTAATTCCAATAAACAAATTTATTTAAAAGCGTGTTGTTGTCATGAACCATGTAACATTTAAGGAAATGTTATCCTCAATGGCTTACAATTTGTTTCTGTGGAAATATTTTCAAAAATTCAACAGATGCAAATGAAAAATACTAATTTTATAAGTTATTTCTCTTTATTACAAATTTTTTACAATAATAATTTGGTTTTCTTTTTTTCAATAAGTTGTAAATGCATCAAAAAATTAAATTCTCTCAAAATAAATAATTCAAAAACAAGAAAAATAAAAAAAATAAAATTCATCTTAAATGATGGTATTTTATTTTGAATGTTTTTCATCTTCATTGTTTTCATCAATTGATTTCAAATCCCGTCCGCCAGTCATTATTTTTAATCCAATATTCAGATCGTTCGTAAATAAATTCGTAAATATTAAAGGTTCATTATTTTTAATGCAATCTGGTAAACAATTTACATTATCATTATTAGTGAAAAGTAGGTTATAATCAAAATTATTTAAGTCTCGTTTCTCTCTATTCAATTTTTCATTATTTTCAGTTTTAGTTTCTTTTACCTCTAGTATGTCCCTTCGGATTGCTTCAATATTACTTTCAGTTATTTTTGAATTTTTAATTGATTGAATCATTACATTACTTCTTAAATCTTTAGTCATATTACTATTATTGTTATCTGATACTTTTAAATTTGTAGTATTCAGTAAATCTTTTGAAATATTTTTATTGTTAACTAATTGATTCAGATTATTGGAATCAATGTCATTATTAATTTTTGTTAATTTAGAATTATTAGTTGAATTGATTAACAATGGTAATGGTATTGCTGCTCGATTGTCTATGAAATGTGATTTTGTTTCATTTATTTTATTTAAAATTTCACCGGTTTTATAAGACAATGGTTCATAAACTTTTTCCTTTGTTTCTTGTATTTTTAATTTTTCATTTTCCTTTTCTGATTTTGAATCAGTTTTTACGATACCTGTGTTATCGTTATTTAAGATTTTAACATTTGACTCTAATTTTGTAATTTCATTACTTGTAATATTAGTTGCATAATCGGCTTTCTGTATAATTTCTTTTGAAGGTAGATTTTGTAACAACTGGGCAACTAGGGATGCTTGCGGTGGGTTGAATTTTGTTTTTACTTCGATATCAGGTGTTTTTTCAATAATTTCATTGTGATTGTGAATATTCAAATTGTTTTTAAGACTTTCATCAATTTTAGCTTGTTCATTTTTTTTCTCTTCTTTTACTTCTTCTTTAATTTCCTTTACTTGTTCAATTATGTTACTCAGTTTTTCATTAACTAATTTTTGTGTTTCTTCATTTTGCTTTACTATTTCTTGTTTCAGCTCATCAACTTTCTTTTCTAATAATTCTTTAGTTTTCTGTAACTCAGCTTCAGCTATCTCTAATTTCTTATCTTTATCTTTTGCAGCTTCTTCTGCGGCTATTTCTTCATCCTTTTTGATAGCATCTTTATCAATAACATTGTTTGTGTTAACAGTTTTAACCACGTTTGTAGCTAAAGGTGTGTCTTTTATATTTTCTTCTTTTTTAGTTTTTATAACTGAATTTTCTTTGAAATCACTAGTTTTTATTGATTGATCAAGACTACCAACATCAAGTTTATTTGGTTGAATTTTTGATGCTTTTTCAATTACCTTAGAATCATTAGTTATAACTTGGTTCGGCAGAATTGATTTTATATTTTGTGTAGCAATTTTATATTTGTCAATATTAGCTGGTTTCGGTGGTTCGGGTGACACTTTCGAACTTTCTATAGGTGGCTTCAAATTAGATAAATTACTTATTTTTTCTTCTTCAATTATTTTATTTGTTTCAAAAGGTAATTTCGGGTTTTCTTTAATTATTGGTGGGTTTTCAAAAGGAAGTTTAGGTTCTAATATATTTGCTTTCAATGAATCTGATGTAGGTATAATAGGTGGGAGTTTTGGCACAAAATTTTGTTCTATTTCCTTTTTGGCAAGTTTATCTGCGATAGATAAATCCGACTGATGAAAATTATTCTGCAAAATTACAGATCTCTCTGTTGCTTCAGTTGAAATACCAGATCGTTTTTCATCAATAGCATTTAAATTGGCGTAAGTTCCAAGTATCATTAAAAAAAATCCTCCAACTAAAACCACCTTTAAGTAAAACTTATTTAAAGTTAATATAAAAAATTAAAAAATTCAAGTTTACCTGAGCTACCGTCTTTTCAAATGTTCGAATTTTAGAGAACATTTTTAAATAAACTGAAGCCGGGAACAAAACACAAATAGCAACTCCAATTGTAGATCCAACTAAACCTATAACTAATTCTATTGACGGTATCATTAAAGCAACTAGCAATGAAATTAAAACTATTGAAACTGTGATGACTTTAAAACGTTTCTCTGGAATATAAGTTGAGGCATCTCCATGTCCCTGAAATTATTATTGATTTAACTTTCATATGTCTATGAATAAAATTCTAATTTTTAAAATATGTTACCCGTTTGTAAATTAATGAATATATGCTGACTCTGCACGGAAATATTACAAGTGGAAAACTAAATGCAACCGAAAGAACAAATCCAAGTTTTATGACCTCACTGCTTAATGTCGGCGAGAAATGTATTAAAATATTTCCTAAAAATATGACTGATTGTATTTAATGTCAAACCTAGAATGATTGTATTTTATCTAACCTGTAAAAGGAATAGTACAAAATCCTATATACCCAAATAAACCAACCATTATATAAACACATGTGCAAATTTTTGTAGACTGTTTTACAATTGAATTCATTTTTTCTAATGAATGATTTGGAACAGTTTCCATTACTTCAAACAATTGCCTAATAATTAGAAAAGATATAATTTAATTAAAGGAATAAAATTTTTTAAATTAATGGTTGCATTAATATTACATTTGACATGAACAGGCCATTGAAAATATTGGTAAACATTGTAGTATCCCATCTGGATCCCAATAAATAACTTTTTCATGCCAGTCATTAGCCATTAAATGTGCTTGAGATTCGCTTATTGCTTTTAAAACTAAACAAATATAAAAACCGATAGACGCTGTTGAAACTGCTGATAAGCTATCAACATTTCTTAATAATCCCAATGGGATTATACATAAGATAGTAACTAAATATATCAAAATATTATTTTTTTTATATGTTTATGAAATTGCAATTGTAAAATAATACCAATTATCATGACCCATGTTCTTAAATTATCACTTTCATTTAAATCTAATATTTTAGCTATTATTCTCGGTCCCAAATCACCTACGACAACAAAATAGGCTATACAAGTTCCAATCAGGTACCCAATAATGCAAAGTTCAACCATTAATTTACCAGAAGAACCAAATGCATAAAAACCTGCAACAAAACAGATAAAATGAATATTAATTAAATTTAAATAAAAATGGTAAACAGGTGAGTGCATTCATACCTAGGAATTCAAAACTCCTTCTTCTAGCTAATAGAGCTGATCTTATAAGATAATAACAGGAGATCCTAGTAACTAAATAATTTAAGACTAGCAACAAAATCGATAAAACGATCCCACACTATAAATAAAAAAAAAAATACAAAAAAAATTTCATTATCAAAAATATGGTATCTATTTGATTATTTACATATTATAGTAGCTACAAACAATATTGATATTAATTTGTTGATATTTATATAAGTATATATTATGGTAAAGATGTATGTATGTATATGGATATTTGTTTTATTTTGGCCACCACGTCATGTTTTCATTTTAAAGTGTGTAGTATTATTTCAAATTAAATAATTTTTGTTTTCAAATTTGTCAATTATCTTGCTTACCTTGTGAAAACAAAAGGGCATGGCCAATATTCCTACTCCAATAATACTATTGGCTAGGGTCATTACATGACCCATATTAGTCATTAACATCTTTGTTTTTGTTTACTTTCTTCTTCCTCAATATGTGGGTAGATATGTGGTATTATTTGCTGATTTACAACTTTACAACACCACTTTTTTTTTATATTATGTATGTATATTTCTTTGAAATGTTATCCAAATATCACAAAAATCTTTTAAAGATTTAAAATAGAACTGCATAATTTCCCATTTAAAATATTTGAATATTGCAAAAATAAAATTACGCAAATTTATTAATTAACATACGAACGCAAAAACGTAAGCAAAAAAAAAAGGGAAAGCTTTTTAAAGATGTGCTATTTTCCTATTTTCTAAAGGTAAAAATTTGATGATTTTTGATTGCAAGTTACCTACATACTTGTATTATAATTATGTAGAATAGGTAATAAGTATACATATTGTCATATTTATTAAATTTTTTTGTAAACAAACAAAATTCTACTAATCTATGTTAGCGTCATCTTACAAAAAAATTTAAAACTAATTGTATTGAAAAATTACTTTTTAAATGTCTCTCTGCTGTTAAAAAGAAAATATAATTTGGTTTTTGAATTTTTATGGAATTGTTCTTTTTAGGTTTAATTGATATATTCGGCTTCTTCACTTGCCTTAGTAAAAAATAGTACAAGCGTCTTTTCTATAATTTGATTTTTTTTTACCGAAAACTATTATTAATTTATTTACAAGTTGCATTAATTTTAACATATTCTTCGACATTATAAAAGAATAACTTAGTTATTCGTTAATAAAATTATTTTATAATATTAAATTCAAATGTGAGAATGATAACATCATGTAAATAAAAATATATAATAGGGAAAGAGTTTTTAGGAAACAGGGCTAGAAATAAAATCTTAGCAACAATCTAATATATTAGACGGTATTAAAAAAATTTATTTATATTCGAAAAATTTAAAATATATTACTGTATCCAATACTTGCCAATAGATGGCACAATATTAGCGATGCTATCTGAATCTTTTTTTTCATAATTTGTCAATCTATATTTGACAACCGGAAACTTGTTCTTTTCTTTCTGGACATTTATATTATAAAAATGGCTGAGGTAAATATTCAGAAAAATTTCCATAAAATTCTATATCATCGATTACAAAGTATTTATTTTGACAACGAAAATTAATTTTACTAAATGTCGGCTTTTGTTGAAATCTAAAATTTATAACTTATAATTAAAATAAATCATTTAAATGAATTTTGTTTTGATTTGGATCCCCGGTTTAGGTTGATGAAACTCAAAAAAAGAAGCGTGCCTTCAGGAAATTCACCTATAGAGGTGTTGATTTGGATCAACTTCTTGATATGCCAAAGTAAGTATATTAAAGTTATATATTGACCATATCGAAATTGACACAATTTGCTTTTGTTTATTTATAGTGACCAACTCGTAGAATTAATGCATAGCAGAGCTAGAAGACGTTTTTCTCGTGGTCTTAAACGTAAACCAATGGCTTTAATTAAGAAATTAAGAAAAGCTAAAAAAGAGGCCCCACCATCTGAAAAACCAGCAATCGTAAAAACACATTTGAGAAATATGATTGTAGTTCCCGAAATGGTCGGTTCAATCATTGGTATTTATAACGGGAAGACCTTCAATCAGGTAATTGATTTAATGAAGATAAAATAAGTTTGGATATTAATGGCAGGAATTTTTTTTTTTTTAGGTTGAAATCAAACCTGAAATGATTGGACATTATTTAGGAGAATTTTCATTGTCATATAAGCCTGTAAAACATGGTAGACCAGGTATTGGTGCTACACACAGTTCAAGATTTATTCCACTTAAGTAAATGTTGATAATGATTTTAATAAAATAACTAAACAAGAAATATGCGAGTCGCTTCATTCTTTTAAATTTTTGTAATGTGGTTCAAGGAAATGAAATAAATAATCTACATGTAGTCTACAAAAAAATAAATTGCTCATATGGGAGGTTAACGCAGCATTTATATCTAAAAGAATTAACAGTTATGGAGAACGGTCAAAAAGAAACTTTTTTATTAGTTTAATTTCATGATCTAACTACGTATGTATATGACTCAACAAAAAAAAGAAAATGGGTAAAATTTATTAGTTAGCTACGCATTGATCCATGGATCTTGAAAAAAATTACTATACTTTCTACTTGAAAAAGTAAATATAATAAAATTGTGACTAAAGGTAATAGAGTATAGCTAATATGGTTTTAAATCACAATAAAACTAGTTTCAGTGGGCTAGTATGCCAAATTTTCACATAAATTATCTTAAAGAGTGGTGAAACTTTTGAATTTAATGCGTATGTACTTTGTTGTTGTTGACGTATTTTCAGGAACTAAGCCAAATGAAAATTTGAAAGGTTCAGAGGTACAATGCTATTGCTAAGAGATCATTAATTTGAGAGATAGGTAACTTGGAATTGTTAACTGTAAAGTATTTAAAAGATTTTTAGGAAGATATGTTGGTGATCGTTTAATATTTTTGAAGTGTTTTCCTGGAAATGCTTAGAGATTAATAATGTCTTGCACAATGAATGTAGATAATTTAAATTTATCCCTTATGAAATTTAACAGAACGTTATAGCAACAAATATTAATGTTAAAATAACTAAACAATTAAAGTAAGCTTCCAAATTTTCATTCTGTCTCAAACTTTGGTTCAGTAAATTGGTTGAGTAAGGTGAAAAGTTTAATTAATATTTAAGAAATAGGAAAAAATTCAATGGAAAAATTGAGTACTGAATCTTATAATTTTAAAAGCTATTTAATTTACGTTCCACAAAAAAATAAAAATGCCATGTATTTGTAATTCATTCATCACTAGACTATTTGAATTTTTCACACCCCTTTCATGGTTTAAAATCTTGATCAACTTGGTTTTATTAAATGGGAACTTGAACGTTTTGGACGAAAATTTTGAAGATTTCCATAGAATTATATTTTCAAAATGAAGGCCATTTTCAGATCTTTGTCATTTGTTATGAAAGCATATTTGATGCACAACATTATAAAGTAATTGCATACATTTATCCTACCAATACTCTTGTTAAGGCGTACTTAAGCATGAGGCTAATTAAATGTAGTTTTGCTATTTCAAAAATAAAACATCTAATTTTCAAGCATAAAAATTTTATTATTTTTTTTTTGTTGAATGTTTTAAAAATTTATTTCTGTTGAATTAACTAAAAAAAAATATTTTTTAAAAAAACTAACACAATAAAAATTTTCTTTTATAATAGAAATAGTATATTAAAAAAAACTTTAAATAATAATTATTTTTAAAATTAAAATAAATAGTAATTATTGAAGAAGAATTTATTTTTTAGTTTTATTTAAATTACTATTGATAGTATTTATTCTATCATAGGGTGTATCTTTCATTGTTGATGTACTAGATGGGTAAATTTCATTAAAATTTTTTTTACGTGCACCATATTGAGTTTGTGTTGTTTGTGTAGTTGTATTTGCTGTTGATATTATATTTTGTTTTGTTGTTGATGTTGATATTGTTGAAAATTCTTTATTAATATTTGAATAAATTTGTGGTTGAGATTTGGTTTTTTTTAATTCATCATTTTCACCAGAATAATTAATTGTCTTTAAATTTTTATTTATTAAATATTTTTCATTATTAAATTTTATATTATTTGTTGTAGAAATATTATTAGTAGTAGTTATATTAACTCTATCATAGGATCCATAACCACTGTCTTTATGTAAATTAAAATTTTTATTTAATTGTGTTAATTTTGTGTTGCTATTGTCAGTTTTTTGTTTGCTGTTGTTTTGAAACTGTTGCTCCTCTGTTGTGTTGTAAGTTTCTTGATTGTTGCTGTTGTTGTTGTTGTATTCTGGAACCGAAATTGTTGCAATTGATTTAAAAGCACTCATTAAACCAAATTTTGATACATTATTACTATTTATATTATTATTACTATTACTATTATTAATAACTGCATTTAAATTAACATTATTGTTATTTTTTTGGCTATTTATATTAATTGTATCTGAAGCAGAAAGAAATTGATTTTGTTGTTGTTGTTGTTGTTGTTGTAGTTGTTCTAGTGATTGCTGTGATTGTTGCTGTTGTTGTGTATTATTAAAATTATTTATATTTTGATAAAAATTATCATTATCAATATCAATATCAATTAATGTCATTGTTTTTGTCGATGAAAATAAATCATTTGTTGAAGATTTAAAATTTGAATTTTTAAAATTGAATATTTTCTTTAAAGAATCTGATCTGGTACGTTGTAAAGGTTTTGTTGTCCGTGATATTGCTGTTGTTGTTGTTAGTTTCATATCATTATTTATACTGTCATTATTGTGATTTAATTTTTTGTTAGTCATATAAATAATATTATTACTATTGTCTTGTGTGTCAGTTAAATTTGGATCGGAGAGTGTATGATAGAGTAAATTGCTATTATTATTGTGAAATTTATATTTATTGTTATTACCATTATCATTAATATTATTATTATTATAATTATTAGAAATAGAAAATGTGCTAGTAGTAGTATTTGGTGCATTACTATTATTATTACTATAATTATAATTAGAAGATACAAATTGTTTAATTAATTGTTGATTTACCATTTTTTGTTGTCGTTGTATTTCCATTCCATCATCATCTAATAGATTATCATCAAAATTATTAAAATCTAATTGGTATGGATTACCTTCACTCATTATTAAATTATTTCGACTGCCAAGTGTTAATAAACTGCTATTTAAACTTTGTCCAGCTGTTGTAGCAGTTGATAAATTACTTAGACTACGATAAATAGTGCCCATTTCACTGGGTCCCTGTTGTAATTGACCAGTTCTAGGATCAAAATGTTTTTGTGAAGCGTCTTTTATTGTTGTATTAATAGTTTTTTGACGAGCTTTTTCAGCTTCATTTTCGGCTCGTACCGATGATATATGACCAGGTACTGGTTCACGTGATACCGATGATGATGGTGAAGCAGATGCACTACCCGAATCCTCTTCCTAATAAATAAAAATTAAAATTTATAATAAATAATAAATTAATGGAAAAATTTAAATTAAAATTGTGAGAAAGAAGTCGATGAATTATATTGCATTTGTTGAAGTTTACTGATGTGGGAGAGAGGAAGGTCATACATTTCATATTTTTTTTTTATACTAACCTCTTCATCTTCCATAATAACTGAAGATTCAATCCAATTTTTTATACGAATTTTTTTCTCTCGACGATCTACTGTTGTTTCAATACCTTGTTCAGCTAAAGACCATAATACACGATTTTTTTCTTCTGGACTACTATGAAATGAATACATTGATGGACATAATTCATCTGGTTCAAATTCAGCCATATCTTTTTCAGAACCTTTTGCCAACCATCTATCATCAAGAAAACGATTTAATTCAATTAAAGTTTTTGGTCTTCTGTCCGGTCTGGGCTCTAAAAATTTTCTAAACATTCTTGATGCTTTTGTTGTTAATAATTTAAATAATTTTGGTGTTCGCCTTAAAGGAATCATCATATTAATATTTTGCCATGCTAAATAACGTGCATAACGTGGATCATCTGTTGATGCTTTCTGCCATGGTAAACAACCAGTTAAACATACGAATATTACAATGGCAAATTGCCAGACATCATGACTAGGTAGCGCTCTTAAAATAAATGAAAATAAATTTTATTTTTTTTATTTTATTCTATTGTGTTATTATGTATTTATGTGCAAGTAAATAACTGTTCTTATACATGTACATATATGATTTTATTCTAAAAAAATTTTTAAATTTAAAAAATCTTATTAAATTATTAGATTTTTTGCATTTAATAATGATTTTGAGTCTTTTTCGAAAAATTAATTTATAAAATTTATTAGGAAATTTACTCATATGTTCCTTCCGGTTGTATTTGTAAAACTTCTGGTGGACTGTATGGTAGCCATTCATTTCGTCGTTCAACAATTGAACCAGTTTTATAAGATTCACCAAAATCACATAATTTAACACGAGAAAAATCTGATTTATAAATTAATACATTGTCTAATTTAACATCTCGATGAACAATTTCTCTGGGAAAAAAAATAGAAAAAATTATAAAATTAAAATGGAGGTGAAGAATATTAAAATATTGTCATAGTTTTTGATTGAATGAACAAATCAGGGATTAGAAATATAAACTTAATTTCAATTTAATTAAAATTATAATTAAATTAATTCAGAAAACAATGATTAATACTACATGAAATATACACTTTCAATGAAACTGTGAAGTTTTTCTGGAAAAAGAAAATAAAAGTATAAGCTTTTATGACATAAAAGACTCGTTCTCGAACGGGCCTGATGCAGAGAGGCTGGTGTAGTTGATGATCGTACGTGGCGCATTTTAAAAAGTTATAGGTTGCTTAATCGAGTTTGGTCGTTCAAATTTTATACTAATAGTTGGGGTGCTCAATATGGATATTTACCTAAAATGGATGGGCAAAATGGAGAGTATATATGTATATTGTACCGCTTCTTAGGAGAATAAGATGACGAAGCATCTACTGTGTGAATGTGAGGCTGAAGTATATTTCTGGGGTTTCACAACTCCACCCTGACACAATATTAGATTTGTAAGATACATAAATAACTTTATACTTACTAAGGTAACAACAAAATTTCTAAAATTACATATTTATTTGGAATTGGAAGTTTGAGGTTATATTAGTATATCAGTACATATTTACTGTAAGTAAAATAATGCAATTTTCTTTAAAATATTCTGCAAAAAAATTTTTTTTTTATATTTTATTCTATTGTTATTGAATAAATTTAAATTTTCAATTAAAAATAAAATTACTTTTCTTATAACAATTGTAATATCTACAGGTTATAGGTACGGTTACCTATTTTTTCATTCTATACGTTTCGGTACCTAGATTTTTATAAAATCATTTTCATAATCTAGTTCATAGGTAACAAAATATTTTTGATGAAAAATGTATAACAAAAAGAAAAATATTTGTAAAAGGAAGAGGCATGGATGGAATGAAGTCATTTCGGAAAAACAAAAAACTTTTGTAATTAAAAAAGGAAACATTGAGATTTTTCATGCTAATTAGGTCAAAAATTTCATTTTCTATATTAAAATATTTTAATAAAGAATGGAAAAAAAAAATTCTTTTTGTTTTTTTTTTTTAAGATAGAAATTGTTATGTATAAGGGGCAGGACAACAAAAGAAAAATAGAAATTTTTCCACAACAAAATTTTGCATACAAAATATTTTATTTTTTGTTTTTTTTTTTTTTTTTGTTTCCACAAAAACATCCTGATGTAAATTCTTTAAAACTTCTATAGTTTATTTAGTGTTGGATGAATTTGTGTATATGTATGTGTGTTGTCTATGGATAAAATTCATTTATCCTTCTGTACTATTTTATAGGTTATTTAGATTTTTTTTTTGTTTAACTTACTTTGCATGCATATAATCTAAGGCTGATGCAATTTGTTTAGCAACTCTTTTACTATGAAGTTCACCAATTCCGCTATCAGCTACATTTGATGTGAGATCACCTGAAAATTTAAACAAAAAGAAGAAAGAAAAGAAAAGTTGAAATATAATAATAAAAAATTGACTAGGAAAATCATGTTATTTTGATATTGTATATATGTACAGGGTGTCTGAAAAGTTCCCGTACTTTTAAAAATACTAATTTTTCTCGTTATAATCCTGGTTTGTTTTCAATTTGGTTTCTGTTAACTGTGTGTTTATTTTTTGTTAGCCTAGAAATGAATCGCAATAACAAGCGCATTACTTTTATAGAATTACACAGGTCAGTTATGAAGACAGCTGAGATTGTAACGACTGGTTACAAAAAAAATTGCTGTCTATGATGCCATAAAAAGTTGCCAGGAGTTGGTGAGCACATCGAACTATATGATACAATTACCATCGAACAGTGCACGACCATTATCAACAATTTTACAAAGCGCGTCTGTAAAAGCGCGTCGTTTACATGTATTACTGCAAATATAGCTAATTTTGAGCAGTTTTTGTAAATTTTTTATTGAATATTGTTATTACTACTCTAACAAAAATCTCTGACCAGTTAACAATGTTGATTTCTTAATTTATGTAGCAGTTCTAAGCTGTAAAATTATTTTAAAAAAAAGTACGAGAAATTTTTAGACACCCTGTCAAATGTAATGACACCATGGAAATTCAATGTAATTGGGGTATCAGTAGAATGAAATTTTCTATATCATTTACTATCTCATGTACTAATGAAATTCCTTGAATAGACAAAATGTACTGAATATTCACTAGAATGGATTCGCAGTTTCTAGTTCGCTTTTCTATAGGTCTAGGTAAGAGCTTTGAATAAAATTACAGTCATAAAGGATGTGGAACAAAATAATTTTATAAGTATATAGGCTAAAAATTCTGAATTATTCTAATAATTATAATTTTTTCTAATTTCTGCATTATTCTAATAATAAATATTAAGAAAATCTTGTGTTCAATTGAAAATTAAACCTAAATTTTTGTTTTCTTTCAAGTTTTTAGTGTGATGACGAGCTCATTAACTGAGAATTATTTTCTTCTTTTGTTTGGAAGTGCTGTTAAATTTTGGAATAAGGTCGACAACATCAAAATATATGTCAATATTCACTCTTATCGCTGTAAAATAAATTTACTTTTAAATTAAATTCAAATTTTTTTATATATTTTAAGCTTTGTCTATACATTAATCATTGGTTGTAGGAATGGTGGTCCGATATTAGGCATATAGGGTGCTTAAACAAAATTGGTTCATATTGAACCTCTTTAAACTTTTTAATCCTCTTCAAATTTTTTGGATAGGATTGAAAGCAAAGAGATGATTTAAATTTAAATTAAAAAGGTTTTCTTTTAGACACACTCTGTATTGCAATGGTATGCCATTACTACTTCTTTAAATGTTAACAATATTGTTTGCATGCTTTTTCTTTGTTCTAGCATACTACTTTTTTTTTTTTTTCATTTAAAATTTACAAAATCTTGTATGCACTCTAAAATATATACATAATAAATTTTTCTATATATTCGTACACTTTATAAAATTGGAATACATTATGAAAACTTTATTTATGTACATTAAGTTTAAAATTATGTATAACATACTTAAATAACTTACCTAAAGGAGCATATTCCTGTGTGAATATATAAAATCCAGCCGTTTCAAATGCAACATCATATGTAGTCACAATATTTCTATGTACACCCAAATGTAAACCAAAATGGAATTCTCTATAAAAATCTCTAAGTGATACATATGGTTTTGGTAGAGCTTTTAATACCATTTCAGTATCGGTGGCACGATGTTCAACCAAAAGTATTTTACCAAACCATCCTTCACCAACAATTTGTAAAATGTCAAATTCATCAGATAAAATTATCTATTATGGGTGTATATAATAGAAAAAACAGGTATTGGTTGTTGTTGTTGTTGATTTCATTGTTGTTATTACATTGTTGATATTTTCCACATTTTGCATAGTTGAAATTACACAATTTGTAAATTAATATACAATATTTAAGTATAATGTATATAATATTAACAGCATTGATGAAATATGCAAATGAATCAAAAAAAAGAAAGAGAAGAAAATAATTAAAAACTTTGAGAAAATTTCGATAATATTAAAATTTTTTTATGAATTTTAAAATTATTGTAAAATTGATGTTAAGCATAATTGCAATAAAAAAACTTTAAAATTTTAATGTAGAACAAGAAAATCAGAAATCAAAATTTAGAGAATAAAGAAAAGAAAGTAAAAAAAGCAGAATAAAAATTTGACTTAATATTACAGAAGCTTAACATAATATTGACGTAAGCGATATTGAATAAAAATGTCTCTTAACCTCAAAGGTTCATAATATACCACATGATAATGGTATATATGACATACAATTTCTCTCCTTCTCATAGGGAATAGAAAAATATTTTTTTAAGAAATTTTAAATTTAAGAATTGTTTTTCATTCGTTTACTCTTTCTCATGATACACTTAAAGTATTATGTAAAAGAGAATAATATTTAAATTTCATATGCTCTCAGAGTATATTACAAGAGTATTTAAATGGGAAATTTCTCAAAAAATATTTTTATAAATTTATTTTTAAAATGGAGAATTGCTTGAGAATAATCCTCATATATTATCAATGAAATATAGAGTAAGTGAAAATGTAATTTATGACCATAAATGCTTTGAATAAATTTAAAATTTTGTATATAATTCTAAATTAGACTGAAAATATTTAAAAAAAAAACTTGTGGTATTACTCTCTAATATTAAGAGAGTTAGTTACGGTGTATTTTCGAAATTCAATAAAAAATTTCTTAAAATTTACAGCAAATTGTGATTTAAATTACACATTAACACCTCTTATATTAAGTATTAAATTAAGTATTAAACACCCCTTATATACGTGATCAGTGTTTAATAGCGACACCACTATAAGAACTCGCAATTTTGATAGCATTTCGATGATAGCTATAGACAAAAGATTTAGGTCAGTAAATAGACGAATACTCGTATAAATGCGTTATATATTTTGAAAAAAAAAAAATATTTACTATTAGTATAAAATACAGGTTAAAGAAAATTCTAATTCCAAACTTTTATTTTCGGGACCATGTGATTGCGTTGTGGAAGATCAAGTTTCCGGGGTGGCTCAACAGAGTTTTATTATATGCATGCTCATCTTATCTCCCGGGACACAATAACCATCCAGATGGGCATTTGAATGATCTAGTGAATATGCATGGAAGTAAGAATTTTCAATTAATAATAGGAAGTAATAGCTATACCTCACCGTCTATGGGAGATTACTGGTATATATGAATGACGTGAATGCTTACTTAAATTTATATGTAGTAGTAAATTAACAAATCTGACTGAAGGAAATAGATCAGCTTTTTGTAAATGCGAGATCAGGGGGAAGATCCATTGATATAATTTTATTCGCTATGACGTTATCAGTAATTGTAACGAAATTTTTATTTATTAGTTTTTAAAATTTATATATTTATAGGTTCTTGAAACTCAATATATGGTAATAAAATTAATTAAAATAATTTTGGAATAGTAGATTGTAATTTTCGCGTAACGTTTCTTATTGAACTTGAAAATCTGGGCCCTGTTGGAACAACCATTTTTACTTTTGTCTTTACTTCTAAAATTTTTTCATAAAAGTACTTTTTTTTATTAGTATAAATTAAATAGTGTTATCTCTATTGGTATAACAGAAAAGTGAAAAAAATGTTTTTGGTGCAATTGAGGGCCTGGTCGCATTAATCATTAAAATAAAAAAATTTCCTCTTTCATTGTTAAAAATATAAATTTCAATTTAATTATTTATAAAACTAATTAAAATAAATAATTTTCTTAAAAACAAGAAAATGACAAATTGTCCCACTTTTTTTTTCTTTTACTAAAATATTTTCTAATAATTCTTCGGTAAAAAAAAATTTTTGTATCAAAAGCATTATTTGAATTATTCTTTTATTATTTTTCTCTTGTTTTTCCCATAAAACATACTATATTGTATTTTATATTTTGTATTATATTTAATTAAGTACAATATTTTTATATTTCATTTAAATAATTTTCAAAAATTTAATTGAAATTTAAGGATACAAATTGCATATAAATATGTAGAAAAAAAAAGAGGACAAGAGAATTTTAACGCTGCAACATTAATTAAAATAAAATGAATTTTAAAATATGCTTTTCTCTTTCCATATATAATATATATATATATATATTGCATATGTAAGAAAAGAATAATATGCACTTAAAAAATTTTTCGAATTAAAAATGATCTGCATGAAATTTATATACAAAATATTTTAATATACAAAATTTGTAACAATTTTGTTTTTTTTTTGTTTTCATCTTTATACTATTATCCTTTTTGTGTGTCCTTCTAATTTGTCATTCAAAATTTAACATATACATAATATATTATATTTTGTATATATAGGGTGTTTCGCATATGGTAGCAAATAATTTCAGGAATGATTCTTTGATCAATTTCCAGCAAAAAATTATATGAGTGGCGGGGAGGGATGTTTGCAAATATGCTCGTTTTCGAGCCACAGCCTGTTGAAAAAATAGGGTACCGAATTTTTCTGCATATATAGTCTTACAGGCTATGATTGTTCTTTATTTTTGGTCTTACAACAAATTCGATTTGAGCCATAGTTTTCGAGATACACCTCGTGAAAGTCAGAATTTTTGCTTTTTTTTTTTTTGGAATTTTTTTTAAAAACTCGAAATTTCTCGAAAATTTTTGTAATTTTTTTTTGTTTTTGTTTTTTTTTTCTATGCGCCACGATAAAAGTTAAAAATTAATTCAAGCTTTAAAGAATCATCCGTGAAATTTCCGTGAAACATCCTGTATAATTAGATTCATATACAAATATATGAGAAAAGTGAATTTCAAAAAGAAAATTATACTTTAGAATTTAGATAATAATCAAATTATTTAGAGTACATTTAATGTATACATAAATACGATTACATATATATATACGAGTATATTATATACATACATACTTAATAAATTATTCTTTTCATTTATATGTAAAAAATTTGACTGAAAAATTATTTTGCTTTATTTCTTGTTCAGTTTTTGTTATAAAATAAAAAAATTCGAATGCAGTAAATGCAATATGTAAAATTGCATTTACCCTATAAATATGCAATTACATTAAAATTTTTAAAATTTTTTTATAAAATCTTCATATAGCTAGCTGTAGTTTAGTTATCAATCATAGATAATGTACATTTTAATGGGCATTCTGTATTAGTAGAATTTGTAGATCAATGTTGTGGTTTATGGCTCTAAAAATTGAATATGTTCCATTTGTATCGCATCATAGAAATATTTAGAAGAAGCAAAAGAATATTAAAAATTTTTATTATTTCATTGCATAAATTATAATATTTAATATTGTGAAAAATATTTGTTTTTAGTATTCTTCAGGGATTTCATAATTTATAAGAAAAACCTTTTGAATTAAGGAATTAAAAGATTTTTTGAATTTAGTTGTAAGTGACATGATGAAAAGTGATATTGATATTTTCATTTAGGTTATTTGAATTAAATATTTTTGAAATTTTTTCTAATTTACCAATTGTAAGAATTTTTAAAAAAAATTAAATAGAAAATACAATGATAATAAATTCTAAGTAAATATTTGAGCGGTTTGAGTACCATATCTGAGAATAATTATCAAGTGCTAATACATGATCATGAGAACTTACTACTGGTTATTTAGACCCATTACATAAATTTTATTTGGCACATAATTTAAATTTATAACTCTTTTATTCTCTCAAAAAATAGGCGGCACTTAAAATCCTCCGGGTTTCAATTGCTTACATATGGATTTGAATTTGATTAGGTATAACCATAGAGAATATTTTTTTTTTATTTTACATAAATTAACATTTATATAGCTTTATACTATGTACAAAAAACATTGCTTTAAGCTTTATAAAACAAAAAAAAAAAAAATCATTTAAATTAAAAGTCATTTACTCTTTTCTCTAGTAGTGCAATAGTCGAGAGATTTTCCAATTGAAAAGGAATAATTTCATCACCCTGAAAGTAGAGATTTGAAAAAATTTTGAAAAAAAAAATCTAATAATTATAAAATAGAACACGAAAATAGAATTCTTTTTTACTCTACTCTGCACTCTTTATTAAGATTCACGCTGGAAAATTAAGAATTCTTCATTAAAGAAGATTACAGAATAGTTAATTGCACTTAAAAATAATAAGGAATTGCAAATTATATGGCCAATACAATATGGTGATGATATATACGAGTATAAGACAATAACATAATAAAATTTACAATTAACGAGTTAGATAATAGGGTTAGAGTGGCAAAAATGAAAAGCGACTAGCGTTAATTTAGCATTTTTATTTGTTTTTATATTATTTATATGTGTATTGCTTGTAAGAGTTGCAGTTTTGCTAAAACAGCTGTGAGCTAAGCAGAAAGACTATTTTTTTACTAGAAAATATGTAAAGGTAGCATTAATTAAGTTTCTTCAATTAAAAGCTTTCCATTGTAGATCTCAATTTTTTTATGATTCGATGAGAAAAAAAAATTGAGCTAAAACTTTCATATTTTGTGGACTTGACTTCTTATCGATAGACGGCAGGGCGGTGTTGTTAGCACTATAATCGAATCAGGTTACATTTAAACTGATTTGGGGTTGAGTGCTCGCACTGGTGCATTTGGTATCAACAAGCAGAGTAATGCTCATTTGGTTACCGGAGCACAGGGAAAACGTGATTTTTAACGATTTGGAGCTGGGGAAATCTGAGCCATTAAGGATCCACTTAACGCTCTGTTTGAGGGGGAAATAAAATCTTTCCTGGAGGACTATTGAGGTTTTTTCCATCTACTGAAATTGTTTCTTCTGTATGTGCTCAAGAAAGTTCTCTTCCGAGTTGTGGGTAATGGATCGAAATTAGATTCGTAACATTACTGTCCTCTTCACTGGGAATTAGCTGGTAAAATATCATTCAGGGGTAAATTCTTTTTTGTGTAGATTCTGCCAGGATGGTGAGTAGACGGCCACATATATTCTATGTGACTGTCTTGTCCTGACCGTCAGAATTCTCGGATGATTTGTGGCAGTGTTTCGAAGCTCGCATCCAACTCTCTAATGGAATATCATCTGATGTGTACTTTGTATATGGGGGGTACTACGATAAGCCATGGCTGATTGCGGAGGTTATAGCAAATGTCTCATATCTCTCTTCAATAATCTCGTGAAGAGAATAAATACAATATATATTATGTATATATTTGAGTAGTGTTAATTTTGTTATATTATGTGACCGCGTTTCCTTTCCGGCGATAATTCAAAAACAATCCAAGTACAATCTCATACTGAATACAATTCAAAATCTTAATGGAAGTTATTTTAGAATTCGTAATGCTATTATTAATGTTCGATTGTTTAAAATTTCTTGTTCAGAGCTTAGTGTTTAAGAATTTTAGAGGTAAACAGTGTTATAAGTATGAAGATAAAGTAAATTTCAGTAGAAAAGGTAAAACAATCTCAGATTGTTGGAATAAAACTCTTTGTTTTCTGTTTTCTGATATTAAAAAGTTGCTTAGCTTTTGTTAATTATTTCTCTATCTGCTTAATAGCCTATAATGTGAATGATATATGTATATAATAACAGGAACCACTAAAATAATTTAATTTTTAATTTTATTTTTTAAAATCTACAATTAATTTTAGTTCTTTGAAACGGAAAAGAAAAACAAAAAATAATTTATTTTCAATATTTTACTATTTAAAAATAAAAATTCTTTTAATTATAAAATAATTTTAATTAAATTTTTTTTTTAAATGTTACTCAATTTATGATTAAATACACTATATGTTTTTGTATAAAATGTATATACATACATAAATAATATTATATACTCTAAAACATATACAGTTTATGTTGTGTAATACCCTACTTATATAGGATAATAAAAAAATTTCTGAAATTATTTTCATTTATTACTTTTACTTTATTTTAATTTTTCTTTATTTTAAGAGAGAAAAATTGGGATTTTCTTAAAAAATTAAATTTATAAAAATATTGTTGTATTGTACGAGCAATTTTTCTTATTTTATTTAAGGTTATTCAAGGTCAGTTTTATATTGTTTTGTTATATATATAGCTACTTAGACAATTTGTATTATATAAATAAAATGTACATATATAAATTTATTGTTATTATTATTTTTTTTCTCAAGTATTGAATATTTTTTTTTTTGATAATTTTCATTCTTAATTGGCATGAATTGAAAACAAATCTATAAGGATAATATAGTAGATATTGTTTATATTTTTTTATTATTATTTTTGTCGTAATTGAAAAATATTTTTTCTTAAAAATATAAAAATTCATTCACTTTCTTTTCCAAGATTTTAATTGTATGTACAGTATTGTTTTGTGTAGGTGTACAGAAATTTATGTTTTTGCGCTCGTAAAGCATCAATAATAATAATTAAATTCATATTTTGTTCTCTTCCGTTACTGTATTTAACCTTTTACAGTATGAAAATGGCTAGTGAAATTTATTTAATGATGTTGAGTAAAATCAATGGTTTGTAATGTAGCATTTTTCCATTCAAAAAATGAAAATATTGCTTTTAAAAACAATCTAATACATTATACAAACAATTTTTAGTCGTATACCAAAATATTTAAAAAATTGCATATATTTAGGATGAAAAAAAAAAAATTTAAAGAAGCGTTATAGTAATAGTCGAGTCGAATTCAGGAGTTAATTACGGGAGTTAAGAAAAATAATTATATTTTTTGATGGTATGGGATATACCGTTTGCTTTCTGCATTTATAGGAATTTGGAAAAGTATGTATAGGGTGACAAAAATTCAAATTTTACAAATTAAAAACAGGCGATAACTTGAAAGAGTATGGAAGTGGAGAAAAATGTTCTTGTAACAAAATAAACAATTTATTAATGTTTAAAGGTTGTTAAAATTTCGGATTCTTGCAGCTAATATGTTCTTGGAGAAAAACAATATTAAAAATTTGGAAAAAAAATTGATTTTAGATAACAGTAAATTTTAATGACTAATTTAGTTTTTTAAAAGTTTAACTACTTTGTGCCGTGGTACAAGAAACCAGCCATTACTTTTCTGCTTTTGTAAAATTTGACACATGGTTATGGTATCGTTAAAATGAATATTCAAAAAATGGCGTTCAATGGTATTTGAGAGGCTGCCACTTTTATAGGGGAAGAGATAGGTTAAAATTTTATTCTATCGGAATATGTTCCTATTAAAAATTTGTATATATATGAAATTTTGAGTTTTTTATCTTCAAGTGTGTAAAAGTTTTCTAAACATGTCCACAGAAGGGCAGACAGGCAAAGTGAGCTTAATAAGCAGTTTTTTTTTAATTTTTTTTGAAAAAAGTGCTTAAAATTACTTGAAGAATTCAAGTTTTTTTTTTCTATTCGTATGTTAGCAATGCGTTTTGCTTTTTTGTTTTTCAAAAATAATTTTTAAATTAGAAATGACATTATGTCGAATATTTTAAAGTGTAAAATTTATAAAAATAGTTTACTTTTCTTTTTCGAATTTTTTTTTGAAATATTTTACATAATTTTGGATAATTAATAAACGTTTTAAAGTAAAAAGTTTAAAAACTAAAAATATTATTAAAATTTTAAAGAAAATTTAAAAACTTACTGTTATCCTTGAACTTTTTGTGTTTAATTGTTTGTATTTGTAATTTCTAAGAATTTTGAATCGATCAATATAAAATCAATATTAAATACTAACAATTTTTTCGAAAATCATATTATTTCAAGTAAGCGTACAGGTTTTATTTAAATAAGTTTACATCTTTTTAGAATTTATAACAATTTAATTAAGAAATTTATTCAGTTTTGAATCCCTAAGGTGTACCTACTCTTAGGAATCTATAAAATTCTAGATACTAGAGGAAAAAATTAAAATTAATGGAATTTCGGAAAATTTAAGTTGAAACTTCTTATTTAATTTACAACATTAAAATTACTGTTTAAAGCTAATTTTATAAGAATAGTAAGAGTTCTCGAATTTAAATGTACTACTAAATACCATTATATAAATCATTTGGAGTATAAGTAAAACTTTTGTATGGTGACAATATTTACAATTTAAATTTTTCCATCTTCAAAATCATTCCGAATTTTGTTCCGAAATCTGAAAAGCCTTTGTTATATGAGATTTCCAAATCACATTTAATAACGCTCTTACTTGACAAAGAATAGAATTATACTTAAAATTTAAAAAAAAAAAAAAATTAACTTCATAACTCTCTCTAACTCGTAACCGATTGATCTTTGAACACTGTCTCCACATGCAAAAGTATAACCTACTGCAACAAGAGTCTATATAACAGTATATGACATTGGACATACGTATAAGACAAAACGAGTATCTACTTTATTACCAAAAAAAATTATGAAATTTTCTAAAAATATGATTAAGAGTTATGTCTGAATACTGTGATGAATATTCCTCAAATATTCGCTTAATAAAATTTGTTGATTAAATCGATTTTTAGGTCATGTTATTGTTGGCAACATAGATTATCTTATAAATAAATAAAAGTGCATACAACATAATAAATATATAATTTATTGATATAGTTAACAAACCGTCTATCCTAAATTTACGAGAATTACGAGAACATTATTTAAATTATGCTTTCATATACAAGTACATATTGTATTTGTCCGGAACTGAAAAAAACTTTTCAATATTTTATGAAATCTTATTTGTACAGTGTGTATATACGGGAAAAAATAAAAAAACACCTTATTTTTACTTTTATTATCCAATTATTTTTCTTTAATTATTCTGTTTATAGTTTAATAAAATAATAGCCTGGCGTTTTATTGAACATAATTTTAAAATCAAAATCACTTATTTTGCATTTTTTATACCCTATACACCATAGGGAAGAGTATATATTAATTTTTATACGGAGTTTTTAATTACTTGAGGGATTCGTCTGTAGTATGAACATTTTCTTCTTGCACTGCATATCCACTACTAGATGTTAGCGATCATATGATGCTGAATATTAAATTTTTGAATCTGTCTCTATCAGTTGCCTGATGTATCAATTCGCTCGCATTTGTTATACCAGTCCAATTTCTTATATTACGGAGCCATGAAAATTGTTTTCTTCCAATTCCTCTTCGACCTTCGATTTTGCCTTGAACAATGAGTTGAAGAATTTCATATTTTTCGTTTCTAATCACATGCCCGAAGTAATAGATCTTTCTTCTTTTGACATTTATTAAAAGTTCTCGATTTGTATGGATTCTTCTCAGAACCTCTTCATTTAAAATGTGATCTACCCAAGATATCTTCAGCATTTTCCGAAAAATCCACATTTCAAACGCCTCGAGTTTTTTCATATGACTAACTTTTAAAGTCCATGATTCCTATCCATATAAAAGGACAGACCAAACATAGCATTTCATAAATCGTAGGCGGCGGTTTAAATTTATATCTCGGCTGCAAAGAATTCTTTGATATTTAAAGAAAGCGTCTCTAGCAATCTCAATTCGATATCTGATTTCTTTTTCGCAAGTATGAACATGCATATATATTATTATTCAGCGGAAAATTCAGTCCGTTCGTCCCCACTCAAAAACGAAAATATTTGAACTCCTTCAAACTCTCAGAAATTGTTTATTTTCTGCTAAGGACGGTTGCTCTTGTAATTGAACCAATTCGAATAAAGAGTTCGAGGAGCTTTCACACAACTCCAATAGCTTATTTTAAATACAATGTATTTCAAAAAATAATTCTATAATGAGATTTTCATCATGTAGGGTACATTGCAGTGGTTTATGAGATGAACCGAAATGGTTTTCCTTGTTTCAAAGTAAATTTTATGTATAGTTTTTTTTTTCTTTAATTTATGTACAAAGAACGATCTAAAAAATGGATTTTTGTTTTCTATTATTATAAAACAAGAAAAAAAACTTA
This sequence comes from Condylostylus longicornis, assembly GCF_029603195.1. Classification (NCBI taxonomy): domain Eukaryota; kingdom Metazoa; phylum Arthropoda; class Insecta; order Diptera; family Dolichopodidae; genus Condylostylus; species Condylostylus longicornis. Next base: position 986,089 of record NW_026578128.1, on the reverse strand, counting down.
AAAACTTCCACAAAGTTCAAAATAAGAAAATAATTTAATAAAATGTGCGCTATTTTTAATTTTTTGAAAAATTAAAATTTATTTTCTTATAATATATTTTTTTATTCGTCACACGTACCTCTAATAAACAATGTGTACACACACCTATATATATATATATAAAATTCAAAAATCATGTGATTGTGACGTTACTTGAAGTTTTTTAACATTCAAAAATGAAAAAAAAGGAAAATTTTTCTTTTTGTATTTGTGAAATTTATATTTACAATTAAATTAAGTTTATAAATTATGTTAAGATTTATTTCACATTTGAAAATATTTAAGAGCAAAAATCCATTTCCCGCATTTCCATTATAAAAAAATAAAAAAGACCATTAACAGGCGAGGTGTGTAAGATTTCAGGAAATCTTTAAAATTTTATATGAAGTGTAAATATTCATATTTGAAATGAATATTCTGATTTCAGGCACATCTCTACTAAAATGACCTAAATAAATTTGAGCATTTCTAATCTATTGAAGTTAAGCAGATTAAAGAAACTTATATGTTCATTAAAAAGTAAACACAATAATATAAAGCTCATATAATAAAAAAAAAATTTTCTAAATTATTTTTATCCAAAAATTATTAACAATAAATTAAAAAAGAGACAGAAGAATGGAAAATTATGAATTTTAATTTATACATATATAAAATATTTGTATATATGTAATGTATAATATAAATAATAAAAAAATTCTTAATCACGTACATATTACCCATAATTAATATGTGCTATATGCAATAAATATGTAAGGTGACCATTTAGTCATAACTCAGATGTACGAGCATACTTATACAATGATTTCAAAAACTATTGAAAATGGTAATCTATAGGGTAATTTCTGCATTATTTATTTACAAGTGAATGACATACATACAAAAAAGTTAATAAAAAATAATCAATAGAAATGAAAATTACAATAAAAAAAAAAAAAGAATAAAAAAGTTGGGTCAAACCAATGGTTTGTATTGTAGCACTTTTCCCTTCAACAAGTGAAAATTCTGCTTTTAAATACAGTCTATGTATAGCTATCACACTATTAAAATTATTTTCATTAATATACAAAACTATTTCTAGGATTGCATATATTTAGGATGACGCATATATGCAGTCTTTGAAATAAAGCAAAAATTAATATAAAAAGGGGTTAACATAATGCTCGATTTTAAGGGTTAATTGTGTGAGTTAAGAAAAATAATTATATTTTTTAATTTCATGGAATTTACCGTTAGCTTTTTGCGTTTATAAAAATTTGGAAAAGTTTGCGGTTTCGGAAATATAAGGTGTCAAAAATTCAAATTTTACGAATTTCAAGAGGTGATAACTTGAGAGGGGGTGGAGATGGAAAAAAATTTTCTTCTAACAAAATGAACTATTTATTAATATCTAAAAGCTCCTAAAATTTCAAGCTTCTACAGTCTGGGGTCTAGAAGAAAAACGACATTAAAAATTTGGAAAAAAAGGACTTTAAATAACGGTAAATTTGAACGGCCATTTTGTTTTTCTTAAATTGAACTATAGTATACCGCGCAAGGGGAAGCAAGCCACTGCCTTTCTGCGTTTGCACAATTTCAAAAATGCTTATGGTTTCATTGCAACAAATATTTAAAAAAGGCCATTTTTAGGGTTTTGAGGGGGTATAACTTCTAGAGGGGGGGAGATAGGTAAAAATTTTGTTCTACGGAAATAAGTTTCTAGTGAAGATCTATGTACGTATTAAATTTCAGCTTTCTATCTTCAAAGGTGTAGAAGTTTTGTAAACAGACACACGGACAGACGGACGGACGGACGGACGGACGGACGGACGGACAGAGTGAAACTAATAAGCACTTTTTTCAAAAAATTTTTTGGAAAAGTGCTAAAAACGAGTAATGGTATAGAAAAACCCATAAGAGAAAAACAAAACAAACTGTGAATTCCTCTAAAAAAGGATTGTTTGCACATCATATTACGCCAACACCATCGACTTTATACCTAATGACGAAAGGGAAAGTATTTCAAAGCAAAACAAGACTGACAAGTAAGAACAAATGCATCTTGCGGTATAAATGACAAGGAATCTCAACCACTGGTGATTTAGAAGACCTATTCCTAATATTTTATTAGGTAGATAATCACAATAATTTCGTTCGATAATTCTGTTGAAGAGTCTGATACAACTCTAGTTAAGGTACTGGTCTAGAGAACAGGCCAGCAGAAATTTCCTCTTTTCAGCGATGTTGCCGAATCTCCTTCTTCCAGTTGCAACTTTAGTACGGCCATTAAAGATTCATCTCAGTTTTATTAGTTCGGTTACAACAGAAAGCATAATGCTACAATGTACACACAGATCAAGAAAAGGTATAGAAGTTTCTATATTAATAATGACAATTATTAATAATAATGACAATAGAAGCCGCAATTGAAAATGACACCAAATTTGTATAACTTTTCAGAGAAGTTTAAATGAGTTCTCCCAGCACCTGCGACTTCCAGGATTGAGTCGAACACCGTTATAATGGTGGTCGACTCCAACCCCAACCACATCACGAACACTATTAAGAAAAAACAATAGAATGAGAAAGCTGACACAATGGGCTATGCAAAAATGACCCCGACACTGTGTGGATACATCAAAAATTTTAATGTTTCATAAAATATTTCAAACACCGAAATTATTTTAAACAAAATTTAAAAAATATTTTATAAAAGTGAAAGGCTTTATATTAGAAAAACAACCTCTTGCCTTTATAGACAAACTATAGATGGTTACCGCATTAATTTTACCGAACATGTTATTCATATATAAATATTAGCTTTATATTAGAAATATTTGAAATTGAAAATATTGGCTAAATGCCAAATAATTATTTGATAAATCTTATAACATATACATATAACAAATGTATGTACGTATGTACATATATATGCGTTGCGGGGCAAGCAGAAATACTCAAAATAACAATATTTTCCCCCCTGTCAGGTAAATATTTTCATATACATATGTAAATATTAATATTTTTTTTTTGTTTTACTCGTATTCCGTTCCGCTTCGCTCTACAAAAATAATCAAAATATAATTTACAATGTACATTGTACTTTAATATCGTAAAATTTTTTTCTCTTACTAATTCAAATTTAATCAGGATTCGAAATATTTAATATAATGTAATAAATTTCGCATGAAAAGATGAAAAAATAAATAAAAATAAATTATTGAAAATTTTTAAAGAAAATAAATTATTTTTCAATATAATAAAAATTTATTTTTTGTTTATAATTTTACAATGTATGTATGTCGAAGTAGAATTATGCAATGTGATAAATTAAGAATCGCGTCCATGTCAATAATATACGATAAACAATACTTAAAAAATTATTTCATATCGTATGCGTAGATTGATTGAAATTAATGATTTTTTTAATGTGAAAAAAATATAGGAAAATTTTTTTATTGAACATAAGAAAAAATATTTGAAATAAATTTTAAAATTTGTTTAAATTTATTTTATTTCAGTATACTTATAGGTATTTGTTTGTGTATAGAATTAATATACATGGTGTATATTTATATATCAGTAAGCTAAAATTCTTTTGGGTTTGCTATTTGTAAGTCGTAAGTTTAGTTACCTACTATCTGAAGATTCTCATAACCTGGTAAATGCTGTTAAATATACAGTGAATCGAATGGGGGCAAGAGGACATTTATACCTGCAGACATTCATCACTTATTGCAGCCTGAACGCCCTCTTTCCCACTATCACCAAGGAAAGTGGACAGCAGTTCCGAATGCTTAAGAAACCCAGTACGAAATGGTTTCGATCCCGGACAGTTAGTGCGCTAGTCTCAAAAAATATGTAATGTGGCTTCGTCACTTCGATTTTAAGCAGGGGAGATTTTACTGGTTTATTTCAATTTAATTGAATGTTTTTATTCCTGAGAGTATCCGATTTCATTGTCGTTCTCTATTTCTTATAAATTTTTCTTATATACATATATTATTATTTATCAAAATAAAATAATGAATAATTTATAAAAAAGAAACTTTTCATAATTTATTAGTATTCACTAAAGATCACCATAATGATCAATCACAACAGGTGCTGTTTTATACTTGAATTTGTTATACAATCAAAATAATTAAATGTGAGACAAAACATTAAAAAAAAAAAATGTGTCTATATATGTATAATATGAGCAAAACATTAAATTATAAACAATTAAGAATATTATTTTTATTAATTCTAAAAATGTTTTGATATTTTTAAATTTTTCTTAAAATAAAAGCAAAATTTCTGCAGACCAATTACAATTCTTTTTAAGTTTAATAAGTGTATAAAATTTCGTAATTACACTTATTTTGTCTAATTGATATGAAGTGTTCGTATGTATGTATATTTTTACATAAATAACATTTATACAATTAATAAAAAGTTATTGGACAAATAAATGATGTCAGTAAAATGGAATGACACTGGCGTCGGGTAACTATTATTAAATTCGTCATTAAATTTTCATATTGTACAAAGAAAAATTTCTTCCTTAATATTGAACGTCGGATAACCACGCATTCTTGTAAATGAAATTTATTACCAAATATAAAATTTCTTTTTAGACTACTACGCGATCTCACATTCATCTCACATTAAAACTGATTCATTTATTGAGGGTTCTACTTATTTGGTATTCAGGTATTTTTATGATTCTAATTTTCCTTTTATTTAATTTTTTTTAAAACTATATCGAAATTTCAACTACACTCGTCATCTTGAGGACAATTTTAAATAAATATTGCGGAATTTCTACAAAATTGAAATAAATAGAATAAAATTAATGCAAATAACAACAGTGACTTATAGAGTTTAATGTAGAGAAAAGAGAAATAAGTATTGAAATTTTATGTTAGGCTCAAGATTTAAAATTTAATTGAATGAGAGAAAAATTAAAATTTAAACTTACATTTTTCTATTGCCCACATTTTATATTTAAAAATTTTTAATATTATAATAAATAAAATAAAAAACGTGTTGCACGAAATTAATAATTTATAAAAATTAAATAAATAAATAAAATATTTAATTAAAATAATTTTTTTAATTAAATTTTAATTAAAATTTTTAAAAATAGTAATTTTTAATGATTGGTGACACTATGTTGAATTTAAGTATTAATGTAAGTCTTTTGTTTGTACTTATTGAAATAATTAAAATTTTTTACAAATCAGAATAAAAAATAAGGCTTAGACTGCAGGTTTTACGGTTTATTAATTCGATGCATTTACTAAATTTTGTATTAAAAATATTATTGTATAATTTTCTTATAAAATCTGATATAACCTAGTTTTAGAATTAAGAGAAACGGGAAAAACTGTATAGTTTATCTTTATAACATTGTTTATCAATAGAAATGTCATGTAGGGTTGAACCGTTTTATATAATTTAATATTTTTCCTATAATATGCCATTATTTCGAAATTGAAAATTTGTGAGTTGAACAGGTTTAATTTTGAGCTTCATTTGGAGAAGAAAGATATTGAAGATTTTATCATATCAAACAACATAAATATATATTTTCTTAGATCAGAGTAATGTAAAAAAAATAAAAAACAAATATTTCTTTCAATAGGATTAAGGTCTGTCTGTCCGCTTGTCTGTAATGTTATTATACAATATTATTTCCTTCATTTACATAAATACAATATTGCGATCAATCATAATATATGCTGACCAAATCAGACTTATTTTATATATTAATGCAATACTATGGCGACAGTAACGGGACAGTAATTAACATGAGAATCAATAAAAAAATTGATACAAAAAATTTTTTTACATATTTGCATTTTAGTAAAATATATGGCCTTATAGCCTTTCTAAAATTTCTTTAAAAAACTCAAAAATGAACAAATAACATTATTTTGAATTAAAATGTTCTGCAACAATTCTCGGACTTCTTTTAAAGGAACCTCTTCTCGTCTTAATTTAAAATAAAAAAGAAATTGTTAAGAAAAGAAATATTTGTAATTATTAGTTTTAGCTTTAAGCAATTGCAATATATAATTATAAAATAAGGTGTGTTATTTAAAATAATTAAATTGTAAAATTTTTATTTTTTGCAATTTGGAAAGAACAATTTTTTACCTTTTCTAATTCAAATTCTCTAATTTTATGTATATGACCGGGTGGTTTTTTATGCGTCGACATTTTTAATTATTTTATTTTTCTATTTTTTTTTTTTAAATTAAATAATTCACTTTTGTTTTGCTTTTGTTATTTATTTCAGATAATAACTTAAATTTAATAAATATGTTATAAATCTATTTCTAAAATTTTATAATAATTTATTTAAAAATTATTATTATAAAAGAATTATCAATAATACTATGTAAATTTTCTCTTTTATTATTATTTATTTTAATAAATTTGTTTATTTTTATATTAAAAAAAAATTTTTTAAAAATAAATTAGAAAATTATTATTTTTTTCAAATAATTTCACTTTAATATTTTTTTTTTTATTGAAAATCATAAACATTTTAGTAAATTTTCGTAATGAATCACATTTCTTTTTAAGTTCATTACTAAATTTTTATATTTAAAATTGAAAATCAACCAAATCATTGCTATAAGAGAGAAATGTGTAATTTTTAATTTTTTTTGTTTTTGTTTCCTCTATAATATTTTAATTAATGAAAAACCATTATTATTATGTATCAAATATAATATTAAAATTTTATTCTCATTTTTAAGTTCTTTAGCACTTTGAATTTGTTTGTTTCTTCTTCTTCTTCTTTAAAAAAATATTATTTTAAGCTACTCTGGAAATGAAAAATAGAAACAAATAATAAAATTATATTCGTTGTGTGTGTGTGTATTTAAATAAAAAATAAAAAATTTAAATTTCAATCTCTTGTCCGTTCTATAGAATTTATTTTAAGTTAAAAACAAAAAAAAAAAAAATAATTAAAAAATAATATAAAAAAGCTGAAAAAGCGACACTTTTTTCATATACAGCGATTTTGCATTCTTTTAAGCAAAAAAAAAACCAAAAAAAAAAAACAAAAGTTTTTTTTTTTTGTTTCATTATTCTAGTCACAAAAAATCATAGATTATTAGTTTATCTTTTGTATTTTTCTTTTCTATTACACTCAAAATTATTTTAAAACAAAATGAAATTTTTAACATTTGAATTAGTTTCTCTTGTATTCGCACATATTTATAGACATACGTACATGTATACATATTTGTTAAAATGAGATATAATGAGAAGAATATACACATGTGTATTGTACATGTGAAGAAAAAAGAAACAAAAGAAAAAAAAAAATAATTTTTTTTCTGGGCTAATATTGGCAAATTTCCAAAATGACGTCATAAAACGCGCGGCGTCTAGCCCCATACCAATATAATGTAAATATCTATGTTGGTACATTTAATTTTTCTTGTCTTTTCATTGTTTTAAATCTATATATATATATATATATATATATATATATATATAAATACATATAGTTTTATTAAATATTATTAATATTTTTATTATTGGTTTCATTATTATTGTGCGCTGTATATTAAATATTTTATATTGTATACATTTTTACATAAACGATATTATAATATATATATATATTTAGGTACATGTACATATTAAATTTTGTGAAATCGAATTTTGTTTAAAAGATTTTGTTTTTTTTTTTTAATATCAATATAGTACAGTCAATTTATATTTTAATTTATTCATTAAATTATTATTATAGATTAATTTTATTTCATATTGTTCTACTATCTTTTAAAAACAAACAATTAAAACAAAACTGGAGGTTATTGTCTTATATTATTTACGATAATTATAAAGAAATGATTATTAGCCGTATTTTGATAATAGATTCGCGGAAATAATTTTTGTAAATTCAAAATATACCTCTCATATTTATGGCTTAAATAAGTAATTGTACTTGGACCAGGATTAATGTTAAAATTATTCCAATTTTTTTACCAAGTTAAGTTGAAATTAATAAAAATTTCAAATTTTATTTATTCGAACGATAAAGAAATTAAAATTTTCTTGTGTTCATTTTCAGTTTTAATTTTTCTGGCAATGTTTTAAAAAAATTGCATACTTTTAGGGGTCCGTTCGCAACAAAGTAAATGTAATACCCAAAAGAAAAATATATGAAATTTGGGAGTAATATTGTATACATTATATTTTAATTTTAATTTTTTTATTTTAAATTTTAATATACATATATGATAGGAAAAATATTCAAAAGAGTAAACAAGCGTAAGAATTCTATTGCATTGAGCAATGTAGTGTGCTTATTTACGACATGTTAATAAGCAAAATTAAGAAAAAGAATATGGAGACAATTCCATAATAGACCCTCCTGTCCCTAGAGATTTCATGAAATCCAGAAAAATGTTAAATGTTCTTAATTCTTCAAAAAATTAAGATGAAATTCGTACTATGGTCATTAGTTTACAATCTATATAGTTCAATAATTATTTATGCTTGAAAATTTTGTTCAATTTAATACAACATAATTTTTTTTTTAAAAAATTTTTTATTAACACTTGAATAATATACTTAATCCCAAAATAGGCTTGCGACACAAGTTTATTAATTTATAAATTTTATAACTTAGAATTTCTTTTTTTGAATACTTTTTAAAATATTAAATAATATAAAAAAATAATTAACGGCAATAATATTAATTCTCCATTTTTATGACTTTTTAATGTTTTTTATAGTGTGACTGTACTATTTTTACATATTATTATTTTTTTTTTTAAATTTATCATTTTAAAATATTGAAAACAATAGAAAAGATTGAGAAGAAGAAAATTTTAAAATTTTATGGTTTTATTATTTTATTTTTTGCTATACCATATTTTATGTGTATGTTGTGGTGTGAAATTTTTATGTACCATGTATAAACTAGTGCCATGTATACTAAAGTATTATTTAACAACACAGGGAGGAATAATTTTTCAATTCATTTTTTTTTAACTTAATTTTTTGTTAAACACTTTAATAATTTTCCAATATATTTATTTTAATTTTAATAATATTTTTTTATTTTCCTTTAATCTCGTTTTTTATTTTATTTAATGGTTGTATTATTTTTATTCATTAAATTTATAAATATTATTAACATGTTACATACGAGTATTATTCAATTTTCTAGAGCAATTTAAGCAAAAAACAAAAAAAGAGAGAGAACTAAATATTTAGGTTAACTGGTACTTGAATTGGTTTTATATGTTTTTTTTTTGTTTTATATACAGATATGAGTTGTTATTTAAAGAAAAACCGAATATTAGTGTATTTGTGTACCGATCTTATATCGATCATGTACTTCCTTGATCTTTTTGTTTGAGTTCATTCCGGTCTATATATATACACATATATATACTTTTTACTAATAAATATTAATATTTCAAAAGTACACAAATACTTGAACACATATTTTAGTTAATTATGTATTATGTATATACACTTATGCTTTGATTTGCATGAACACTATATGAAAATCCTAACCGTATAATACTTCCAAGCCTTCCGCAATTCAAGCGTATAGTACTTTGAGTATATAACATTTAAAGCGTATAAAACTTTGAACGTATAGCAGTTTAAAAATATAGCACTTAAAACATATAATGCTTCAGACGTATAACACTTTGGACGTATAACATTTTAAGTGTATAACACTAATAATCGTATAACACTTAAAACGTATAACAGTTCAAGAGTATAATATTTTAAGCGTATATAATTTAGTGTATAACACTTTAAGGGATTTAATATTTCAAGTGCAATACTCTAATGACAGTCCTTTCTGTATTATGTTTTCGTAAGAAACTAATCACCTCTCTTAAGTACAAAGAGCGTAATTATTTACCTCGCATTTTGGTTAGCTCGTGAGAAAAAATTAGAAGATTTAATTTTTTCAATAAAGTTTGTCAATTTTTCACAATTATATGAATATATAACGAAAAGTATAATTCTTAGTTTAATTATTAGTGATATATATCACATTTATATCACAATAAATATAAATGCGATATATATATAATATATATATATTGATATCTACTATATATGATATATTAAGTGTATTGTGATATATATCGTATTTATATCACAATAAATTAATTAATTGAGTGAAAAATTGAAATTGAGACGCAGGCATAAAATTTATCTCATAATTTTCGTAAATATTTTTCATATTTTCAAAATACAGTATCACGTAAATTAAAGGATAAGTGTACAAGATTTTATTTTCAAAATACATATGCAAAAACAAAAATTTTAAGCATTTATGTGTGTGTTTTTTTTTTGTGTATATTGATTCTCATTTAGAGTACAAAAAAAAAAAATCTATTTTTAAAACATTGCGATATAAAAATGAACATTTTTATTTTATTTTGTGGATGCAAAAAATGAATTCAATACCAAAATGATAAAATACCAACGATGAAAAAAGACAAACCAAAATTAAAATTAAACAATTTTTTGTTTTATTTTTTTTTTTACATATTTCAACTATTTATAATTTTAAATTTTAATTAAACATTTAATTTTTTTTTTTGATTCACACTTAAAATTTTTTTAGCAAATAAATTTGATTTTTTTAAATTTTTTATATTAAATCACAAAATTTCCTTAAAAATTTTAAAAATTATATAAAATTAAAAACAGAAACTAAAAAAAATTTTATTTCTTATTTATTTTTTTAATATGAGAATAAAAAATTTTTACCACAAAATTTGAGCTATTTTTATTAGATAATAATAGAAAATTTATATATTAAGAAAAAAAAAGAAAATTTGAAAAATAAAAAAAAAATTTAAAATAAAATAAGACGAAAATTTGAAAGGAAACTACACCGTAAAACGAAATATGCTCTAACGGAATTTTTTTTATTAATTTTGCAATATTTTTTTTTTTACTGTCAAGAATTTCAGTCTAAACTTTTCGCTTTCCCGACGCTAACTAAAATAAGATGAATTTTCTTCAGAAAAAAAAAAAAATTTTGTATTTTTCTTTATTTTTCCAATCTTTTCTATTGTTTTCAATACAATATTGTAGTCCCGTTCTTTAAGTTTTTTTTTTCGTTAAGTTTCGTTAAAAATGAATACTCTGTTATAATTATGTGCATGTATATGTTTAAGTTTTCATTTTTAACGAAAACGAGTCACGATTATTTTAATTTGCGATCATTGTTAAATGATAAAAGTGATTATTTTGTGTTTGTACAAAATCGATCAATTAAAATGGGGTGGCGGGCCGGCCCGTTCCATTGTTTTTATTATATTTATACTTCAATGTATTTGTTTTTTTTTGTTTATTATTTATAAAAAGCAAAATATATATGTGTTTTTTGTTTTCTTTTATGAAATTCTGTAATAGAAAACAGATGTTTAATATAAAAGTTGTAAAAGAAAAGTAAATTGTAAATATAAAAATAAAAAAAATTTTACGAAATACACGAAAGTAATAAATTTTCATTTTAAAATTTTTAAAAAAGAAAAAAAATATATTTATTGTGTATATATGTATGTATGTAATAATTATTGATCAATTAATTGATAGAGAGTGTTAAACGTATTATTTTTGTTTTTTTTTATAATTTCTTTTTCCTTTATCATTAAAATTAAATGAGTAAATTAAATTTTTATAGAAATATATAGTTTAAAATTTAATGTGAAAAAATATGATTAAGATTTAAGAATTAAAAAGATTTTTTTAATTTTTTTATATTTATTTTATATAAACAAAATTTTCAATGAAATTAACATATTAAAAGAGATGTTTTCCAGATTTAAGAGTTACATGAATATGAAAACAAGAAAAATTTATTTTTTTATATTTAAATTCAAATTTATTAAGAATTTATTTGAATTGTATTTTGTATATCTTTGGTACTATCAGAAATACTGTAGAAATAATCATTAATTTAGCAAATTACACGCAAAGTTTTCATATAAAATGACTTTCACATTTAACACAATTCACTGAATTTTATTCTTATACAAATGAACCATAAAAAATTTATGAGTAAATGTACAAAATTCTTGGATAAAATTTTTGAGTAATTAATACGGTACTATATAGAATTTACAGATGTGTACACATAAATTTACATACGTCTACGTTTTAATATTAAAAACTAATTTTATTTTTTATTTCGATTACTAATAACAAACAATCTTATGAAAATATTAAAGCTATAATAGTTTTTTACAAAAAAAAAAATATGATAAAATATTTATTATTCATCAATAAAAATATTCAATTAGATTTTATGTATGTAAGTATATGTGATGAATCGGCATTTATGCAAAAATTTTAAGGTATCACAGTAATTAGGAGGAATAGAAAACAATTTTTAGAAAAATTTCGTTAATAATTTACGTTTACCAGCACATTTGATGTTATATCAGAATTCTAGCAAAAATTTTCATATATTTAAGATAATTTTAGATGAATCACGGAAAATATACGAATTTTAATTTATAATTTGACATTAAATTATTATAGTGAAATTAATTTCCTGATTTTGTTTATAATTTTGATCAGGGCCGTGATTTACTTGAGCTTTATCATCAAAGGTATAAGATTAAAATATAATTTACTAAATTAAATGAGTATAACAAAGAAAGATGAATGGTTTGAATAATGAATTTAAGATTGTAGATGATAAAAACTAATTAAATTTTAAATTTTTTAATGTAATTTAAGCATTCAAATTATAATACCAAAATTAATTGACAAAAATTGAAATTCCAGATTATTTGAATTAAGATTTTAAATTCGATTACTATGTTAAGTTTAATTTATTGATATTAAGAGAGCTGTAGAAGACAATTTTTATTTACAATAATTTAATATTTTAATTATAATTTTTTTCATAATTACAATAGTACCATAAAAATTATTTTTCATAAAAATATGTACCGTATACCTATTAGTTATTCTGTATAACAGTATTGATCACTTAATAGACATACAAAATACAAATAAAATTATTTACGATAATAAGATTATTTACGAAAATTTTATGCTGGTATAGGTGACGAATTTGATTTTTGAGGGGAAAGTATATTTATATATCAATAAAAAATAAATAAATTTTTATTAAAAATATTTTCATTAGTTGATCAAAATACTTTTTTATTATCACTTTAATGTGATTTTTTAAAATTTTGTGTTAGCTATTGATGTGAGATAAAAATCTTAAATTTTTATATAATTTAAAAATTTTTTATTTTTTATAATTTGAATATTGAAAATTAGTGAAAATTAGAAAAATATTATCAAAATTATTTTTATAATAATATTATGTAGAATAAAGCTATTATACTCGTATACATATTACAAGAATAATATTAAGAATTTTTATAACCAAATAAAGAAAAAGAAGGGACAAATAAATTTTATGTTTATTTTGTATTGAATATGTAGCCGTAAATTTTATTAATATACAAGAATGCATATTTTTCATTGCATATACAATAATTATTGCAGACTGCCGTACTACACACACAATATTACAAAATATTCACAATATTAAATAACAACAAAAAAAAAAAATAAATATATATGTAAGTGAACCTTCATTTCTATAAATATTTTACAAAGGCGGTACATTAGCATCTTCATTATAATTGCTATAGAAAGTGAAACTATATAGGAATTGGTGTTTTATTTTTAGAATTTTTATGTAGAATGAAAAAATATGGTCTCAGTTTTTTTTGATTTAATATTAAAGTTTCTCTTTATAATATTGTTAAAAGATTGTTGAACTTAAAGTAATCAATTGGAAAAGTTTTCACATTATTTTGTTTGTAAGAAAATTTTTCCTTACTATTTTCTTCCTTTATTCTTTTTATAATTTTCATCGGAAAATTATGCATTTATTTCGTTTTTTGTTTAAGAAATCACAAAAAAAAAAAATAATTCTTTTATGCATTCTCTTTATTGGTAAAGATTTTTCTTTATAAAAAATATTTTGTTTGTTTAAAAATCATAAATTAATTTATTCTCAGCGATATATGAAAAAATATTAAGAAAAAAAAAATATTTATTTAAAACATATATTTGAGATTTTCATTTAATGAAATCAAAAATGGAAATAATTTTCCATTGATTTCTTAATAAAAATTTTAAATTATAATATAAGAGTAAAGGAAATGCGGAAAAACCAAACAAATTATTGTTTATTTTAAAAGGCCTAATTTAGAATATAGCGTAAATATGATGCGTATTGAATGTTGTGGAGGTGCAATGGTTGCTGGGTAAAATCACTGTAATTTCTGATTAAAGTCATTATAAACAAGAATTTTTAAGTTAAGTAGGGCATATCCGATTTGAAGTTACGATGTAAAATTAAATTTGTTCTCGAGCATTGACTTTTATATACAGGATGATTCAGTAAAAAGTTAGGAGCCATATAGCATCGGGTTAAAATCTTGATATAAAAAAGGTTTTTCTTACTCGTATCTTGTGCCATAAAAGATTTTTTAACTTTAAATAAATTAAATTGAAGCATAGGTAGTAAGTAGGTAAAATTCTATAAAAAGGATTTTTGAAATTTCAAAAAATTTCATGAGAAATTTTCGGGTCAAAAAAAAAAGTGGAGGAAAATTGGAATTTTTTCATAATTTCGAATACTTTTATTTCCAAAAAAATATGTTATTCTTTATTTTAATAAGCCCTCGAATAAATTTGAAAGGACAAAAACTGTTTGGTTGATCTTTCAAAAAAAAGCAAAAAAAACGGTTCCAAATGAATTTAACGGTTCAATGCTCGTATATTTAATAGAGTTGTAGTAATACTTTATGGTATTCTCAATGTTTGCCTTAGTTAATCAGAGGAGTTTTTGTAGAATATATCTGCTACGAAGAAATTTTCTATCCTTTAAATTTCTAGCCTAGTTATCTATTTCAAAATAAGCTATAGGAACCTATACATTTTCGCGGATAGAATTGCTTTGCTGTGCAATAGTTTTCTAGTAAATAGTAATTAGGAGAAAGAATGAGCGATTGATAGAATGAAAATTTTCGATTCATATTAAAAATTTTGAATTAAATAAAATATAAATTCTTACATAGAGTTCACCACCTTCCTCTGCCATTTGAAGTTCACAATATATTCTTTATCACAAATTTAATTTATATTGAAGACATTGCATATATAAATTAAAATTAATCTTAATTTTTTATGTTTAATTTTACTAAGTGCCAAGAAAAATTTTTTTATCTAAAATTTAATAAATTTTAAATTTTTAATCTTGTTTGTAACATTTGTACATATATATAGCAAATATAATACGAGTATATAAAATTTTTTGATTTTTATAATTCGAAAATTTATTGATCAATATAAAATTTTTGTTCCAAAAACAAAAAATTGTTACAAAATATATCTTTGTATAATAATTGTAATATATTAGATAATTCGATTAATTTCTTTGAAATTTTTGTATATTTATATTCCTATATTTTTATTTACACCCGTATATATTTATATTACATTATTATTGTTATACAAGTATAATAAATATTTTGCTTCATTTTTAACAAAAAATAAAATTTCATCTGATAAATTTTACAAAGATTTTACAGGTATATCACGTAATTTATATCTTAAGAGCTTAAAAAATATTTCTATATGAAAATATTATTATATATATAACATTATAGAAAACATTTATAACATAAATGTATATGTATATGAAAAGAAATAAAATTAAGAAAATATAAGAAACAGTTTTAAGTAAACAGCTAGAAAATATTTAAAAGGATAAAATTGGGTACATGAAAGTAGTATATAGGATTAAAAAATAACCAAGCAATTCTTTGATCTTATTCTCTTCTTTTGGTTTTTTCTTGTTTTCTGTGAATAAATATGCACTATGGTAACCTTTATACAATAAATTTTTGTAAGACCTGTTTATAAGAAAGAAAATAATTAGTTTGATTCAAGTAGATTTAAAAATGTATTATGAATGTAGTATAGTAGGTGTGCGAAATAGAATATAAATAGATTTTTGGAAAAAACTGTCTGCTAAGTGTTCATTTTTCCGAATTCACATAATTAAACTACATACCTATAATAATGTCACATTATAAATCACCTACTAATAAATAATGTCGTCTAAAATTTTTATGATATATTAAAATAATATAGACACTTCTCGTGTAGTGCTGGTAGAAGCATCGGCTCATGAGTTCCTGGCGTCTCTGATAGAACGTGTGCTATCAGGTATCAGGGCGCATTTCAGGGGAGCGTGCATTGAAAAATCTGTTGTAGGGGGAGCCCCCGGGGGGTATACTATTTCTCTCCTCAAGTCTACGACTGAGCCGGTGGAATTGTGCATCTTCAGCAAAAAATATAAAATAGCGAATATCGTAAAGTTGAAATTGGGTAAAACAAGGCTCTTTTTTTCCCCGTAGATAAGGTTCTTGAGAATTATTTTTGACTCTAAGCTAAAGTTGTAGTAAAATACTAGAGAACAAGTGAGAAACGCAAATAGAAAGCAGGAAACTGGCAACCATATGTCAAAGGATGCGGCATTGGGTGAACACTTGCTTCTAATTTGTTTTCTGACTTTCTTCCAATTGATTGTACCTTCTTTCATCAGTTCAACATCTGGAGTCAGCATTCGGCGGCAAACCTGAGAATCACATCAAGACAAACCTGATAACATATCTTGGCAAAGCTAATGCGGATGCAAAATATTTCTTTTGTAATTCTTGAATCATTCTAATATTAATCTTTTTGTTAAGATTTCAACATTAAGTATACTATTATGATCTTCTTAAGTATCAGTATTAGTACCTACCCTACATTTACTATATATATATTTTTGTGTAGCTATAATGATATTTATATATATATGAATATTATCCTTTAAAATAATACCAAAAATAATATAAGAAAACCAAAAAAAAATAAGAATGAAAATATTTTTATAAAAGTTTTAGAGTGTTTTTGTTTTATTTTGTTTTAGGAAACGACGAATTTTTCATTGCACATTTTCAGCTTCAATGTTTTCTTACGTGACTTATTTTCGTAATAAGATACTGTCTAGTAAACCTGATAACTTATAACATCCGATGATAGTATAAACGCTACACACACACACACATATTATATAAATAGAATCTTATCTTAATTTTAGTTTTCTCGCTTTAGTTTTTTATTTTGTTTCTTGTATAAATTTTTCATATAAATTTTTATTTGCTTAGTTTTTTTAGCCATTTTGTTGAAATTTATATCAGTATTTGTGCAGTTGCAATTGCAGTTAAAATTGAACTGAATTTTTTTTTTTTTGGTTCTTTTGTGTTAATTTTGGGTTCGCAAGTTACTTTACTTACCCGTTTGTCTTTTTGTTTTATTTTTTCTCTTGTTTTTTTTTTAATATCATGGATTGTTTTTTTTTTTTTGTTTTTTATTTTTTTGTTAAGCTACATAAATTTCATATTTGTTTTAATTGGTTTGGACTGCAGAGTTATATTTTATCAATGATGTTGGCAGAAAATAAAATAAAAATCCTTCAGATTTTTATTTTTTTTAATCTTGATTTTTTCTTTTTTTTTTTACTTTTTGTTATTTTAAACATAATAAATAAATCGGTGGGCTTTTAAAGGGTTGTAAATTGTAATAAAAATCTTTAAAAGTAATATTCTTCGTATATCAGTAAATGGAGGTACATAAAGGACGTAAAGATACAGGGCCGGTTTGGATGGAATAGTGGGCGTAATAAGGCCCATTTTTTTTAATATTATTGATTTGCCGTTGTGATAACTTTGTTAGTAGTTTTTTCTTTCTTTCTTCTTACTTTCCTCGTGTACAATTTTCATTGAGAAATTGAGGATTGATTCTCGACATAAAGCAATTCGAAACATAATGCTAGAAAGTTTTTACGAAATTAAGAGCCTAATCGAGTATCTCGCTTTTTTATCTTACTTTTTATTCTCTTTCAAATTAGAATTCGCCGCTTGTTAAATGGATATTTAATTTTTCCAATAACATCATTTTCCAAATGGTTTTTACATTTATTCTAAAATTATCGACTGAACGTCTAACTTTCAAAAGCAAAGTGAATAAATTTTGTATTCATTTTAGAAAAGAAACGTGACACACAATAAATAATTCTTTTGATTCGAAAATATAAATACATAATAGTTACTCACTTTCTTCTCGAACTTAGCGAATAAAAAACAAAATACACGGTCACGGTCTTAATATTTATAAAAATTTACTAAAAATTCGTCTTAAACATTTTTTAATATTAGCTGCAGATAAAAATTAATTTTCAAAATTATTGCATATATTTAGGCTACATATTTTTTATTTTAACTATACTCACACCAATTTTCTTTTTAAATCAGGCACTGTTATATTTGTATGTGTTATACATATATTATTATTTATGTAGGTAGGTATGTTCGCATATTATTGCATATGTAAGTTTTAAAAAATATTATATCTATAAGCTTTGTTCAATTTGTTGATAAAAATTGCAAAAAAAAAAAATATTAAGTGCTTTTTTGTTCATTTTTCTTCGTTATATAAATAAAAATGGTCATTGGTGAAATATGTAAAATAACAGAAAAAGTTGGATTTTTTTTTTTCACGAGTTTTAATGGGTTTATCTTTAGCTACACAGTAATATTTCTGTTCTATAATAAAAACAGAAAAAAGAATGTAAGAAGAATAATTCGAAAACATCTCTATTATGATTATAATTTGCTTTCCGGTAATATTCAACGGTATTATTATCAGTGTATGTAGGAAGAACAAAAAAAAAAAAACAAAACAAAAAAAAAAAATATTAAATGTAGTGCAACACGATTTATATTAAATGTAGTAAAAATATTTTTTTTCACTATTTTTTTACTATATATGGTGCTAAAAGGATTTTAAAAGATGGGAGGGAAGTAAAACAAAAAAAAAAAGAAAATATATGAAAAATAATAATAAGAAGAATTATTTAAAAAAGGATTAATTTATAGTTTTCAACTTATAAAACATTCAAACGTATAACAGAAATATAGGAATATTATAAGTGTTATACAGATGTTTATATATAAAATGTTATAGGAAAGTTAATCTTTTTTCTCTTGATGAGTTTTAATGCCATGAGATATGTGCATACAAGCAATAATTATATAATTTTGAATGTAAGTATGTATTTGAAAATCCTTAAAATTTTTAAAACGATTTGTTTTTTTTTTTTTTTTTAGGGCGAAAATATTTCAGGCTTCTTAAACAATAATCGTGCACGTTCTCATATTATATTATTGTAGTTTTAAATGTAATTTTATTACTTGTTAATTGTGTTGTTAGACTCTTAAAAGAACTATGTATATAGTATTAAAATATTAAGTTATATTTTGTTTTCAAAAAATTTAATATTTTTTGCTGCATATGATCATGTTATTTTTGCACAAATCTAATATATCATACGTATATATATCATGCATATATTATAAGTACGAAATTTTTAAGACTAAAATTTTTTGAATTGTTTAATATTGGAAGAGATTTATTCTTAGAAAGCAGTTATTTTCGCTATAATATGGGAGATATGTTGTGATGATTTAAAAATTATGCAGTGTGTATGGTCTTTTAATAAATTACGATTTCTGTTCAAGTGCGAAAATTTCATAATAAACATAAATTAAAGTATGATTGCATAAATTGTAAATGAATTCCACTTTCAATTGATTGGAGATCAATTTGTTATTAAATTCTTACAATATGTAGATCCTAGATACAAAAATATAACAAAATTTCCAGGAGCAAAAGAAAATTTTCTTATTATAAATGCTTATAATTTTTTCAATTCATCATATAGTAGGTTGAAATTTCAATTTAATTCATTAATTTGTACGCATAGCCTTAATTTATCAAAAATTTTACAGTAAAATACCATCCTTTTATATAGATAATTTTCGGCACATATTTCTCTCCATATCTCGTTGATTTTAATTATAATATTACTTATATGTAAATCAAGATGTTGAGATGAAAATATTTCAATTATAATTTTTCATTTCTATAATTTATTGCTTATTGTTAATATTAACTTTAAATAACAAAATTTCCTCGAATATTATAGAACAAGAAAAAGGTTTAACTTTGAAATTTTCAATTCAAAATGTCATTAGATGAATTTTTCAAATTATTGAGTTAAAAGAAATTTTGCCGCATAACGCATTTTAAAAATTAAATATTATTTGATTTATTTATTTTGTTGATATAGGGTGGATATTGAAGACTTACGAATAAATAAACAACAACCGTATTTTGCAATTCAAAAACATTTTTTTAACTCTCAAACATTTCTGCGCTTTTTCTTTTTAAAAAAAGTTTAGAAAATTTCCATAATATTTTGGGCGTAAAAAGTTTTTTACATATTAAAGGAAGATATTTTATAAATAGGTACTTATTATTTCCCACTTTGCAAAATGTAAATTCGCGTACTTCTAAAGAGAGTAAGTAAATCATTTTTCATTTCAATCATAATCAATATTATTTTCAGAAGAAAACGATTACAATTATTGTGTTTGAGAAATAGGTTAGATTAAAGTTATAGGTATGTGAGGTATTATGAATTTGGTGTGTCATTTCAATCTAATCATATTTGATATATAAATAGGATGTAGAAAATATTATAAAATTTTTAATTTATTGCTCAATATTTCGACCAGTTTTTTAAATAATTTTGTAATATAAGTATTATTAGTTTTATATTTGTGAATATAATTATTGCAGAAGCAAAAAACGAGAGTCAACAGGTTACAAATTTTCCTATTACGTATGACACAGTTGACTTATGTTCTTATTTTACCTCTACCTGGTATATATAATTGTCAGTAGCATTTATTTGTGTTTAAAATGCTTTACGGGTTGGTTCATTCCAATATCTCTACTATTCAGCACTACTCCAATAATTTTTAGATCAGATTTAGAAACAATTATCAGATTTGGTTATACTCTGTTTTCACAACGAGTTCTGGTTCATGTTTTCTCAATTGCTGGTTCATGGTTGTCCTGCTCTAAGATAGCAGGAATTCAAGTCTATTCAGAATTTAATTCTTTTTAAAATAAAAATAATATCTTTGATCCGGTTTTGTTGATTATGGGTGTCTCTTATTGTTGCTTTTGATTTTCGTGCTGTTATAGTTTATTTTTTATTAAACTAATTAACTGTTTATTATTCAATTATATAATCATTTCATATATTATTAAATTATAATAGTTAACTACTACATTTAATAGTATTGCCTTTATGACATATACATATTTTATACTTCCTTTATTATAGTTATTAGCTTTTTCTCATTTTACAAATTTATAGATTCCTATTAATTCGTTAAAAGTTATTGAAATCATATGAGCATTTGTGGTGGTTCTGATACAGTTTCATAATATGTTTGTTCATAGTTCTAAAACTATTAAGACTACAAAGCTAAAATGTTAAACAAATGAATTTGGTGATGTTGCTATCATTTTCTGTAAAACTCTTTTAGATTGTATGAGCTTATATGGCCACTACCACATATGCGTATAAAATAGCACTATGCATATTATAAAAAGCAAGAGATTGTACGAAAATGTTATGTAATAATTATCTCCAAGATTTGATATCATTTATTCGTATAGGTATAACAGATTTGACACAGTCAACTATATCCATTGTTATTTTAACTATAGTTTTTGGAAAATTATTGATCGCATTCATAACGCCAATTTTACCAACTCACATTTGAATTCCATTTGTTTATATAATAATATTTACCTAATATGTATAACAATTTCTGAATTCGCTAATATTTTATGTACACATATTATGACTTTATAGTTGCATAGATTTAAAAGAAAAGAAATTCTATATTTGAACAAGATTCAGTTCGTGTATGTGTATAGCATTTCTAATGTAGAAATGATATTATATGCGAAAATTTCTTTTCCTGAAAATATCAAATTTATATAAGTAGGTATAACATTAGATATTCACTATGTATATGTGTACATATATATTCATAAATTATTTGTGTAATTCAAAAAAAAAAAAAAAGAAAGGATAATACATATTTATCCATATTTCAATATAAGATTTAAAAAAAAAAAAAAATTGCACAGCGATTGACTTTAACATCGACACGTTTAAGTGTAAACCATTTTTCAAATTCAATGAATTTTCAGTTTTTTTTTTTTTTGTAATTTTTTCTTATACTCGTAATGTAATATTTTTCAGTTTTCTTATATATCCTTATCTGTGTATATGTATATTATTATTATCCTTGCAAGTATACACTTTTTGTGTGCATATTGAATTTCTATGCTGTTTCATTGAATGTACCAAAATAGATTTTTATTATCATTATTATATTATTTTTGCTTGTTCATTTTTCTTTTTCCTCTCTTTCAAGATAATTCAGTTTTGTATTATATTTGTTTTTATTTATTATATTTTTTTTTTGTGCTGTGTTGCTCCTATCCTAGATTTTATGGAGAAAGTTATATATAGTATAAAAGAAAATTATAGTAATTTTCCAAGGGATAAAACTGATGACATTTTTATGTCATCATTCAAACGAATCAACCATTAGTCTTTCTTTAAAGGTTTCATATTACTCTCTCAGTTACTGCCTTCTAAGTGTGAAAGAAAAAAAAAAAATTTTTTTTTTGTCAAAAACAAAACGAAAAAAAAGAAAATCATAAATGAGAACAAAAGCAAAATAATATAACAATGACAGTTGTAACAGTAACGTAACAGTTAAATGTTGTCAACGTCACGCTATATTCATGTAGATAGATAATAGTAATAATGATTATCGTCATAGTAAAAATAGTACACGAATTATATTAAAGTATGAAAGAAAATGAGAGGGAGTTGCTTGTTGTTGTTATTGTTATTCTATTTTTCTATATTATTAATACAAAAAGTAGCAGTGGAAGTGGTAATGATTATTATGATGTGTTCTATATTTGAATTTTAGTATGATAATGATTTGCATCATGCAAAAGATATCAATCAAAGGAACGAAAAAAGAAAGAAATATGTATGTATATTATAATATATAAACAAAAAGAGAATGAAGCAATGAAAAATGACAAGTTGTATTATTAAAGGATGAGTACTTTCGAGCTGTTTCGAATTTATGTAAGTAGATATGACGTATAGGTATATTGTATATAAGTAATAAATATATATAGTGAAAGTATTAGAATTATTAGAAAAGGAATTTATTTCTATATAATTTAGAATTTTCATTTTCCTTTATTAAAAAAATTTTTAATAAGATTTTATTTTTAATTTATAATATACGAGTATTTTTTTAAAAAAAATGCAACACATCTGTTAAAAATCGGAGCATGTTCTATTAAAAACCTTTGAAATTTATCACGAATTTATTTTTGCTATTTCATTCTTTATTCTTATTCTCTAATTCATTCTTAGTAAGTGCATAAATTGTGATACTAATTATTATAGTTACTGTTATTAAAAATTTTCAAAAAAATGACCTATACAAATTTAGTAAATTTGACTAATATTCATGTAAATTCCACATAAGCAGTAGCGAAACTATATACCATATAAACATTTTGTGTGATCGTTCAGGTACATACGATTTTGTTAGGAATACATCGACAGTATGTCAATTATATATTCAGGTGCTCTGGTCAGTACAGGATCTGCTCTTTTGTCGATATTTCTCTGTACAATTTTAAATTTAAAAATTTACAAATACTCTGAAGCGATGGCATTTGAAAATTCGAGTTAAAAAAATTGATAATATTTGTGCAATTGTAATAATTAATATATGTGATAGATGTGCCATTCGAAGAGAGCTACTAATGTACAATGAAAGGTATTCAAATTCTGTGCCAAAAGCATTTATTTTATATACGGAATGGTATGACACAAAAACTATTTCAATGTATTTAAAATGTTAAGTATATAGTTTTGAGTGAAAATCTTTAGAATTTTTTTAAAATATAAGATCACATTTCATTTATTGTGTAAAAAATAGAACCATTTAAAACACATTTTGCATTTTTGTTTTGTTGAAAATATGAAAAATTTTTCATAAAAAAAATTTCTTTTCCGTATATTTAAGCCAATCAATAACAACAATTTCATAAATTTTTTAATGTACAAAAACAAAAAAACAAAAATTTCATCCTAAATAATATTGCAAAAAAACACAATATTCGATTATCCTTTTGAAATATGAAAAAAACCGAGGGTCTTTTTTCTCATTTTTACAATAAATTAGTGTAAAATGCAATTTTTATATTGAAAATATATTGAAAATATTACAAAAATATTGTTTTGAAGTTTTTGGAATATGTTCGTATATCCTGAATATATCCTGATTCTTTATATACGTATTGCATATATGTATGTATGTGTGAAATGTGTATATAGTAAAATATGATTACCCTATTTTTATAGCATATTTGTTTTGTGCAAAAATATCAAAATTTATTGGCCTTTATATATTTTAAAAATTCCTATTTAATGTTTGTTTTTTTTTCCTTGGTATACTTGCTGGCTAATTTGTATTCAAACAAGTAAAAACGTTTCAGTCGGTATGAACCGATTGAATTATACCCTGCACCTTTTTTCATTGTTGTATAGCAATTACTCAAACCTGTGAAACCATTCTATAGAAACTTCACGGATATGTCTGACCTATAACTGAACACACAACTACCAAGTTTCATGAATCTGACTTTATTTTTTTTCCAAATATTTAAAATTAGCTTTGGGAGTTGTATGGCAGGTACCCGAACCTGCCAAGTAATTCCACTAAAACTTCGCTAATATATCTGATCTATAATTGGACACACAACTGCCAAGTTTCATGAATCTAACTTTATTACTTTTCCAAATATTTAAAATAAGCTTTTGGACTTGTATGGGAGCCACTCGAACCTGTCAAGCAATTCCACCAAAAGTTCAGACATATCTTTGACGTATAATTGGACACACAACTGCCAAGTTTTATGAATCTGTCTTTATTATTTTTCCAAATATTTAAAATTAGCTTTTGGAGTTGTATGGCAGGTACCCGAACCTGCCAAGCAATTCCACTAAAACTTCGCAAATATATCTGATCTTTAATTTAACACACAACTGCTAAGCTTCATGAATTTTACTTTATTATTTTTCCAAATATTTAAAAATAGCTTTTGGAGTTGTATGGCAGGTACCCGAACCTGTCAAGCAATTCCACTAAAACTTCGCAAATATATCTGATCTTTAATTGGACACACAACTGCTAAGTTTCATGAATTTTACTTTATTATTTTTCCAAATATTTAAAATTAGCTTTTGGAGTTGTATGGCAGGTACCCGAACCTGTCAAGCAATTCCACTAAAACTTCGCAGGTATATCTGATCAATAATTGGACACACAACTGCCAAGTTTCATGAATCTAACTTCTTTATTTTTTCAAATATTTAAAGTAAGCTTTTGGACTTGTATGGGAGCTACTCGAACCTGTCAAGCAATTCCACCAAAACTTAAGAAATATCTTTGACCTATAATTGGACACACAACTGCCAAGTTTCATGAATCTGACTTTATTATTTTTCCAAATATTTAAAATAAGCTTTTGGACTTGTATGGGAGCCACTCGAACCCAAGCAATTCCACAAAAACTTCAGAAATATCTTTGACCTACAATTGGACACACGACTGCCAAGTTTCATGAATCTGACTTTATTATTTTGCCGATTATAAAAAATTTGCTTTTGGAGTTGTATGGCAGCCACCCGAACCGGTGCAGCTATCTCATTAGAATTTTTAGAGCATATGTAGAATATAATTGGACACATGTATACAAAATTTTATAATTGTACCTTTATTAGTTTTTGAAATAATTAAAATAAACTCTTTGAGTTGTATGGCAGCTACCCGAACCCGTTGTCCGAATTGGTCCAATAACAATAGGGCTCGTCCTTGGCACAAAAGAAAAAACTTGTGAAAGTTTGGTGTCGATTGCATTATTCGTTTTTGAGTTATCGTGCGAACGGACGGACGGACGGACGGACGGACGGACGGACGGACGGACGGACGGACGGACGGACGGACGGACGGACGGACGGACGGACAGACGGACATGTCTAAATCGACGCAGAATTTTACGCTGAGCAAGAATATATATATATGTCCATACCGCAGATGACTCCTTCAAGTAGTTACAAACTCCATACCAAAGTTAATATACCCTTCACGAAGTGCAGGGTATAAAAAGGTTATACAATGTATTTGTGTATGTATATGTGATATAACATAAAACAATTACTGGAATTGAACGGAAATAACGATCCGATCAGGAAAAAAAAATTATTTTTTATAGTTTTGTAATATTTGACTTTGTTAAAGATTCCAAAGCAGAGAAGAAAAAAAATTAATAGTTTTTACATATTTTAGAAAATTTTTAAACCTATGTTTTTTTTTTGTTTTTTGGATGAAATTTTTAAAATAATGCATTTTTTATAATTTAAATAAATTTCTAGTGATGGTAAATTATGAAAATTTTGATTGAACTCTATTTGGGTTTCGATTTAGTTTATTAAGATCCCTGGGATCCCTGCCAGATAGATTAGGTTTTACATTGAAGTTATAATTAAAATTCTTATAAACTTGTAGATTTCAAAAACTAGAGGAAGACACCTGAAATTTCAACTCATATTCGAAATAGAAAATAATTTGAATTCAAGAGTTATTTGAGTCGATTGAGTGAGTTTAAAATAAATAAAGGGAATTATGTTTAATATTTTTGTATTGAAGATTGAAGTTGTTACCACTTTCGAGTCATTTTAACTTCACTTTGTATTATGATCATTAAGTGTTCACTACTATGCCGGTTGTATGACAATTATTAGTCTATGAAATTTTTTTTTGAAAACAGCGAATAGTTACGTGCTATCTACCGAATTTGTTTATCGATTTAGATGGATTAATAAGCTGAATAATATTATAAAGAAATATTGATTATTTTTCAGCTTTATTCAATTGAAAAATAACATAATTATTTTAGAAAAAGAACATGGATTACTTTAACACAAAGCTATTTATAGAGAAACTATAATTAAAATAAAAATATGTTTGAAATAATTGTAGAGTAGATTTAAAACATTTAAGAACTGATAATGTTTGATACTAAAGCGTAAACGAAATGTACACGTATACTTTAGTTAGTTTGAAAATATTTTGGACTATTTGGAATATAAAAGTTATAATGAGTTTATTTATTAAATACATGTGGATTACTATATTCTAGATTTACTATAATTGTATGTATATAAAAGTATATTTCACTTAAAATAAGTTTTAAATATATTTTTATTTTCCTATATTATAAAATCTCAATTAATTTGATCATAATTTTATATTTGTTTCATAAAATTCAAAAATTACATTTAAGAAACATGATATTTGTGTTGTAAAATTTTATTTATGTATAGTACATACTTAAATATATTCAAAAATAAAAGAATAATTAATATTTACAAAGGTATATTTCATATTTATGTGCACACATTATGAAATTCGAAAATTTATTAGATTGTAAAACATAAATTTTTACTTTAAAATTATAAAAAAAAATATTATTTAAATGTCAAAATATTTTATAATTTTATTTAAAAATTTGAAAAATTGAAAATTTATTTTGTATATATACGAGTATACAATATTAGTAAAAAAGTATACGAGTATCATAATATACAACCGAATATAAACCAAATTATTTAAAATTCTTACAAGTGTTTTTCTCATATTAAAATCGAAATCATTGTAAAATATTCGGATACTTGCATTGAATTTTCATGTATATTCATAAAGCATATATTCATAAAGCATATAACATATTTATGTACGTCAATATTTCATAATTTGTTACAATATGTATAATTACAAAATTGTGTATTTTGTGTAATATTTCTGGAGAAATCTTATGTATATTTTTTTTTGTAAGTAAACAAGGAAACCCTTTTTACTATAAAATTAATTTATATTGTAAATATTAAATATATATTTGTATGTATATTATTGATGTAAATATAAAGAAAATTTAAAATTTCGGATATAATGTCAATTTTTATAGACTGAATTTTGTAAGGTTTCGAAGAATTCTTAAACAGTGTTCTAATTATTAGTTTAGTAGAGAATATTCGCAATTTCGGCATGTGTGTCGTTATCATTTAAATAAAATAAGCTATCATTATTTTATTATTTCTATTGAATTATTCTTACATCCTCCTAGCGATATGCAAAGGAAAATATTTATCTTAGTAGTAGTAAGAGCTTGAACCACGCTTGGCAAACTACAAATATGCTGATAGTGCTAAATATGGTGAGTTAATTATGCTATTGTTCAATTCAATACTATAATTAAAAATTTTGATTTTTAATTTTATTTAAAATTTTCTATTAATTTATTGATCCAAACTATTTTGTTGTATACGAGTATTCAGATTTCAATTCACAATGAATTCAAATCAAAAATTCTGAATTGAATTGTAAAAATTGGTTTATGTTACTCATAAACAGACAACCGATTGAATTAAATAAGCCACAATTCTAAACAAAATTTAAAAATATCAAATAATTCAAAAATAATTATGAAAAATTTAAATAGTTTTGGGTAAAATGTCAAAATTACTTCATAATATCATAAAAATAATAGTGTCCTAGTATATAGGTTCTACAAAAATAAAATCATAATTTAAATAATTTTTCTTTACATAGGTGTATGTACATAGGTGTATTTTGTAAATGTAAAATATTTTTGGTTTTATGTGATAATTTTTTTTATTATTAATATATGAAATTTGATAAATGTTGTTGATTATTGGCTTGTTAAAAATGTTGTTTAAAATACGAATATTATTTGTAAATTATGTATTACAAAATAAATATGAAATTTCCTTTTTAAAATCAAACATAAATATTACGATACTATTTATTTTACATATATACATATGTATATACCATTATATAGCTATTATATACTATTTATAACCAGGTCTTTATAACCAGCACCATATACTATTTATATAGGTCTTTATTTTATATATGTATATTATTAGGTGTAAAATATTGTTAAGTATTTGTGACGTAGAAATCCAGACAGAGTCTGGAATGAAATTATAAATCAAATATAGAAATGTAGTAAAAGTTAAAAATTTGTAAATTTTTTTTAAATACAAACTCTTATGTACATACATATAATATTGGTTCTTGGTTATTTTGTAAGTTATACAGAAAATATTGTAATGTTAAAATACCCAGAATTTTTCAAATAAATTTTTTGTTAAATATTGCATTGGTTAGATTAAATAACTAGAAAAAAAATAAAATTTTTTTTTTTGGGCAAATCATCCTTTTTTCCTTATGAGATGGAAATCTTCAGGTATATTAGCTTTGTACCCATAAGTATTGTGTTGGGATAGCAAAAATACTATTTTACAATTGACCAATTCCCGTATACAATGGTGACTTGAATTACTGGTTCTCATCGTGCTGGCCCCGATTCGATTATAACCGGATTCAGATATAACATTGAACAATTTATGCACTTTAGAATGTATGTATGTAGTAAAGCGTGATTTCTATACGTATACACAGTTGTTATAAATATTCATATAGTACTAACGTAAATCCAAGCAGAATTTTTTTACATAAATCTTTTTTTATATTACCTACATAATTTGATTTTTTATATTTTCATAAAAGCATTCAAATAACATAAATTATATTTGTATAATATAATTTACATATATGTATGTATGTAATATGTATGTTTGTATATGCATACATTTGTATAGGTAGAATGTAAACATTGGCAATGTTTTCTATCATGTCCAATTAAATTTTTATTTTTTAATTTGAATTCTTATTAAAAAAAATATTATTTTGAAAAAGATTTTTAAAATAAAAAACATATAAATATTATTTTGGTAAATTTTTTTATATGGCTATAATTATTTTTTATTTAGAAATATATTATCATGTATACCATATACTATAAGGCATTGCATATTGATTAAATATCTGTTGGGTAATAAAAGTTTTTGCTTAAACAATGCCTTAGACCAAGTGATACTCCAGAAATAATGTGATAAAATGGTTACAGGCAAACAAAGTTAAAGTTGGTAATTCTACCAAGGGTTCTTCTCTTTAAATTTTCCTTATATAATTCAGAAAATATGAAATGTGATGCAAGTCCTGACACTTGACTTCAAAGTCCTCGAATTTTTCTTCTTAGAGTTGGATAACAAATATTCAAAACTCTTTTACTATAAAAGTTAATTTTGTGTAAAATAATTTTTTCTGAATAATTTATTTGTAACTATTATTTTGCTAATTATTCAGTATCCCTTCTGCCCTAACTTCCATCTTGATACTAAACATGTAATAACAAATCTCGCGAACGTATCTATGAAACGAAACTCTAAAGTCAAATCATTTAATTGTAGTTTTATGTTGTAATGATTTAAAATCGCTGTCTTCAAATTAAACAATAAGCTTAAAAAATTGAAAATTTTTTATAATGTTTAAAGGTCAATTAATATTTTTTATTGGAGTTAATGTTCTACCTATCTTCATTTTGGATTATTTTTCAAAATTGAGAAAATCTTACGAAAGCATCTTACAAACTGCTGCAATGCAAGTATGATTTTTTAAAAATTGTTCCTTTGATATTCATCCTAAATGTATGCTACAAGATTTTAATGAAAATAATATTTTTAAACTTTAAACCACTTTAATTTTTCTGACTGTTCAAAACAAAAAGTATATTTAACTTAAATTGTTAAACTGAAATGTGCCATTTTGTAAACCATTTATACAAAACCACTATATTTTTTTATATACCTATACAATATTTATAAAAATATCTACATGATTTCAATTTTAATTTTTTATTTTTAGACTTTTAGTTCATCTGTACACAACACAATACTTTAGGGTAGGAAATAAAGTAAAGTATTCATTTTCACACAAATTTTATATTTTAGCATAAAATGTCTGAGTCATACATTTATATAAATATTCAAAAATGTCTATATGTTTTTCGTACCTCTATTTTTCACATATAAATGCAATTTAAAAAAAAAAATACTCTAAAATTGAACTAGATTTGCTAACAACATAAGTAACATCATTTTGGTTTTAAAAATAAAAAAAAAACATTTCATTTCTATTGAATTTTTTTCTTCCCTTTTTTTTTATCCTAGTTTGCATTCGAAAACTTTGTTTTGCTATTTGTAACAAAATCCTAACCAATATTAGACATCAATAGTATCGTTGTTTCCTTAATAGAATAAAATGTTAAAATTTGATGAAAATGTATGTATGTGTGTATATGTATGTATAGAAAACAAAAGATTTAGAAATAAAATGCAAAAGAAAATGAAAAACAAAAAAAAAAACGTGAACAAGGCAAAAATTTTCACTTTAATGAAAAGTGGTATAATTGTGGTTGACCTAAAACCAAATATAAGAAAGTTGAATAAAATTCCACCTACAAAGTTATTTTATAAAATGGCAATCGATATAGTAAATTTACTAAAAATAGTAAAAACAAAATGTTGAAGCTTTTTGTCACATAAAAAAATTCCCTTTAGGTTTTATAGAAGAAAATTATTTTCTTCAATTAGGTGAACTGTTGAAATATTTTTGACTTTATTCCTAAACGAAAAGGTGTTCTATATTAAATGAACGAAAATACTTGTGATTTTAGTATTAAGCCCTTAATATGGTTATAAATTGTTTTCACCGAAAAATTAAGAAAGGACTTTGTTTACACAGTTTTCAATTACAGAACTCTATTATGCAGTTAAAAGCAGTATTACCAACTCTTTCTTACTCAATTTACCAGTCTTAATTCAAAAATTCCCATTTTGCACCTTTCCAAACTCAATATTTCCCATATAATTTCCTTTTTAAGAAATTTTTTATTAATACACATATATTTTGCATTGTACTTAAATAAAATATGTACTTTTTTATATATTAAAACAATTGCATAACTTAATTAAGAATGATTAATTGAAGAGGTACTTTCAAATTGCATTATTTGTACTTAATATATGAGTTTAAGAGCCTCAAAATATATAATAGTACTTTTTATTTTTGATCAAGTATTAAAAATGCATTTGGCCATAAAAACAAATTAAAGAAAAATAAAATTTCAATGAAATTTCCCAGGGTTTTTTGCCATTTCCCATTCAAGGCATCAAAATTCCCCAAAAATGGGAAATTTCCCAAGATTTGGCAACACTGATTAAAGGATAATGTTCCCTTTAAGACGTGTGCTATTACAATAAGATCAAAATTTTTTAAATTATTTATTTGCAGACAGAAAAGGGCTGAAGTAAATTTTGCTTGTTTTGTTCCATAATTTTTAAGTGGAATTTCAAATAGAAACTATATCTATAGAGTATTATTTAACATTCTAAAATAAATGTCTCATACTACGAGTACAACTTAGCTTCTAAATTTTCTATATTTTCAAATGTTGGTTCATTTTACTATTTATTCAATTTAGCTTTCCTTTTTCTATTTTGTGTTTACTTTATGGGCTTTTTGGTTGAATCAATTCGTATGAAAAGGAAAATTGAAAATAAAATTCTACCATGAAGAAAATTATAACGGTATATACTTTTAACTAACTTTAACTGTATTTGTATAAAAGCATAAAAAGAAAAGATATAGAAAATTTGCATAAACTTCTTTTCTTTAAAAGTTTAAAGTAAATTGTTTAAACAAAGTGTTATACAAAAGCCAGCATAAATAGTTAAAATATAAAACTATTAAATATATTTAAAAAAGGTTTCTTAATCCTTTTGGTGGTTAAGTTGGAATACATTTGTACTTATAAAATGCTATTGAAATTTTATACAAATAAGAAGTTTACTTAGGTTTTAAGAAGCTTAAATATTTGTAATGTGTAGATATACAAAAGCGGTTCTATTTTGTATATATAAATGTATAGTAAAATTCTATTGGTGTAAATAGATAATATGAAATAATTCCATAGCCACCAATTAGGTGCTAAATGTAAATTTAAAAAAGTGATTATAAAATTAATGTTTATTATACAGGTATCAGAGTATTCTTAAGCTTTTTATATGAGATAACATTTCACGCGTTTATATTAGAAATTTAATGTGTATCAGGGATCGGATTTAAATTTCATATACACATTATAAATATATATGTGGAGAAGAATGTTGTTATAGAAATTTCACCACTGAAAATGATATTTATTGAGGTAAATTTCATATTTTAGCTGTGTATGATGTTTTTAATATTAGGATAAAGTTAACTTTATTAGTTTAGACAATTATTTGAAAAGGATTTGTGTGAGAATATAAATAATATATGTGACAATATGTGTATAAAAGTATTGTATAAATTTGTAATGTAAGAGAAACCATTATTTGAACATGGCTATATGAAAAATATTTTTAATACTATAAACTGCTTAGGATTTTTCCTCTTAGGATCTAAGTGAAACAGATTTATTATGTATAAATGAATTGATTCATTGTGTATAGACATGTATGAAATAAATGTATGATAGACATGTATGAAATCATCTTATATGCACTTTAATATTGAATTATCAAAGCAACTACTATAATAATGTACATATACTGCTTACATATAAATCTTCAAGTTTATACCAGTGCAAAGATTCATGTCGAAATGTAAATTTTGAGAAACATTATATTTAATGCTACACTTATGTGTATTTGAATGCTAATGAAATTGAAAACTGTATGTAAAAATTGTTTTCATACAATAATGACTTAGAATTTCAATTATTTGTAGAAACTTAAAATTCTATTTAAGAGGAATTTTTGTAAATTTTTATTAATTATGCAGCAATACAAGTATCATTTTAAAAATTCTAACTAATTTACAAGCCAGTACCTATCAATATTTTAATATTTCGATTGTAGCGCTTCATTGTATTGTAGCGAAATTTCCAAGAATCTTTTACACCTACATATTGTGAAAGATTTTCTTACAAATTTATGTTGAATTTTTAAAGATGATCGATAATCTTGTACAGCTTTACGATTTAAGAGAATTTAAGTGAATTAAATTTATGATTTCAGTTTCTAAGAATTTGCGGCAGAAAAGTGAAAAAAAAATTGACTATATACGACTTTAATTTACTTTACTTTTAATGTTTTCTACGAATTATTAACTATATTGAATATAATTGTATATGTGTATATATAAATGAATTACTGATTTATTAATTTGCTTTTAGTGTAATATTTTGGCAGACATGTTGGTGGAAAACGAGAAAATTACATTAATGCTTTGTAATTCTTGTGTAATATTGCCCTTCAAATTTATTTATAGATTTTTCAAAATATTTTAAGGCTTTCCTCTATATGCCCACTTCAAAATAATACCCATACAATTTTATAACAAAATTCAAGGCTATTTTTATGAAAAAATTTCCTTGAAAATAGACATAGAAAAAACCATATTAAATTTTCTATTTTATATTATAAAATATATGCAGTATATATTTTTGGTTACATATATATATAAAGAGTTTGTATGTATATAAAAAATGTCCTGTTATGAAACTTTTACTGAAAATAATGTCTGGCTTTCAAAAAATATGTTCATTATTTAATTTTCATATTGAACAAGCAAAAAAAAAAAAATAGAAAAATTATTTTGGTTCAAAAATTTTTATTATATTTATTATCCGATTTTTAAGAGAATTCCCTAATGGGATGCTATTTAATTATAACTAACTGTGTATATATATTGTTGTAGTCTATGCTTTCTATATAAATCTCTTCCAAACAAAAGCAATATTAAAACTTTCACTTGAAAAAATCACATAAT
Source organism: Condylostylus longicornis (assembly GCF_029603195.1). Lineage (NCBI taxonomy): Eukaryota > Metazoa > Arthropoda > Insecta > Diptera > Dolichopodidae > Condylostylus > Condylostylus longicornis. The sequence goes on along the minus strand of NW_026578128.1, from coordinate 951,146 downwards.
ATGTATTTCGTTCATCTTTATACAAGACGAATAATATTTGTGTAGATGGGAAAATTGTTGCTTTGTACGTACATAAAAAATCATAAACGAGAGTTTTGTAATTCAAGAGTTTTATATATAATGTATACGAAATAGTTACGAGTACGTATCTAGAGAAAATAACAAATTGTATGGTTGTAACTATTCAGTTTTCGAAATTTAATTTTACATTGAAACCTATATAATTTTTCAGTATAGATATATGGTATTTATAGAGTTCATACAACCGGAAGAATATTTTCTTATTCATAGGAAATTGAATTACTATAACCATTTTTTATTTTATTTTAATAGTTTACTTTATTTTAGTGAAGCGTACACGTTTCATATATAGGGTCTTTCAATAATATGACGATGAGGTGGTATTAAAATTAAACTTGGAAATTTATTATAGTGAAATTTATAATTTAAAATTACTTAATTTTATATGTTGTATAAAATTGGTCTAATAATTGAAGATTAAATTACTGCCATAACAATAATTAAAAATTTTTAACAATTTTATGCTCTTCAAATTCAATTTTCTTAATTTCTTAGCTGGCTTAAAGAGTTAAAATCTGGTTATAATTGTACTATAGGTATAGTAATATTTTTCTACTGCATATGTTCATATACTCTAATAATTACCGAAAATATAAAAATAATGAGAATTCTTGAGTCATAACATTGAGTGATATGAGAATACTCATATTACAACACTTAAACTAATAGTATTATGATAGTAATGAGTAGGTCAATTGACATAATAATATGAAAATAAATATTACTTAAAAACAGAGGCACTTTAGTTCCAGTATTTTTTAATAGCTTACTATACCTTAACCAATTCTTACATTAAGAAATATTGTACCTATTGAATAAATTTGTATTTATTGTGTGTACATGAATATGTGTATATCCAAATATCAGTTAACTTATTTCAATTTCAAAATATATGCATGTATATTAATAAATATAAAAATACATAGGTAAATATATATAAATTAAATTTCAATTTTATATTGTATAGATTCTTTGTCTAGTATAAGATCGTCGGACATTATTAAATTTTGGAATTTCTTTTAGTTATTTTATGTAGAGACTCTTAAGAGATTGAATTTATTTTACATTTAAAATGGAGATGTGAAAATGATTTTTGAATATACATATATACATATTATACTCTATATACTATAGTGTTTGTAAAATTTTGAATTTAAAGAATATATAGACATTATATATATGAGCAAATGTACATTTTATTCTTACAAGAAGAACAAAATTTAATGAGACCCTTGCAATATATTTTTTTTTGTTTGGGTAAAATGAAATACTGAAATTGTTTTTTTCTTTTTTTTTTTTTTGGTGAAATAAATTGGGTTTATTAAATGAAGATAAATGTAAAGTTTTCTAGAAATAATTTCCATAAATTTCAAAATTGGGGAAAAAAAAGCTATTTTTTTGTAAGAAAATCAAAAATAATTTTATAAAATATAGGAAAATTAAATAGGATAGTAATAGAAAAATTTATTTATAAGGATTTTTATGACGATAACAGGAAAATAGTTGTTGATTTTAATAAAGCTCTTTTGATCGTATGTTACGAATGGGTTGAATAATGTTGATATCTAAAACATTGCTGTTCTTAGTATTCTATTGGCATATATCAGTGAATTCACGTTGGAAATCATTAGTACTATCTGAGAATTATCAAATCGCTTGGCAAGTCGCCATACAATTTGATATATCCAAGGTTTGATCACCTCCAAGGTCTTGCATTATAGAGTAAATAACGCCATCTTTTAAAAACCAAATCTTATAAAATGTTATGCTTTGGATAAGTAATGAAATCTCTATTATAGTTTGTTCAGTGTATGTTTTACTCCATATGAAGCGTTTATTGAAAAACAACTCGAAGAAATTTTGCGAAAAACGATTCATTTTCTAATTCATTTAAAAGTGAATAGAGGTAACTTAAAAGAGTGATTCTGCATTCATGGTGAGTGCTCATCAAAGTATGAAAATTGACATACAGTTAACTGTTAACATGCTCACTTGTTATAAAAGGTAAACGTTCCTTTCAATTAATCTTATAAGTTTTGGTGAACAAAGGATATGGCTATACTTATTATTCACTTTTACCGGTTAAAAATTAATATGATGTCTAGCTTCTGTTAGATAACTGGAATGTTTTTATATAGCATACTTAAATAACTTAAAATAGAAAAATTAATTGAAACGCATAAATGAGAATTTAATGCGAGACGAATTAGGCTTTAGTTGGGTTGTTAATAATTATTTGTTTATCACTGTGTTGTATGAGTACTTTTAACACTCAAATTGAGTTGACACTGTTGATTGCTGTAATGCACTCTCTGTTATTTTTAAATTAAATAAAATTTTACTTAAAAAATTTTTGAAATTTCTTCAAACATTTAAAATTTAAATTTTAAAAATTTAAAGATTTTCTTTTTGCTGATAAAAATTAAAACTTTTAAAAAAAATTTTTTTTGTACACTTATTCCACGTTTCCACGTTTTATCTTTTCTTTTTTTTTGCCCCGTTTTAATTTTTTTTTTGTTTCATCCCTTTTAGGTTCTCTTATTCGTTATTTTTTCTTCTCATTTTTTTTATTTTGTTTTGTTAATTAAAAAACGAATACCTTTACTGAATTCTGATTCTCATTATAATACAAAAAAAAAAAAAGGAAAAAAAAATTAAAAAATTTAAGGGAAAAATTCTTTAAACTTTTTATTTACATATAATTTTAAAAATTATATTAGGGTCAATAAGGGAAAGCGTACACTTGAAATTTTCACACCTATGAGTATTTTATGTGAACGATAAACAAGCAAATATTTCGAATACGATTCTATAATTAAACCAAGAATTAGAAAATAAGGGATTGGGTGTTTACATTGATATAAAGAAATTGGAATCAATGTTCGATGACTTGAAAACATTAAATATTAAAATAGAAGAGTTGAGTATAAGAATGAGAAAATCCCATCGCTATTTATATAATAAGAGAAATTGTTATAAATTTGAGTACCCTTTGACTCAAAGTAAGTTGAAAGGTAATTTTGTCGTATTATTATTACAGATTGAGTAATTTTATATGCTTCAAACATTTTATAAATTGCGCATTATTGAAGCACATGCCTGTATTCATGTTACTATAACTCATAGTATAATAGTATTTTAGTATCGACATTGATTTCCAATTAAAAAGCTGAATTGATTGTCTTAGCAATTGAAACCAAAAATATTTACTTTAATTTAATATTTATTTTTTTTTAATGATATAAGACATAAGAACGAAAAGAAATTGGAAATAACTTCATGGATTTGAGTTTATTATACCGTATTTCTCATCTTACGACATATATACGAGTAGTGCATATGTATCGTAAATAGAACTGCATTTTCAATAACTCAATTACCCTTACAAACATACTTTAAAATATTTGCATTGAATTTGTTTGTTCAATTTTACCCATAGTGGCCCTACTCTTGTTGAATCTCATACACAATATATTATCCATATTATACATATAAATAAATATATAAAATGTATACGTTCACCTATACGTTTTTGGATGACTGTAGTAAGTAGGTATACAATTATATTATTATATAGTTTGCATACAATTTCTACTTGAGTGTATAACATTTTCACAAATGAAAATAAAAAAATAACAAAAATGTTAATGTTTTTTTTTTGAAGAGAAAATAAGGATACATTTACAAGGACATAAATAAAAAAAAAAAAAAATAAAAAACAAATACAGAAAAATACTGACCGACCATTTTTACGATTTTTCAATTAAAGTGAATAAAATTTATTAAAGCTCTAATTGCATTCCACTTTTCTTGTTTATCTTTGGAATATCATTTTTTTTTTTTCATTTTCATTTTACGTTTATTCCTGCCACATTATCCTTCTTGTAACAAAAGCAAATGGGAAATAAAATACAAAAATAAAAGAAAAAAAAAATGGAGGAAAAATCATGCATAGTAAGTATCTCATCCTGGGTTTTGTTACTATAGCTACAGGGATATGCGTATATTTGCATTGAATACGAAAAGTGTTTTGTCCATTGTTTCGTATTGTTATACTCGTAATATTTTTTGGTCCTTTAATATTTTCCTATACAGAAAATTATATGAAATACAAAAAAAATAAAAAAAAAAAATGGTTAAAATTGTAATAGGAATAATAAAAGGAAATTATATTAAGAAAGGAGACAACAAAACGAATAAAATTATTTCAAAAGAAAGAAAATACGGAACAAAAAAAAAATAAATAAAAAAATAAAATATAAACAAAATAGTTGCGATAAATGTACGAGTTTACGCATATATTTTATGTAAATATATAAATATATTATGTAAATATGTACATAATCTTTGAACAGAAAGTTGTAATGATATTGAAAATAAAAAAAAAGTAACATTTTTACCGTTAATATAATAATAGTTAGTTGCTTTTTACTGTTATTATTAGAAATATTTTAAATTTTATATGCATTTGCACCGTAAAGTATGCAATATTTTTATAATTAAATTTAAATTAAAATTACAACACATTGGAAAAATTTTCTTTATTTATTGTAATATTTAAAATTTTTTTAGCTCTATTCGAATTATTTTTGAATATTTAATTATACTATTACTGTTCTTCTATTCCATAATAATATGTTCATAATAGTGTCCTTTTATCTCTCTCAATATAATCTCGCGCATTTACTGTAAAAACAAATATTTTGTATTTTTCTATCAATATGAAGTTTGCCAATAAATATTTCACATTTTCAATTACATTTTCAGTTTTTATGACTTAAACTGTCAATACTACCAAATTACACTTTGATTTTTTATTACTTGAGTTACATTGGAATATTGTCAAATTTTTAGAAATAAATTAAATGATTTTAACTATGTTTCACATCCTGTATGTAAGTTTGAGTGGATTGAGTGAGCGATTAGACATAACTTGTTTGTAAAATCAATTTTTGAATTACACATATCAAGCGAGCCGTAACAAATTATATAATAATGTTCAATTGATTCAAACTATTATAACAGTTGTCTTCTTAGTATTCAATGCATTTTGTTAATAAAAAATATGTCCTATATTAAAAGTATTTCCAGTATGTACAAAAGTAATATAATTTGTAGCATTCTGAAAAATACAAAACAGAAGAATTTTAAAAATATGAGAAGAAATTCTTTTATAAAATTTAATAATTATTTAAATAATTTTATATTTTTTTCTTTTTATGTCCATTAACAGGATAATAAATCTTTTTAACTTATTACGAAATGTTAAAATGAAATGAGAATACACGATTAAAATACCATAATATTAAAGGTAAATTCTTAAAATTGTATTGCATACCAAAAGTTTAATTTTATGATAACAATGAAAGAATGAATGAAAAATTGTTTTATTGAAAAAGATTATTTTATTCATTAATTATAACAGTCAGTATAAATAATTCTTAACTTTTTAAGAAATTAATATTGTCGTCAAAATATCTTGAAAATTGTGAGTATATTAATTTTTTTTTGAAAAACCTATTAGAAATTGTTAATAAAAACGATCGAATGAATTATTAAATGCGATAATTCATTTATATTTACCAATATTTAGGTAAAATTAAGATAGACTCACGGGCATTATAAGTAATCAATTAAAAAAAAATATAGCAGCTAAACATGAATGCTAAATAAATGGTGCTGATAAACATCAGTTTATCAGCACCACTAGTTCTACTTGAGGTTCTTCCAAAATTTTCTCAAAGTCAAATTCTGGAAAATTGAAGGACATAATTGTATATAAAATAAAATTTAATGATTATTACAAATTTTATATATTCCAAACAGAAAGATCTGTTTTAACTAAACAGTAGTAGCTCCCGAGTAGCATTTTGAATTGCTGCAGTACTATAGGTGGGTCCTCCATAGTCCTTATCTCTTGTTCCGAGTTTATATTCAGAGCCAGTTTATGAGAACAAAAAGACACAACAACATTAAGTTTCTTTTTAAATTCTTGATTTATAAAGTTAGTTATCTAAAGCAATTAATGTCATAGCATGCATATGAACAATAATCGTACTCGTAGCTAAAAAGTATGTTAAAAATTTATTGATTTTATAAATTCAATATGTTCGGTATAAAGCTGAGAAAAAACATAAAATATTTTTTCTCTTAAAAACTTTTTTCAATTTTGTAATCATTTATCTAAAAAGTTCATACTACTAAATTGATATTTTTATTGCTGTATGCACTTTCTCATTCATATACTCATATAAAATCTTGTGTGCATACTTAATAAAATTATGAACTTTATAGTAGAAATATATTTCCATATATATATAAACTTTGATCTCTGGTGCATTATAAAATCATAAATTTAATCTAAGTTAATATTTTTAACTATATGGAACTGAATATTTTGTATATATATGAAAATTTATTATACAATATGATAATGTTTAGAACGTATAGAACAGACATATCTTTTCATCTTCTTATAATATGAATTTAAGTCTAAAATAATGATAAAAAATATTATTCTTTAAAATAACAAATAAATTAATTTGAATTTTTCCTGTATTATTTTCAATAAAATGGTGTAGTTCTAGAGAAAACTAAGCTAAGGAATTTTATTTGAATACGTTTAAATTATCTTGAATATTTTGAAAAAAAATTGGGACTTATAAAAATGATAAAATTGTGTAAAAATTTTTAAAAATTTTTCATAAACTTCTTTGAAGATGATTTGGTTTTGTAAATGAACCGATTTTTAATCTTATATCATTGCGATTTTGGTTTAATGTTGTAAGAAGTGTTCGCTGAAAAGTTGTTGCACTTGAAAGTAGGTATTCAAAATTCAAAATTATAAAGAAAAAATTCTATATAGACTCAAAGTCATAATGCAATTAATTTTTAAATGAAAATAAGAAGTAAATTATTAAATTTCAAACAAATTTCTATTTTAATGTGATCTTTGAGTACCCACTCCACCAAAAGCTTCTTACATTACGTTATTCTGATAAACTGGATTTTTTCTATAATTTCTTTAACATTATTAAATGTTCTTTCTACTCTTTTATATATTTAACATAAATTTATACTTACTAAAAATTTTTAACATTTAAATTAAGTACACTTAATATTTTAATTTGAATACTCTGACATCATATCCATATTGTCTCTGCTTAATACAAAAGTGTAAAAAGCGTCGACAATTTTTTTATATCCTTTTACTATGTGATTTTTTTCATACTGCTATCAATATATTATAAAACTGAAGTTCAATCTTATAAACAAGTAATTTTTACATGATTTTGTTTCCTTTTCTGAATAGAATCAACTATATAGTCACTCTTTACACACATTTTTACATCAAGTGTACAAGACAGTATTAAAACATATGCAATGAAATAAAATATATTTTAAACGTAACTCTAGTATAAATAAGTATATTTATTTATATATGATTAAATTTATATATATAATGATTATATGTTTAATAAAAGTAACCAATAAAGTACTTACATACATTACAGTTCTTATTACAATCAACCATAAGTTTGTATATCATAATGTTTACTTGCAATTTTTTTGTTTTTTACAGTTACATGCAGTTTTTTATAATTTTTTTTTTCTTGTTTTTGGTTTTATTTTATGGACTAGAAAACAGATTATGCAAAATATGTGAGTTCAAGTTTAAATTGCATCCTTGAAAACATCCTTATTTTCATTTATTTTATTAGTAAAATAATAACGAAAAATAAAAAAAAATTAAAAATGCGACTCTAGCTACACATTGATGTAAAATATTATGGCAGAAGAATAGGGATGTGATGCGAAATCTGCACAGAATTGAATTCTATTCAAAAATTATTTTTTTATTAAATTTTAATGCGATATTCATTCATTAGGGTATTTGTGTATTCGTGTATTACGATACATTTATGGAAATTTGTCCCAAGCTAAATCTACTTTAGAATATTCATATCAGGTTTCGGCGTGTAATTGTATGGCTGATATTTCTCCAGTGTGGATCTTTCAGAAATAATTTTTACATTTGTAATTGAGTGATTTGAATAGATATGAATTAGTTGTACAGGCCAATCGCCGAGAATAAACTATTTATTAATAAGTATGGATTTGTACTAATAAGTACGACTGGAGTCAAATATGTTTGTGTCTGATTTTTCATGGCTGTTTATGATTACTTTCTAATTGCTTTATTATAGATGTCGCATAAAAATCACAATTGAACCCTTCAATTTTAAAAGGAGGTGCTCTTAAAAACGGAGTGCCTAGTAGTTTTGGCTTGGTGTAACTCGATCTTGACAAAATTAGGATATAGAGTGTTTTTGTATAATTAAGACCAATATATGATATTCGTTTATTGCGGCTTAATCATGTTAATTTGTCAGCTTTTTAACTTGTTCTGCTTTATGGCATGCTACTAATGTTTTCATTCAAATAAAATTGAATAATCACATTGAATTAGATTTGCCATCCCTATATTCTTTATTACTATATTATATTCTATTAATATGCACACATTAAATTAAATTTTCTTGTACATTACAACACATTCACATATATAAAACAAGGCATTGTGTAGTATTCATTTGGTTTTAACCATGAAAATTTTGTGTTATTTTGTTTTTAAACTTTATAATTTAATGTCGCTATTTTATAAAGTATAACAAAACAAAAAATATAACAAAATTTCTTCTCACTTCACTTATTAATATCTTGTATATATACAAAATTGTTACATATACTTATCGTATATTATAAGGAGTTTAACTGTAAAATTTTCACATATTATGAGAAAGAATGAAAAATGTCTTTTGAGTGAAAAGAAAAAAACTTTTAGAGGGTTGCATAAGAGTAGGAAAAAAAAATTTAATGACTTTTAAGTTTATCTTTTTTTTTCAAATATTATACACCATTTTCATAGTAAGTCAGTTCACTCACACGTCTTTAGAATCCGTAGAATATACAAACCGTAAGTAAATAAAAGAGTTGAAAAGAAAAAACGCAAAGATGAAAAAAGAACAAGGGCGAGGATAAAAATCTCATTTAAATTTTTTTTGAAAAAGAATAATATGCTAAATTAAAACATTTATCTTTGATTTTTTTTTTTTTTGGTACCTCTATACTTCGTATATTTGTCTCAAAAGTTCAAGGATCCAAGTCTTATAATAAATTCGCGGTTATAGTGTAGAAGTATTAAAGTTATAGAGTTGTGGATAATGCAATTCACTTATATTTATAGTATAATATTTTTTTTTTGTATATGAATTGAAATTTAAAATTGTCATACTGTATATAAAATATGTGAATAATATCACTTGTGTTTGCACATAATGTGATGTCTGACAAATTTTTCATTTACTTTCTTAATATGCAATTTCCTTCTCCTTTCATATATACATATATGGTTTAATGATACACAAATTTAAGAACTTATTTTTAACGATTTGAATGATATATAGTATACTAAGACAATATTATATTTTCATATTAGTGTGGAAATGAATGAATTTATTGGTATAGAAGAGTGCATATCCATATTGTTATTATTAATGAATTTTCAAAAATATTGCATAATTATAGGGAGTTGATTTATTAATACGAAATATTTTGAGTAATTTTATAAGATTTTAAGAGGAAATTTAAGAGTTCAATAATATGAAAAATTTAGAATTAAAGTTCTAATATATAAAATTACACCTATACTTATTATAATTAATTAATTATATTGAAAATTACTTAAGATATATGGAGAAAATTTAATAGTTTTTCAAATTACTAAAATTACTAAAAATTAATTGATTTGTACGTTTAGAATTACATTCAAAAATTACGTTCAATATTTACGTTCAAAAATTTTTTAATATGTAAATCTTAACAATTTTTAAACAGTTTGATCACTCTGTGTGAAAATGCTATTATTCCCACATAGCTATACAATGGTTAAATTTACTTTTGCATCTACCCATATATAATTACCATTAATAAGCACTTTTTTTTAACATTTTGTAAATACATAACATAATTTAATGGGTTATGTATGTACACGTGCTTGTACATATTATAGAAATTGTATTTAAGAATTTTTTTCGTATATAAAAAATGTTAGCCAGCAACAGTTTCTTTAAAAAATTTTTCATTTTGATGATTCAGCATTATTTTTGTCAGATTCTATTCCATATTACATAAATACATACATACATATATACATATCCATACATACTATATGTATATGTACACAAAAAAAAATATTTCCTCTTTTTTATATTCGCAGAAACGTTTAAAATGTACTTAAAAGTTCAATGTTTCCTCTTTCCTGTTCTTTATATATTATGCATGTATATATGTATATAAAGTAAAATTATCATGGAATATAAGAAGTATACTTTACTTATATTATCTATTATGTATTTATGCAATATTCTACATTAATATAATATTCATATTTTTCATGTATGTCATGACAGAGTGTGTGTAAATTGTGTGTATACTAATAAAGCATGTATGCACATATTTCATCTGAATGAATGAAGTTTAATTGTTTGATGTATGTTACAAGATGTGAGATTTTTTTTGCAGCGATTTTTTATTTTATTTTTTTGTTTTCGTACATTATATTTGTATTTTGTACGATAGATGGAGTTGAGGATGACATTAAATTATATAATAAGTAATTTTAATTTTATTATAATATAGTTTTGTGGTTGCTATTGAATTAAGGATAAAAAGAAAATTGAAAAAAAAAAATATATATGCTTTTGTCTGAGTTTATCCTTTATTTTTGTAAAAAAGAAACAAGTAAAATAAAAAATACGGTAACGCGTGAATTAAATTTTACCTTATGGAATATATTTTAATATTTTTTATATAGTTCTAGTATATTTTACTTTAAAAAATTATTCTATATAATGAATTAAATTGAGATAATTATATGGTGATAAGTTGTAGGTATGTCATCTTTGGTTAAGAAGCACTCTTAATACATATTATAATTTTTTAAATCTAAGGACTATCAGTAATCAGTATGAATCATCATACTGATTACTAAAAGTTATAAAGTCACCGCATTTCGTACAGATTTTAGTATATAATAAATTTTAAGTTATTCGGCAATATTAATTTAAATTTTGTATTATAATTTTAATTATATACATAATGTTCTTGATGATATAATGTATATAATATGGTTAATTTAATAATATTGCTTGTAAAAGAGGAGTGATAACGCGTGATTAAGCTAAAATAGGCGTAATATTTTACTTTATAATTCTGTAATTAAAGCTTCTATTAAATTATGCAACATGAAAACTAATATTTTGAAAAATTTCAATTAAATTAATTGCTTTATAATTTATTTTTTAGATACTTTTATCAACTAATTACAAATTAAATATTTCATATAATTTTTAAGAAAATTCTATTATATAAGAGCTATAAATCTAAAAAATTTCTATTATAGATATTTGAAATTTTATGAAATTAATTTAAGTATATTTGAGTAAAATGTTTTTCAAGGGATTTTTAGTTCTTATAATATAGGCAGTCAAAAAGATTGAAATATATAGTTGAGTAAATGCAATGAAGAGAAGATAATTAAATTAAGCAGCTGCATTTTTAATATGCAAAAAACAAAACCTGTTGTATATAATTAATACAGTACTTGTAGATAATGAGTTTATATTGAAATAAGAAAATCTCATTATTGTAAGCAGCTTAAGAAAAATTTATAAACAAATAAAAAAAGAATTAAATTTATTTTTAAAATGAAAAATTTATGAATGTAAGAAATATTACTTGATTTTTCTTATATAATGTATGTAGGTAAGAATATATACAACCCTATTAAAAAATTATTTTTTTTAAATTGAAATGAAAATATTCCAAAATCAGAGAAAACAGAGATATAGACACATTTAAGTGTAGAGTGGGAATTTATGCGAAATTAAGCGAGGAAATGAGAAATAATCATTTAATAGTTAGTTAGTAATATTTATTTGTTGAATTTACAGTCAATGTTCGAAAACATTATAAATAGTATACTGGAGATGTTTTAAAAGCCATGTTTGTATTGAATAAAATCTGCAATTATATATCGCCTTTTTACAGTAAAATGTAATTTAAATCGCTTTCTAAATATTACATATATTACGAGAGGCTATATATTCTAAATATTACATATTTTAGACAGGGTGAGCCTGTCTCTCAAAAATAATTTGAAGCTTTTTAATAGTTCGTTGTGTCCGGTATGAGAGAAAAGAGGAAATAAGGAATAGTGTAAAATAATATGGTTTCTAATCGTTGTTGAGTAAAATGGTTTAAAAATCGCTGTAAGATTTTAACATTTTTGTGATATGTAACAGAAATTAAAATGAAAGTGAATCGTGACATTGAACAATGTAAATTCTTTCAAATTTTTGCATTTTTTTCAGAAATAATAACGATTAAAGTAAGAATATTATACTCGCAAGTGCATTTTATAAAAAATCTCTACTTTCACTTGTCTTGTTTCAGACATAAATAATTAATTATACACATATATATGTATGTTAATACTGTAATTGTAGTATTTATTATTTTCTCAAAGAATTCATATAATTCATTCAACCTTCAAATGATATAAAAGAAATTAAAACTTTTTCAATTAAAAACCTAAAATATTTATGTGAGCGCCTTGAAATATGCATTATAATTCTTGTTATAAATATAATTTTTTTTTTGTTTCATTCAGGAGCGCTCTAATTTGTTATAATTTATATACCAGAGTTTCAAAATTAAAATTTTTTTCTTATAATTTTTAATTCACATTGAAAAATTTGCTTATTATTCATTTTAATATTTGTAAGTTTCCAAATTCTTAGGATGAAGTTGTTGTTGAGTCAAACCAGCACTTAAATATTGACGCAATTTAGGTTTTTGAAAAAAACATTTGAACCATTATTAAAATGAACCGAGAATTTCATTCCTCTAATATTTTTCTATAAGAATTTTTTCTATCGTTACGCTATCGCCTGGCGTACAAAGTTTCTAAAAATAAGCTCTAATGTATGAAAGTGAAACTATTGTGGCGTCATAATGAACTGCTGAATTAGCACTGTAAATTTTCTTAAGAGCAGTGTTATTTCAAATATTAACCGGCTTCATCAGAGTGTAGTTATATTACCAATAATTTTAAAATATTTATACAAATTTAATTTGATTCTCGTAAATTTTTTCATTTATTTCCATATAATTTTTATAATATCATCAGAAAACATTGAAGTATATAAGTAAATCCTATTAAAACCACTGTAAATTGCTTGATAAATTGCTGTTACTAGTCACTTTAGACAATTGAAATCATCTTTAGAGATAATTAAATAAACTGACGAAAAAGCATTTTCAACAAAAATGCTGGTAGTAATTATAAAATCCGTTCAAATATAGTTGCTTTAATTTTTCCATTTAAGTTCTTCTTATTTTTTTCTAAATTTTTTTTTTTTGTTTCTTTGTTTGATATTTTTTTTTTTTCTGAAGAGTTTCCTTAAAAATATTTCCTTTAGAAATACCTTTTTTTTCTAAATATAAACAGGTATAAGTCATAAAATCGAATTAAAAAAATACAAATAGGTCAGGGTAAATTTGATTTTGGAAGAGTTAATTGAAAAACTGATTGAGTGAGTTAAAAATAAATAGGACGAGATATACATGGATATAATTAAGTAATACAACTGAAAATACAAGGCCAAGTAGCTCCATCCATTCTAAATATTAATTGGAATTATTAAAGTATTAATTGAAAAATGACTAGAAGATGTAAGAAAAAGTTTTAAAACAACACTGCTTTAAGAGAGTTTTTAAACAAAGGAGTTTAGTCAAGAAGTAAATTACAAAAAAACTCCTCAGGAGCTTATAATTATCTAAAAGCAAGTAAAGAATATTTGGTTTGCTTAATTTTTTCTACTTTGAATTGATATTCGAATTGAAAACTAAGCCTAATAAATTAACAAAAAGTGTTGCAAAATTTTCGGCAAAACTTGACTATATAACTCACGTATACCTAATGATAATAGAGTTAGATCTCTATTCAATCATTTGGATTTCGTAATTTTTCTTTTCGAATACATGTACGTATACCGAAACATTAGTAACAAAGAGAAAGATAATAAGATTGGTAAAACTTTAATCAGCGAAAAAGCGAGATGAAATTTCTCTTTAAAATAAAACATATAATATAGTAAATCAAAGAAAAGAGAAAACAAAAAAAAAAAATAAGAAACAAAAATATTGTACAGGGATAATAAAAAAATTAAAAATTTTAAAAACATTGGAGTACATTTAATTTTCTTATCTAAAGGAAACAATTAAGACCGAAAGAGGGAAAAACTTTATCAAAAGCAAAGCGAAAAAAAAAAATACAATGAATAAGAAAAAATTATAAATCCCAAATTGTAATAAGAAAATTTTTATTTTTGCAAAAAAAGAAAGGACTCATAAGAAGATTATGTACTAAGAAAAACGTTACTAACGAAAAATCATTTTGTTTTTAATTTTGTTTTTACTATTTTCCTTGGAAAATAGTTTTTTCTATGTCGTTCTATTTAAAATTCACACAATATTACATAAGCATAACACCTATAATACGAGTATAGGAATTTTATGAAAAGGACTCTTTAAGAAAAATAGGCAATTAAATTAAAATAATTTCCGTTATTTTCAATGATATTATTGTTCAGGTACCATTATGCATAGTAGTTGTAGGTATATGGTGAATTTGGAAGTATGGTACAAGTATGTGTGGTGTAAAAAAATTAAAGTTAGATAATATAATGAAAATAATATGAATTTAATTGAATTATTAAAAGTTTAAGAGCTAGAAAAATTTACCGCATTTAACATCCTGTTTAAAGGAATACGAAAAAAAAAAAACTATTTTTTTAACGTTTATGGTTCATTGGAAAATTTTAAGACTCTTTAATATAGTTTAGCTCATTAGATTGAATAATTGTGTTATATAAATTTATTTTCATTTTTTATTCATTGAAAAAATTTTCACTTTATATAGAAGATATTTTGCAATTTGGGTTAAGAAAAATAAAAAATAGAAATTGAAAATTAATTATTTTTGTTTTTTGTTCTATTTTACAAAATCAATTTAAAGTTGAGAAAAATTTTTGGAAATTTTCAATTTTAAACTTTGAAAATTTTAAAATTTTAAAATTTTTTTAAAGAATTTTAAAAGTTGAATTGCTATATGCTGTGTTTGATTAAAAATTTTTATTAAAATTTTATAAAAAATAATGAAATACTATTATTGGTAATAAATAAGAGCATCTCAGCTATTTAGTTAATAAATTATCATTGTGTTGTGTGTAGAATACCATTACGTAAACAGTTTTGTTTGAAAACTAATATTGTTGTATACTAAGATTAAGATTGTTGTGAATTTTATCGAAGAATCAAAGGTGTCATGCCATCGTTTGAGTACATTTGCAATTAATCTTTGCTTCCATTTGTAAATTAATAGTATTCTCGGCTCTGCTACTGATTATTTTACGTTGATACCTTAATTTGTCTTATCTCACTACTTTTATTTTGTTTATAGCTCTAACAAATCAAATTTATGATAGAACCAAGCAACCATAATATTCCCAGAATTTCTTGACAACAAAATCTGTTGTTTTTCCTCTCTGCATACATCATGTGATAGGCTACTAGTTTATTTAATCAATATTTGTTATAATCAAACCTAGATCATCACAGCGAGCCTAGATTTCAAAAGTGAGCAAATAAAATTCGTCAGCATTTTTTGGTATTTAATCATTGTAATAACATCTGAAGATGAAGAAGTGAAATAGGCCGAAATAGATGTGAAAAGTAGGGTTAAGAAGACAAGAGCAGAATATTTTGTTGCAACCGATATGGTACAACAGTCAAATGTCCTGAGTTCCGCTCCCGTCTCCGAAATTTTAATTAAACTAAATTGTTATTATTTTTAGTATTTTGCTTTAGAACTTTTTTTTTAGTACTTATTATTTTTAATAATTTTAGGTACATTTGAAAGCTTTCGAATTGACTTTTTAAATCAATTGTTATTTCAAACTTGTTTTTTAGCTAATGTTCCTTCATTTTTCTTCTAACAATGTTCGGAACTTTTTGTATAGATGAAGCATTAACGATTTAATATTACAAATCATGGATTTGATTACCAATTGATTTTTGATATTATTGAAGAAATTTGACCATTCTTAATGAATTTTCATTAAAATTTTTTTAATTTGTTTTACAATTGATGTTTGTCTTTGATTATAAAATTAAATTTGTGCTTACTATTAATATTTGTATAAGAGTTTTATCGGAATCATTTTCCAAAATAACTATTGAATTATGTTTTAAGCAATAACTTTTTTTAACATGAGCAATTTTAAACTGGAACATTTATATTTGCATATAAATTAAAATTATTGGTTATAAAAGATCTAAATTTGATTTTAATTCATTAATAAATTTTTTTTTTAAATAATTGATTCTTATTATTTTATTATAATTTGGTTGATTTGATTTTATGCGTTCAAAAGTGCCGCATTACGATTATTGTTGTAGGTACTAAAAAAAAAAGGAAAACCATATTATTTAATTCAATTATAATTTTGGAGACAATTAATAAAAGTATCAAATAAACTGCAATATACTTGTATATCATTGTACGAGTATGTACTATATTTCATATAGACATATTGGCATATATATATACATATATCTTGTACAGCATATTATGCAAATATTATTTGTTATTCAATTTTCTCTATGCAGTCAAATAAATTTTCGTATTTTATATTTAAATTAAAATAACTCTTTAATTTTAAATTATCCTTTTTTTTTTGGAAAAATATGAAAATAACTTTCATATTATTTTTTAGCACTTTTCCAAAAAATTTTTGAAAAAAAATGCTTATTAGTTTCACTCTGTCCGTCCGTCCGTCCGTGAACACTTTTTTTGTTTATAATACTTCTACACCCTTGAAGATAGAAAGCCGAAATTCAACACGTTTATAGATCTTTACTAGAAACTTATTTCCGTAGAACAAAATTTTTACCTATCTCCCCCCCTCTAGAAGGTATACCCCCCAAATCCATAAAAATGGCCTTTTTTAACTATTTGTTGCAATTAAACCATAAGCATTTTTCAAATTTTGCAAATGCAGAAAGGCAGTAGCTTGCTTCTCCTAGCACGGTATATTATAGTTAAACTTAAGAAAAACAAAACGGCCGTTCAAATTTACCGTTATCTAAAGTCCTTTTTTTTCAAATTTTTAATTTCGCTTTTCTTCCAGACCCCAGCCTGTAGAAGCTTGAAATTTTAGGGGTTTTAGACATTAACAATTAGTTCATTTCGTTAAAAGAAAACGAAAACGTTAGTTTTTTTCCATCTCCACCGCCTCTCAAGTTATCGACTTTTGAAATTTGTAAAATTTGAATTTTTGACACCTTATATTTCCGAAACCGCAAGCTTTTTCAACTTTCTATAAACGCAAAAAGATAACAGTAAATTCCATGACATTAAAAAATATAATTATTTTTCTTAATTCATACAATTAAACCTTAAAATCGAGCATTACGTTAACCCCACTTTATATTAATTTTTGCTTTATTTCAAAGACTGCATAAATCGTTCATCCTAAATATATGCAATCCTAGAAATAGTTTCGTATAAGAATGAAAATAATTTTAACAGTGTGATAAGTACACATAGATTGTATTTAAAAGCAGAATTTTCACTTGTTGAAGGGAAAAGTGCTACAATATAAACCGTTGGTTTGACCCAACTTTATTTTAATTATTATATCATTATATTTTATTACCATGTATGGTACATTCAATAATGTTCTCTTTGTACATATATGGCATATAATGTTATATTTATTATAAACAAATATTTTTTTTGCTTATCTCCGGTATAATTGAATTTTAATATTATTCTGAAAAGAAAAAATTGTTTTCTATGTATACGTGTATATATATATATACAAATGAATTTTATTACATATTAATTTTCATATATCAATATGTAAAAATTTTTCGTCAGAATATGAATATTTATTTATAAAATTAAAATTATATTTTGCAACAAAAATTTGAAAAAAAAAATTAAATTTCTTTTATAACAAAAGAACTTCATAAATAATGCACTTAACTCATGTATATAGAATCAGAGTTGATATAGTTTTGATATCATATAGTTGTTGTCTATGGGAGTGGTTCGAATGTTATCTAAATTTTTTGTTAGAAATCCAGGTTAGAATTCGTAAAGTATTCCACCATTTTTATACATTAAAAATTTTAGCACTTTTAAAGTTTCATTCGAAAAACTTTAAATTTGAGCTAAGTTTTGAATATTTTAAAGGAGATTTTAATTGACTTACTAACAAGAATGAACTTGAACGCATCGAACAAAAAATAATTGAATTACACAAAAATATTACATCTGAAAAACAAACAGTGTATGGGAGGCGCAGATGTTGAGTGGAAGTTTCTTTAAAAAAATTTAAAGTTGCAGTTATTGCAATTAACCCCCGGGCCCTTTTGTGGAATAGGACAAAATGAAAGGAAATCTAGAGATGACGTTCCTAGCACTGGAGGGGTCTTGTGGGGCTTCGACTGACCAAAAAGTTTCTGCTACCAAACGCTCTTTAAGAAGATCATATAGGGTTGGGTAGAAATCCGGTGAACATTAGGAGGCTGAGCCTAGAAAGTGAGAACACTGTGTGAGGTCTTAGGATTAGGGCGCCTTCTTGGAAATTATGAAGCCTGCCTTTGCGTGAGAAGCGAAGCGCTGTAACCTACGTACTTACTGTCTGCGGAACCATTCATTCAGGGCGGGGGCATAGAAACAATAGATCCTTATATATTGATCGCGGTGCACTGTTACCGTGTGCATACAATCTACAATTTACAGTATATTACAATTAATTATTGTTAAAGCTCAACCTATTGTTTTGGTCTGAAAATAGCTGCACAGTTTTTCGGAAAATAAATTTCTTATACAGAAAAACTTACATTTTTAAAATTCTAATATTTTATATGAGGCTCTGAGAACTAGATATATAATACCGAACGACCTTGCCTTAAGATCGTTCTTAAATCTTATTAGACTATTTTTGAAAATTAAAACTTTAATTTGCTTCCTATTCCAGTTCAAGAGAAATATATGATAACAGACATAAACGAACATAAGTATATGTGCGCTTATGAGGCAGCTATTTTAATACAAATATACCACATATATACGCTATATATAACGTATTATGTAAGTATAAAACTAACACGTATATAGCTATAACTATATATTGTATATATGCTGCATTGCATACAAAACTTTACTAGCATAATAAAATTTAAGTGTATTCATTAAATTATAAAAAAAATTTTTGTAATTAAAACATTAAACAATCTTTATTGTATGTATACACTTTATAAATTCTTAAAATAATTAAGAGAGCTTCAATATTATAAATGAATGTCTGTATACTTATACTATTCTTATATACAATACAAGTAGTTTTCACTACTTTTGGTACATATAGTATAAGTAATTATTTTTGTATACATATTATGTGTGTAAGGAAAAAAAAATAAATTTAAATATTATGTTAAATAATATATTGATTACTAATTATCATATATACGAAAAACAATTTAATTTTATAATATAGACTTCAGACGCAGTTCATTTGCTATATATACTACCCACAATTTACCATATACTTACATGTATAAATATTGTATATCAATGGAAGAAACTTTATGTTATGTACATATATAAAAACATAAATGATATTATTGTAACGCAAAGAAAATAATGTAGAATGCCGCAATGCATAAGTGCTATACTAAACGTATATATATAAAATTCAATTGAATCAATACAATTATATATAGAAATTTATGTACATTTTTATATTGTGTTAATTGTGAATTTTCATGCAATTATATAGTAACATTTTATTATATTTATGTATAATTTAAATCAGATATCTTCAATTGATTTTTGTGTTCTGTTTGTTTTTTTCATTTCTATAAAATTTTCTATTACGTTACTAATTATATAATTTATTACCTGAGTGTATTGTGTAGTATTCAAAATATGTAGTTTATTAAAATAGTTTCATTGTACTCTTATATATCAAATACTGCATTAATGTCTTCCCGAACTAAAATTTTGTTTGCAGCTCAATCAGAATTTGAAGATTTAAATTTTGTTTCTTTATTGGAAGAATTTCGTTGTTCAAGCAGCTAAATATAGTATGTTATGTAAGAACGACCAAATGAAATTCAGATCCTGAAAATGTTTTTAGATTTGAATTTAATTTTAGAGTTTGAATTTGGAGTTGCAGTTTGTCAAGTAGAAAGCCTTGAATATAATTGATTACATATTCAATTAAAATTAATTGTCCGTTCCCAATTTAACGTTGTATGTAAAAAAAAATTGTTCGAGAGTAATATCAAAATAATAGAAGAGTTTTCTAAAAATTAATTAGGTGTAACATTATTTCGGATACTAGATTTAGAACAGCAAATATAAATTTAGAAATACTAAACAAAATGTTTTAGCAGCTTATAATTTCTTTTAAACTGGGAACTTAAACGATTTCAATTTTAATTAACTCGAATATTACACGTTACCTTCAAAATTTACAAAAATCAACAATTTGAATTCTTGTGATTTTCAATTTTAAAAACATTCATTTTAAATTGAATGTAATAATAATAAAAATAAAATGTTTTTACAATTTTTCGCCTATATATATGCAATATAAATTAAAAATTTATTTCTTTTTCTCAACCAAATTAAAAGTGTGTGTGTGTGTATGTGTGTCTGTAGAGAGAAAAGAAAATTTGTATAAAAAGCTTTAAAAACATGAAAGAAAAAAATTAACGTTCTTTAGCGCTTATATAATTATTATTTTATACATTTTCTATTTAATATCCTTTATAGTGTATATAGGATACAGTTACCATTAATTGGTGGCTTAAAATTTATTGGCCTGTATAAGTCGATATTAATTACATTGTCTGCTTTATTATTATAATGTGTCTGTACTTTTTTTTTCTTATATATTTTTTTACTTTTTCGTTAAATTGGATAATAATGGAAAATAACGTTTTTACTAATCCAATGATTCATTAAAATTCATGTAGATTAAAATTTAAAAGTGAATTTTTGGATAAAATTCTTTTGACATTGTCATAGTACTGAGCAGATTATAATTTATATAGAAAAGATTTTAAGATTGAAATTTTTTTTCGATATATTTTATGCATATACTTAAGACTACATTATTTGTGTGAAAATTAGGATTTATATTTGGGTATATAAGATATATTCGAATACATAGCATGATTACGAGAATTAATAGCATTGGTTTTCATTTTTGATATTCAACATAATTACACTACTTTAAAAAAATTTACTACATATAATATAACTGAATAGGGCGACATTCAGAAAAAACACGTAAAGGTTCACGAAATTTTTCTAGTAAAAAATTCTAAAAGAGATAAAATTGAGCTACTTGTGTACAATTTTCTTCGTAAATGAGAAAAAAAAAATATTGCAAAATTTTTTTTGCAAATATTTTCGATTGCAATATTTTCTTTTCATGGAACCCAAGAATTTAGAAATCTTTGAAAAAGTATTTCAAAATTTAAATTTCCCATTTGATTATCGCGACATTAGAAAAACTAAAATAATTTGCCGAGATGCAAAAATACTGTTTTTGGAACACGATTTTTACTCAAATATTTCAATCATTAATTTAAAATTAAGTTAAATTAATAATTTAAAATTCAGTAATGAATCTAACCCAAGAACTTTTGTGGTATAGAACTTATATAACCGATCGAAATAACAGTGATAGCATTCTTTAAAGGATGCTGTGGCAATTCGACTCATGTAATTGGAGACGTCATAGTCTATGATGGAGCACGAAATTTTTGTTTATCATATATTCGGTGTTGGGATAACTCTTACAGAACGAAGAATATCCGAATCTCTGTAGGTCTTAAACACTATTTGGAAGAAAAATTTTTTTAAATTGATCTTAAAAGTTTCAATAGTTTAAGAAATAGAAGTTTAAGGGGTTAGTTCCATCTTTTTGCTATATTAGTTGCCAATGTACAAAAGTTTTCTGTTTAATTGTAAGAGTTATTAAAATTAAGTTTTATTTTTAATAGTAGCAACATTACAGTTAGAGTTATTGTCAGTTTTAATGAAAAATTTATACGCTTAACGAAAAAAAATCCCACTAATTAAGAGAAAATCTTTATTCTACTAGTAAATACACTCAGTATACTTAAACATTCTTTGTTACATATATCTATACATATATACGAAATGATGCATTGGAATATTTCTTTTTTGTTACATTAAATTTTGTCTGAAACAAAATTCCTTGTAATTTTTAATCAATACTTTTCATTTTGCAAGCAATAAAAATTCTTAATGATTGTAATGTACGAAATTTAAATTTACATTTTATATACAATTTCTGAATAATCAGATATTTAAGATTAAAGAAACAAAAAAAGAAAAATACACAATCTATATTTTAAACTCTTACATTATAACTTACAAGACCATAAACTTTTAAACATTAAATTCGCCTTAAACAGTACAAAAATTGTTATCTATTAAGTAAGTTGAATAAAACAAAAGTACTCATTAATTGCGAACATATAATCCTTATAACCAGGACTTGTTTTCTTCCAATTTTTAATCGGTTTTATTTTATAATACTTTACTCTCTCTCTCTCTCTCTGTCTGCCATATAATAGGTATAAAATACATTTTAGTAAAAAAAAAAAATTTGTGTGTGTAATTGTTTGGAAAGGACTTTATCATTGATTTCCTTTCATTATAATACGAAATCAACTATTTACTAGTAGGTACAAGAAAAAAAGTAGAATGAGTATAATATAGAATTTGTATACATGTCTTTTCAAATAATAAGAATAATAATAGAAAAACAAAAGAATAAAATTGGTAAAAAATTCCTGATGAATGAGTTGTGCAATGGATAGGATAATAATACAAAACGGAACCTTAATGGAAATCGAATTTGTGGTTTTCATGGTTGTCAAAGTGGCTGTATGTGAATATTATTCTACAATTTTCACTAATTCTTACAGTTTCATTTAAAAATTTATAAGTACATATGAAATATACAGGTTAAATCTGAATTGTTGTCAATATGTACGAGTGTGCGAGTAAGTATTTTGAAATGTTAAATGAAAGCAGAGTTAATCAATATCAAATAAGCTGCATGAAAAACTGAAAAAATCAAAGAAATCAGTAAAAAGGAGAAAAAAATATTCTAATGATTTTGGGGTTTTCATTTTTGTTTTGGTCCTTGTCATCTGTGTTCTATGGAATTTCCATTTTAGGAAAATTTGCAATTTTCAAATTTTATTCTGGTACTCCCAATAATTTAATTTATTTTGCATCCAAGTTTTCAGGATTTTAAATATTTTAATGGGTTGCATATTCAGCTGTTTTCCGTATCTCGAATTTTAATAAAAACTCGATTAATTTTTTAGTAGAAAATTTGGGACTGATTAGTGAAAAATTTGGGAAGGGCCATTATCTGATTTGCGAGCATGCTAGGAGAATTGGCCGCTCCGTGAACGTTCCATGTTAGTGCTGCTGTGACGAAGGGGAGGAGGAAACGGTGAACCATCTTTTATGCATTTGTCCGGTACTGGTGAACTTTATACAGAGATTTTTGGGTCTTACTTTTTTGGGCCCGCTACGGGCGAAGCGATTGTAAGTGGTAAGAATCTGAGCCAATTTTTGAGGAGCTCGGGCTGATTCGAATGAAGAGCGGGAAAGGCGAGATGCGGCGGTACCACAAAGGGTCGAGTTAGACTATGTGTACCTTCTGGGTGGCAGCGACATCTAATATAACCTAAACTTGGGACCGTTTTAAGTTTTTTGCTCAAATTATTTTAAATAAAGCATTTATTACGTAAATGAAGTCTTCCTGTATTCAATTCTGGCTTCTTACTAGATTAGTCTTCTGGCTATAATCAATTCTGGCTTCTTACTAGATTTTCAAATGTAAGGGCAAACTTGATTTTGTAAATGCAATTTATTTTTTTATCAATACTGCACTGTACTGATTATGCCTTGAAAGTGAATTTATTTGCAATTTTATCAGAATTACTTTTTCATTTCATTGAAATTTTTGGTCATTTGCGAGTATACCAATTGCATTTTAAAAATTATTTTTCCAATTTCTTTTTACACTTTTAAAATTCAAAACTCCAATAACAGAATATGTAAAACTTTTAGTTTATATACATATACATACACATATATGTGTAATATTATATTGAAGAGAAAAATGTTCATTAACAAGCCATATTGTATTGCTGTTGTTAGTGACCCTGACTCGTTTAAAACTAACATAAAAATATGAAATTATACAATAGTATTAAAAATTGGACAACAATATAAAAATAATAATTAATATTAATGAAAAACTTTCTAGACATTAAAATAAAAAAAAAATAATATTACAAAATAACATGAAATGAAATGAAAAGGCAGAAAATTAACCAATTACAAAAAAAGCATTGTATTGAACGCCGATTCAAATGAAAGTTAGCCATTTTGGTTTTAATTTTAATGATTTTCCATTCACTTTTTATATGAAGTTATTCATTTCGATTTTCTTTTTAAAAAATTTTGGGATTTTATTAGCAAAGGATAAAATTGTAGAAAATAATTTTAATTTATTATAAAAAAAGAATTTTTTTTGTGGGCACTATTTTTTTTTTCAATTTCATTTAGAGCTTTCCCTTTTTCGTGCGCCTATTCGTTACAGTGTTGGCAATAAATTTTTTTTTATTTATTCTATTAATAATTGATTTTTAATTGGTAAAAGTCATGTAATTGTGCTCAATTTAATAAAAATACATAAGGTGAAGTTTATTAAGTGTTAGTATTAGAGTTATCAAGAATTGTGCGAAAGACTTTGATTATTTACAATTTAAACTGAGGAGCCGAAGAAATCTTAAAAACTGCACTATTAAGAGTCAATAAATTTCTTAAAATGAGAATTTATAAATCTTGAGTATTCAATTGTTTTCTAGAAATTGTTTAAACTCTACTCAAATATTAACTTTTACTGCATAAATTTTTTTAACAAATTCTGGTAGTCCACAGCAATTTCGGTTTATTAGAAAAAAATTACGATTTGAGTTTATAACTGTGAAATTTTTCTTAATATAATTATTTAACAAATTTAATGTAATCCATATTCTATGTATGGTACAATTACCCGTAGTAATATAATTTGCTTTTACTTACTTAGTTCCTTTCGCATATTCTACATAAGCCTTAATAATGTTATTAATTTCTAATTAAAAATTTAATGCTACTCTAATGGAATTTTTATGTTATCTTGTGTAAAATTTTATTTCCCTTCAATATGTAAGAAGTTTTACTTTTGAAATTTTACTTTTATTAAACTTTGTTTTTTTCATTCAATAATAGTTTGACAAGTTCAATGCTACAAGGGACAATATGAAAAAAAAAAAAACTTTTGTAAAGAGCATTAATTTTTAAGGATAATAATAAAATTTTTTTAAAAGTTAAACAAATTAATGGATAAATGCATAAAAGTACACATAAAAAATGTGAAGATTAAAAAAAAAAATTCTTTTGATATGTAATCTATGTATATAGAGATTGGGATTGGGGAGGAGGGGCAGGGGGTTTAAAAAATATTAAATAATTTGTGAATTGTGTGGAAATACGAGTATTTTGGATTGAAACTTGAAAAGAGGCTTATATTGCCCGTAAAATCGGTGCCAATTTAATTTATTTTAAAAAAGGCTTTGTAATTTCTCTGTTTTGAACTAAAAAATTGGATGATTTTTGATAATTTTCTTAAAAATTAATTAATTTTAATTAATTATTATTTAATATTTCTGGAAATTAATGGGATATATGAGATTTCCGGATTATTTCATATGAGAATTAATGTAACAGTCTCAATTGTTGAATTATTATAAAATGAACAACATAAATATTTAATCAAATGCTTTCTTTTGAATCCTGCAGAATTCTAATTGGTCAATTGAAAAATGTAAAGTTCCGTACTAAAAGTTTTCAATATCAACTCTTTAAATTTTTTTTAATTCTCTTAAATTTTTACTCTTAAATTTGTAATTCTCAATTTTTATGTGACTTTTGAAAAACAGAAAAATTTTCATCAAAGTTTATTGATCTCGATATTTCCAAGAAGGATACTGAGAAAAATACGAAAAAGAAAATAAAAATTAAAAATGCATAACATTATAAAACTTGTAGACTCGTAAAGAGAATGGCACGTTTTAAAATATAAACGAAAAAAATTTAAAAAAAGAAATAAAAACGAAATATAACAAAAATTATAAGGACCAAAGCAAAAAAAAAGGAAAGGAGACAAGGAACCAATAAATTTTCGAAATTTTATTTTTATCTATACTAAAACATCATATTTTCATAAATTCCAATGGAAAAACAATAACAACAATATTAAAACAATAAAAAACAGCAAGGATTAAAACTAAAATTTAAATTGTCCAGACAAAATAAAATCTATTCATATCAAAAACGTGCTATAATAATATTTAAACGTTTTAGAAGTCATAAAAAATTTTTTTTTTTGTTTCTTGGTAAAATTTGAATCCTTTAAAAATTTTTGTACAAAATTTTTTTCTTATAAATCATCATAAATATTGATGGTACCATGTGAAATTTTTGTAAAATTTTTAATACCAAAAAATATCAAAAAGATCTACATTACAGCAGATAGGGGAGTGGGCTATTTGAAACAGAGGCGTAAAATAATCCAAAATTGTTTTATTTCAGAGGAAGATGGAAAACAATAATTTGAATACTGAACTTTTAATAAAATAAAATTCGAGGAATTTGAAATGTAATTTTAAAAAAATTTTCTATTTTAATAAAATATATGGTACTCAGGGTTATGTGTATGAAACACGATTGTAAATCTGTAAGAAAGATTTTACGTTTACTTAACAAGAATTACAATTAATCTGTTTCAGAAAACGCAGACAAATCAATTAAATCATTTAAGATTTATGTGGGAATGCATCTATTTTAAAAATTAAATACAGAAGTTGTGCGCTCTTCATATTAAATAGTCACAACCTTGATAGAGTAAATATAGGTAAGTAAAGACAAATGAATAATAAAATAAGTAATTTTTTAATCATTTTTGTCGCGTACTCAAATTTCTAATAATATTTTAATATTAAAAAAAAATATTTGACTGTTATATACGAATTTTCAGGACTAAATTCTGAAATCTTAAATTTGTTGAATCAGTCTGATTCGAAAATTAAATTCGGTTCCGATTCTGAATTTCAATCTCCGTATATGAGTCCTAAAATTTTTTAAAATCAGAATCTAAAACAACTATAATTCCAATTTTCAAATTTTTTACAATACTCTTGGGTACCATCGACATTACCATGTACACTCTTACTTTAAAATATATACACTGAGAGGTAGATACGGAATAGAAAAAGTCATTTTAAATGCAAAAACAAAAAAAAATTTTTTTATGATTTCTCAATTGTTTTCTTCTCTTTTCTTTTCATATAGTTATTATGAGTAATAAAACATAAATTGAATGCTTTTAAATCAAATTTTTTTGCATATGTATGAGTGTATGTAGATGTATAGAAAATTCTTCATAACTGTTATTTGCATAGTTTTTTCCCGTTCAAATATAAATTTTACATTATTTTTTTTTCCCCTGTTTTGATTGCCTTCTATATAAAAATCAGGTAATAAAATGTTCAATGTCCAGTTAAAAAAAAAAAAAATAAAATATAAAAAAAATGTAATGGAAAATTTTTAAGGTTTTTATTACAATCTATGTGTAGCTTTGTAGACTATTGGAGAAATTTAAATTTGTTCTTTTTATTTTTCATAAAATGGAAAACCACATAAAATTTTTGAAAAAAGTTATAAATTTTCAAAAAATCGAAAGTATATAAAATAAAATTCTTGACAATATGAAGGCAAGTTTGACCGGATCTAAAAACATATGTGTTTCTTATGGTTTCCATTCTATAGTTTCCAGACAGACAAATAAGAAAAGAAACAAATGGAAAATAGAAAAATCAACCACAATTTCCCTTGAACGGGTTACCGGTGATTTTATATTTGGTAATAAAGTTTTTAAAACAAAATGAAAGCCAATAATAAAAACTATAAATCTGAATTTATAGAATTTAAATTTTTAAGTGCAAATTTATTTTAGAATCGAAATTCTAAAGCATTTTATATTGTTCTTTATTGTTTTAAAATTATTTTTAAAATTGATTTAAAAATTCATAAAAAGAATTTGCATGCAGATATTTTTTTTTGTTTGTGATCCAAAATAATTTCATATTGATCGTAAAATTAAACAATAATTTTTATAATAATAATATTATTTCTGATATCCTTGCTATGCTGTAAACGATTTGTCGCAATAAGTTTTATTGATTTCCTAAAAATACATTTGGTGTACAAGTGATTTTCATTAAAATTTTTAGTATTTTATATGGCAGAGTTTAATGCACAAGAAGCTCTATTCGATTTCCAGATTAAGCATTAAATGTTGTTATTTTTCGTGCCTTTCTGTCTATTTTTTGTTTTCTTACAAATTCGTTTGTAAACATAATGTCTAATAGCAGCTTCAGTATACTTTTAAAATTCTCCTCTGAGATATTCCTGAAGAAATAGTGCCATTGAAGGGATAACAAATAATTTTTATTAAGTTGTAAGATTTGCAGTAAAATTCGTCTATTCCCAATTATTACAACGCCCAATTTTGAAATTTTTTAAAACTCTTTTTGTCCATTTGAAAATTGTTTTTATTTTCGAAGAAGTTTTATGGCACCAGTCCTTTAATCGAAGGGTCTCGGGTTCCAACTCCGGTCAGGTAACTCACTATAAAAATTATATTCAATTTTATAACTTAATGTACAACAATTATAAATATTATACAAGTAATTTTCATATATTCATAATATCCGATATTAAAAAAAGTAAGAAAAATAAATAAATATTAAAAATCTTAAATAATTATTATAAAAGAAAAAAACTACGGCAATCTTGTCACCTATGACTCTATGGCATAATATCACGCGCTAGCCTAAGCTCCTTACTAGGATTAAACAAGGAAAATTAATACGCTGCAAGCACCCCTATACTGTACAAAAGAAAGCCTTCTTTATTATAATAATAATTATTCACATGATGATTGTCAATTTAGGGAAAATTGTATATTGACACCAAAATTTGATTTAAAAAGATTTTTGAAATAGAAATCATACTAAATTTTGGTTATTCTGTTATAATATTTTAGGCTATTTCTGAAAATTGGCGAAGGCTACTAGTTATGTTCTGGTTTGAAACTATTACTGACTCTAATCAAATAACATAAAATAATTCGCCTTTTTCGCGATAAATCAAGTTTTGTGCTTAAATAGAAATTTTGTGCCGGTCCAATTGTTAGTTATCCTAATTTTTCAGACATTCTTAATTAATATACAGTTAAAAGCTAAAATTATGTCACAGTATAATAAAATGGATTGAAATATGACATAATTTTTTTATGATGCCATTTACATAAGAACTGAATAAAAAATGTTGTAGGAAAAGCTTTAAATTTCAATAATTGGATCCTTAAAATTATTGTTTTTTTTTTTTTATAATTTTCATTTTTCATTTATATAAGTGAACTGTCGTAATATTTGGTAATAAATCTTCGTTGGCACGATAAATATATAAAGATAGTTTTACTGTCAAATAATGATATGAAATTTTTCCATTGGGAAAACAAATCAGATTTTCTTATAGGGTATATTATGTACAGCACAAAAGTTGTTATATACATATATGTATGTATGTATATGAGTATCATAAAATAATTTATACTTGGTAAATGGAAAGTTTTCTGAATTGATCCAAAAACTTTTCATATAAAATTGATGTTCTTTTATTATTTTTAAGTTTTGTTTTTATTGTTTCATTTGCATGTTGTACGACACCCAAAGGAATAATTATCCTTTCATGAGTAATAATATACTTGAAAATTTTCTTATGTTTTTCTTTTCTGTTTTTGTTTTTTTCATTCTCTTGATGTTTTTATTTCGATTTTTTTTTAATTTTTTCAACTTTTCATCATTATTTTTTGTGCGGACAATAATGAAAAGTTTAATCCTGCCGATTGCGATAAATGTAATTTCGAAAATCTATTCAAAGTGAAAACAGAGAAGAAATAGAGGGAAGGGTCTTATGGTATAAGTTAATTCTCTTGATTTGGATACTAAGTATATTGCTTTTTATTAATAGAGAATATTAATTTTTTTTTTACATTCTCGAAAGATTTATTCAATGCACGTGTTTAACCATTTTCTTTTTTTTGGAGTTTTATTTTTTTTTTAAAAAAAAGGGAATGATTTTTTCAGAAATTTGTAATTTGAAGTGTAAAAAATGTTTAAAATATCCTTATAGTTTCAAAATTCCATTTGTGAGGATAAAGATTGATAATTTTTTTTAGGTTTTCTCAGCCTTCATGGTATTCCAGAAGAGGAATAATTGAATGGATCAAGGCAAATAAAAAATTATAAGCGAAATTTTCAATTTTTTATTTACTTTTTGAATTATTGTTTATTAAGTTCGCCTTTCTAAAAAATTTGTTCTATTTGTGCAGAAATAAGTCAGAGAAATGAGAGCTGGCGTCTGTTTACGAAGCTCCAATGTTCTATTTTGAATTTAAAGCAACTTCTTATATTCATTATACCCGAACGAATGTATGTTCGAAGGGTATACTAACTTTGCCTTACCGTTTGTAACGCTAAGCAATAATGGTCTGAGACTATATATTTTTGATTAAACTACATGTTTTTGATCAATGTCGAATTCTTAGTCGATTTAGCTTTGTCTGTCCGTCTGTCCATCTGTCCGCTCGTCCGTCCGTCTTGACGATAACTCAGTTTTGCTTGGTTCACCAAAATTTCACAAATGGTTTAATATAGCAAATGTCAGAACCATATTTAAATTGGATATGATTAAAGAACTGATTCGGGTAGCAGCCATTCAACTTCAAAATTATTTTGGCGATATAGAAATCCGAAAATTGAAAGCTCAGAAATTATAGAAGCTATTGTATGGAAATTTCGCAAATGCGAATATATTATAAGGGTCATTGTGTTTGATAAAAGTCTTTGAAATTGCTTCACTCCTTCTCGTGGCTGGCATACAGCTAGAAAAGTTATTTTTCATTGTCTCAGAAATTATTGGAGCTATTATATAGACATTTCGTGAAAACAAGGGTATTTTCAGGGCTAAAAATCGTTTAAATTTCTTGAATCCTTGAGGTACCTGCCATATAACTTCAATAGTAGTTTGGCCATATCTTAGAAAATATTGAAAAGTACTGAAATTTTGTAAACAAAAAGTACACAGTATTGAAATTTTGTCAAGTAATATAACAACTTAAAGTCTTAGTCTGTCCCATACGGTAATTCGTACTGGCAGCACAGAGTGGACATGATCAACTCTATTTTTTCTCGTTTTATCTTCAATTTTTTTCAACTTCATTGAAAGAAACGTTAAGAAATTCAAAAGAAATGAAAATGAAAGAAATGAATGTTTCTTTGATATGAAAAGGCACAAGTTTTGCGGCCAAGTAATTTTCAACAAAAAAGAAAAAAAAATAAGAGCGAAATTTTCTTTTTCATTTTAATTTTCCATTAATGCGTGTGAATGTTATAGAGCAGTTACAGAGCGTAGTTTTTTTTATTTTTTTGGATATTGTTGTTCAAAAATAAAAAAAAAATTCAATTTCCATTTGAATGCTAAATGAGTTTTCATTTTAGTTTTTAATATGTTGTTTTTGTTTTTTTTTTGTTTTTTTTTTTTTATAGAAAGCATTTTAGTCGTTTCATTTTTAATTCATCTTTCGTAAAAATGCAAATAAGGTCAGACTTGAATTCAAAGACCATTATTCAAAGATATTGTATGTACGTAAGTTGAAATAAGTAAAAAAGGGCTACCCGTCATGTTAATAATCTCATTTTAATTGGAATTACCTAATCCACATATAGATGGCTCCAAAAATTTCATATTAAAAAATCACAGTCTTTATAGTTTATTGTATAGTTAAGAAACGGAGAGGCTATGATTTAAGAGTTTATTTTGGGTAGTGTATGAAAATTATACAGGAACTCCGGATAGATCTTCATAATAGAACTGTGCATGATTGTGAATTCGATGTTAATGATATGAGACGTCTATATTGCCTAGTATTATACTATATGTGCTGTGTTTTGTTGCATTAGATTAGGGTTTAATTCTAAAATCTGTATTGAATTGAAAAAGTAAAATATTGAAAATATTGTGGACTCAAACCATTTGTAAAATACACAAAAATTGCTAGTTCAAATAATAACTTCCACTTTGTTATGGAATTTGTCAAAAGTAAACGCAGTGACGTGTTCAAATTTAATAGGAAATGCGTCCACAATTCAATTATTTCTCCTAAAAACCAATGAACTTGAAGAACTATTCCTTTTGATCCCCTAATAAGCTCCATGACTGACAGATCAGCTCGCAAATTAAAAACCATTTTTAAAACTGCATTTTCAATCCTAAAAATTAAAATGTGTTTTTGTTTTTCATTTATTTGAAAACTTTTCCTTACTTTTTATAAAAATGAAAAGGTAGAATAAAATTGAATGTAAAAAAAAAATGTAAAAGGATCATGAAAGATGGAGATGGTGACTATGGGTATATTATATTAAAATGATGAAATCAAATCGAGGAAACGAATTTTATATAATTGGTTTCTTAATAAAGGAAAAGACGCGCAATGCGAGAAGGATAAGTTAGAACAACACTATCATAGAAAATTGTCATGAAAAATTCGAAGGCAGAAAAGAAAGAGGCGTTTTCTTGTTTTTCTTCTATTCTTATTCCTTTTTCTTTTATTTAACCGAAAAATATAGGAAAAATCAAAAGTTTTAAACAGAATTTTTAAAGAAGTTTTAAGTTCTTCCCATCATTCGCTACTTTTTTTTTAGCGTTCAGTAAATTAAAATTGTAAAAGTTTATATAGGATGTGTTCAAACTATATTTATAAAAGAAAATAATCAATGGGAGACAAAAACTGTGCTGATGGTACTGATGATGATGGTGATGATGATGATGATCCCTTCATTTTTGAATTAATTTAAATGAAATTTCCTTGAATGGGGACCAAAAAAATTTAGTTGAATAGGAAATTAAAGAATAATAATTTATTTAAAAGTACTTGAAAATTAAAAAATAACAAAAGAATTTTCCTTTTTCTTTGCTGCGATTATAGAATTTTTTAAATAAATTTTATTAAAAAGTTTTGAGGTCTTTTACATTTTTAACATTTTGCACATGGCCTTTTGATTTGTTAAATTATATCAGGAGTCAATGTCATTATTATATTGTTGTTTTTAACTTATTATGAAAAAATATTTTGAATTTCCTTTATTACCTTCGTATTTTTCATTACTATATGAATTTAAGGGATTATTGTTATAATTAATTCATTGAATTGTAGGAAAACAAAAAGATTTTATAGAAGTTCAATTAAATCAAGTTATGAACAAAATTCAGTTAAATTTTTGTTAATAATTAATTAAATTCAATTTCAATACTTTCAAATTCCAAACTACGAAGAATTTCCCAACTAAAATCTTAAATAATTGAACAAAATAGTCTTTTAATTAGACAAAGCATAAATTGAATTTTTAATGAAACATTTTTAGTATTCAAAAATGAATTTTATAATTTCTTTACAAGACCCCAAACACCGTAAAAAAAAAATAAAAAAAATAATTATTTAAAAAATTTAAATCATATATTGTTTTTTTTTGCTAAAACCTAGGTGTCTTAAAGAAAATTAACTGCAGTCTCCAATATCAATCCTATTTTTTATTCATTATGCCATTATTCCATTGATAATTTATCAGAGAAATCAGAGAATTTATCAGAAAAATTAGAGAAAATGTGTGAATCGAAAATGGCCGAAGAGCACAACTTCCACAAGAAGGAAGTTTTTGTATCGCATTTCCTGGGGCAAAAAATGTTTTATCTGTTCCAATAAAAACAAAAAATACTAAAATCCAAATTTTTTACACATTACCTACACTGAGGTCTCTCAGACCTCAAAACGACTTTAATTAAAATTTTCTGGTATTTTCGCGAAAATATACTCAATATTCAATATCTTATCGTTAACTAATAGTAAAAAAGAGAAATTAGTATTCTCGGATTGTTACAAGAGAAATCAGTAAATTTAATTCTGTTGGAGTTTTCCTGACCCCAGTGTGAGTATTCCGTGTTAATTTAAAGAAATAATTTCAAATATTTTTCAAAATGATATTAAACCTTTAAGCAATTTGAATTTAATTCAAATGTTTATTAATTTGCTTTCATAATTTTCCATTTTTACTAACAAAAACTAAATGAAACAAAAATATAAAGTAATTTTATAAAATTCATTTTAAATTTATAAAATAAAATTTTCTCCTCTATATGAACCGCATATGTCCTTATTATACTCGTATAAATCATTATTATTTATTATATGAGGCAATAGTAATTGTCTTGACAAAAACGATATCCAAAGAATTTCGAATATATTTTGGAGCTGTTAGCATTTTATTGTAATATTACTCTAAAGTTATGAGGGTATTAACTATAAATATATTATGCTTAGTGCTATTGTTATTTTCAATTTTCATAAAACAAAACAAAAGAAAAACACAAAATTTTATTTGAAATTAATTCAAACATATATAGAATTTAGATTTTATTTTATTACAAAAATATTCTTAATTTAAATAAATATTAGATTTAAGGATCAAACAAATGAATTAAATATGTGGCCTTTCTTACAACTTTTGTGTTTTATTTATTATTTTTCTCGTCTTTCAATTTTCTAGTTTTCTATATCTACTATATAAAATGCCTCAAAACAAAATAACGTTTCAGTACAAAATATATGTGTGGTAGAATGAACGAAACAGAAAATGTAGGTCCTTATATAATAAAATTATACCCAAAATTCTAAATTGTATTAAATTCGAAATATATGTATATATAATAATTTTAGGAGTGTACAAGTATAGAAAATTGAAAAAGCAGTTTTCCATGATGAATTATCCGCCATTAAAAACAACATAATAAAAAAAGGACAAAACATTAAGGAATAGAATATTTTCAATTACTCTTAAAAAATGAAAAAATAAAATAAATTTCTCTTTAAAAAGTTAGTTTAGATTTTTCATCTCTCTCTCTCATATTTTATAAAAAAATAACAATTTATAGTCAACTGTATAACTTTTCATATGTAGACATGTGTGGTATGACTCGAATTTTTTTGGAAAATTTTTCTGTTAAATTTTAGAGGGTCCGAAGTGTAAAATTTCCGTATAGTATTTGTATGTTGGTGTATAAAAAAATTTTTAATATCAGAGGAATTCGAAAGAATTTTGAGAAATTATGAAATCTAATTATAGATAGAATAATTATATGTTGTTAATGAAACATCTTAGGACTTAGAACAATAGGAACGGGAAATAT
Organism: Condylostylus longicornis; assembly: GCF_029603195.1. Taxonomy (NCBI): domain Eukaryota; kingdom Metazoa; phylum Arthropoda; class Insecta; order Diptera; family Dolichopodidae; genus Condylostylus; species Condylostylus longicornis. Next base: position 915,391 of record NW_026578128.1, on the reverse strand, counting down.
AGGTAATGCAATGGAATTATGAATTGTTATTTGAATAGTAACAAGGAAACACAGTAAAAATTACTTGACTAATCAATTTTTCATAGATTTGGATAACGCTTTGCTTTATTGGATATATCGGAATAATTTTTAATTGTAATTCTGTAGAAATCAGTCAAAACGTGATATAAGGAAATTTGTAAATCCTGATAAGGTAAATACCGGGTTATTCCCAAAATTGTTTAGTTAGGTTTATCTGGTTATGGCTTCAAAAACTATTAATATTTATTAATTTGCTCGTGGAGTGCCGGTATAGCAAAGATTCACTCTTTAGCATTTCATTTTTATCTCTAACTCCAAAAGTTGGCCAAAAATTGGCTTAAGGGTATTGGCAATTTTCCACAGCCTTTTTATAATTAGTATACTAGAAAATGTTATGTTCTTGTGGACTTTGTTGAAATATGAAAAATATTCTGGGGGAAATTGAAAATTGTTCAGCATCAATTTTAATTTGACATTCAATGGAATTATTCTACATATGACTTTCTTCTCTATTCAACGAGTATTAAGGATAGTACAAAAATTTAAAAAAAATAATCTTTCATATACAATTGAAAGGAATATCAAAAAATGTAAGAAATCAAAAATTAGAAACAGAAATATGAATTGACAATGATAATTTTATCCTTTAATTTTTTTCAGTTTTTGTGTATTCTTCATATGAAAATTTTCAAATTATCTTAAAATTTGTTTTCTCTCTAAATTATTTTGAAATATTTGTTTTTTCTTTTTCATTATACACACATATATAAATCTCTTTTAATATTAAAATAAAATAAAATTAAGAAGGGCTGGAAAATATGTAAGAGCTTTATAGAATATATAGAAGGGGATAAAAAAGTTACATGTAAAAAAATTCTTTTCTCATGATTTTATTTTTCAGTTTTCCACATACAGTTTTTTTTTTTTCTATTTTTTCTTTCATTCCAAGTTTATTGAATTATTCATATTCCTTCACATTAGTTTGACCTACAAAATGGTACATTAATTTTAAAGATATGAGCAAAAAAGCTGGAAGAAATATCCGATCGTCTTGTATATAAGAATAGAAAAGGAATTTTTAATATTATGATTTTCATGTGAGGGCTATAAAAAATAGGAGCAACAACAGTGATAACAGCAATAATATTAAAAAAAAAAAATGTGGATTATTTTTTTTTTATTTGCGCTCTAACAAAAGAATAAGAAAACAAATGAGGCAATGGAAAAAGAATAAAAAATAAATACAAGGCAAAAAAAAAATATATTTTTTAAATATGAAAGATGAATATCCTGAATATCCTGAATATCCTTATATTATATTTTTATCATATATGAAAAATTATTTTATACTTAAAGGCAGGGAAAAGTAAAGACTGGACTAAAAATTTAATATAAAATTGGATGGTGTTTATTACTAACTATGGAATCACAATTTGATAGAATATATTTTAGGAGTCCTTAATTCAAAATAAAAACTACTTGTTTAAAGTACTGTGAACAATTGCAAATTTTAAAATTCGGAGTTTATGATTTGCCGTTCTATTACAAAAATGTTCTTTGAGGTCAAAATCATTCCCTTATCTTACGTTAAATTCGGAGTTTTGACAGCACCAGCCCTAACAATTTGCTAATTAATTTAAAATTTGAAATTGGATTGCAATATCTCCAATTATTGCTTTCGCAGGAACTATATAAAAATGGTTGTTTTTTTTAGTGTTACCTTGTTAACATTAAGAATTTAAAAATATGAAATATTCTAAGGCAAACATATAGAGAAAATAAGACAGGACTGGATGAGCGTTTGGATTTTTGCCAAAAATTTTTTTTTTGTTTTTGCTACTTTAACTTATTTTATAAAAGTTTTGACAAAATACAAACATAGGAAAAAGAAATCATACACTCACAAAATATTTTCATTCAAAACTGGTTTTTTTTTCCAAATTTATTTTTTGTTTTGATAATATCAAATTCCTGAATAGTTAAGAGTTTTTGGTAAAAAAACGAGGAATAAATCGGTTGAGATGATGAATAAACAGAGATGAATACACTCAAACAAAAAAAGAAAAATAAAAAGCCAAGACCTACTATATTTAGGTCGTCAATGTACAAACTTAAATATTGTTATATAAAACCATTCAGTAGAGGACTATAGGCAAATATGAGTACGTACAATTTTATTTGTTGATTACTTTACCTTTTTTGTAAAAATTTGTTGCTTAAGATTTTCTAATATTTTGCATATAGCGTTGGTATATAGGAACTCAGTTTATTTAAATTTCAATAGATTGGTAGAAAATAAATATTTTTTAAAAAAAACAAGAAAAAATATATCCTTTTAACATTTGTGTCAGGTGGAAATATTTTTGTTTGTGAAAAATCCTGAATTTTATTTTAATATTCCTGCCTATCCATTGATATTTTTTTTTTCTTTTACCGGCAACCTCATGGCCCCTCGACCAGAGGATCAGAAGAGAAGATCCTTTGCATCTTTCAGATGAATCATGGTGAGGCAATGTCCGAGAGCACTTTAACTACCAGTATCAAGTTTGGACAACTCAACGAAATGAGTTCTCTTCCCCACTTTTGAAATGTTATTCGTAGTTTAAAAATATCAAAGTGTGTTCCTATAGTTTTTTTTTATTTACATTGCGACATGTAAATTATGCAGAGGGGATTTTTTTAAATTATGGAATTCCTCAAACTCAGGACATAATTTTTAAGGTAATGAATTAAATATGAATGAACTTAAAACTTAGATAAATGTGGAAGTTATCGTTTCTGTATTGAACCAAGTATAGCTACTGCGCTAGGTAAAACTACATAATAAAAAGAATACTAATTTCATATTTTTCAATGACTATTGCAAGAAATCCTGTGTAGACTTACAAAATGTAAGTAAACCACCCTAAAAACTTAGAGACATTTGTGAACAGAAACGGTTTTAAAATTTATAGCCTCTGAAATTGCAATAAACAAAAATCTTAAAAATTTTGTTCTCAATTTTCTTCTTTTACTGTTTAAAGATATCCTTCAGGAGATTTAAGTTTAACAGTTTTTACTGAAGAAAAGAACGACATTTTGTTCTTATTTTTTTATTTTTTTTATGTTTATAAGAATAAAAAAAAAAAAATGAAAATTTGCATTTTCTTTTTTTTTTGCCTTTTGTTTGTTAATTTTCCTTTGGGCTATTCAAAAAATATTTACGTGGCCAAAAATCTTTGGTGAACCAAATTTTAACCCTTAAAAGAAAACATATTAAAGAGAAGAAAAGAAGATGAAGAAAGTCATAAATTCACACTATTATCATTTCCAGTTATTTTTCTTATTTCTATATGTTATTCTATACGCTAACTCGCAATATTCAAAAATTATTGTAAAAACCATAATAAACTTGCCAATTTGTTCGTAATACTATGAACATAAAATTCTTAAGTATCACGAAACAGATAATTTTAAGTAAGAAAATATTTTAAAAATTGTATTAGAAATTTTTGAAATACTTGTTTTTGTTTTGGTTGTTTCCAATAAATTAATGCAGTTGTTGATTATTTTACAAAAAATCTTTATTGAATATTAATATAAGAACAATAAAAAAATGCAGATTCAATTATAAAAAGCTCATATGGAAAATAAAAATTTGTTGTTCGCCTTAATTATTATTGTTTATTGTATGGAAACTGTGCGATCAATTTTTACACTACAATAGATTTCAAGTTCTCTTGAGTGTTTCTTCAACGAAAATGCGATTAAGGGATAAAATCAAAGAGAAATCAAAGATGTTATGAATGAAGTTAATGTGTATAGTGTATATTATGCATATGCTTATTGTGAGCTTCGTGTTTTTGAGAGTTATTTACAAATATGAATGTGAGCTTTTGTTTAAATATGTATTCGGAACGCAGTTTTCATAAAAATGAAAAAAAATTGCCGAATCACTTAGTGAGAGTTAATAATATTGAGTTAGCCATGTAACAAGCTCAATAATAAAAAATTCATCTCATCTCTTGTAACATATATTTTTCTTCTCTTTATTTTCTGTAATATTCTCTTTATAGGTATTCAGAATTATTTCTCTCAATATTATAATATCTCAAAGTTGCCGGTTATTATTTTAAATATGAATATCGTTTGTTTTTATAATCAAATAATGCGAGAAAAGAATAAAATAAAAAATTATATAATATGAGCATACGAGTATACACAATTGTATCCTTTATACACAAATATTTTTATTCACCATATAAAATTATGTATTAAGGATATTAGATAATCCTTTATGTGTATATGGTAAAGATATGGAGAGAAAAATAAAAATATAAAGAAATGTTTGGAATAATTTTATATTTGTTTGTTTTGTATGTTTTTTTTTTGCCTCTTTTATTTATTGTTATTTTCTTAAAGCAATTTCTAAAATTACATCAAGATATGAAAGTATTTGAATTGCGGGCTTTTTTTTCTTGGTTTCCTTCACTTATTTTGTAAGTTTTTTTTTAATATTATTATTTTTAAATAATTTGAATATTTTCTTCTTATGTCCTTTAACGTCCTCCGCTCTTTTTTGTTTTCTTTAGGAGAAAGAATTTTTCTTTAAGGTAAAAATTCATGTAGGTACTGTAAAGGATATGCGGTCATAATGTATACATTATATATTAGATATATATATATATAGAAGCATAAAATACGTTTTATACCATAGACACTTAATTTGCATGCAAAATTTTTTTTATGTGTGGTGTGGTGGTTTTTACATGTGTACGTATCAGTTTAAAGTTAAAGAGTGAAAATTTTTTATACGTCATATGTATATATAGGATAAAATGAATAAAAAAATGGATGTAAAATGTAATGGGGTCAATAACATAAATGATTATTATTATCATTATTACCCTTATTATTATTATATTGGATAACTAACAAAAGCTATATAACAAAAGCTAAACTTCCATTATTACATTTTAGTTTCGAAAACAAACAAACAGGAGGAAGAACATTTTTTTTTTGTGCATTAAATTTAATGTGGAATTTTTTTTAAAGATTATCACATATAGATAAAAAACCGCACATAATATAATATAAGGGTTAATTATCGATTTTTTTAATGTTTACATAGGTATATGTAAATTTTAAAAATTCTGATATATTATTGTGTTAAGACCTTTAACACATATTTGGAAAAAAAAAATATTATTGTTTAAGATTCAAAATTAAGATAATGGTTGGAATAGTTTTAATATAATGTACACATAAGCAGATAATTTAAATAAATTACAAATTTAATTAATCCTTAAAATTTTAACTAAGTATAAAATTATGGTCAGGCGAGTATTTTAATCAATATCAGAAGAAATATTAATATTCAGCATTATTATTGTAATAAAACGTTACTGAATTAAGAGTGAGTGACTGGGAGTAAAGCCATAATACTCTTTTTAGTGACAATTTTCTTCACAATTAATTAAAAATAAATATTGAAAAATTTTTTTGAAAAGTAACTTTAACAATGTTGAATGAATAAAATACGAAAATTTTTGAAAAATATTAAAATTTTTTAAGCATTTATAAAATAGAAAAGTTTAAATTATGCAAAATTTTAAAATGTTTCCCAAGGGATGGCAAACAAAATATTTTTATATCAGCAATAATGACTACTCCGTTGTTCAAACTTTAATATCCTTGTTTATTTTCATAAAACTCTATATTATACGTAAGGGCATTGGGTTTAGTTAAAAAAATTATCATATCAATAATCTGTTACTTATCTATTTCTTAAGAATCTTAAGTTTATTTTATAAATTAAGAATTTTAAAGTTTTGTTTTTCCAACTTCATAACAATTCAGAATTTAAAATTTTTATTATTCCTATTTTAATTCTAGCAATTTCTCTAAGCCTTCCAATCTCACTAAGCCTTTTTTATATTTACTATTTTTATAAAATTTTGAAATTTATTCTCAATTTATATTTAAAATTTAAATTTCCTCGAGAAAGTGTTTTCAAAAGAAAATCAATACTTTTTGGAAGATTTTAAAATTTTAAAATTCTTGGAATTTCTTTGCATTCATCCAATATATTTTATTTATATAATTTAAATTTTTACTTTCTCTGAAATATAAAGAAAGAAAAAAAAAAGTTTTTGTATTATTCAGTTTTTTTTTGTTTTTGTGTATAAAGAAAAGGAGTATAAACATAATTCCCAGGAGTAAAATAAAAATGATGCCACCATTACCACCTTTATACCTCAAAATTTGTTTGTTTTGTTTTTTCCAGCTCCTTTGTGTTATCAAAATAAATTTTATTTCCTTTTGTATATATATATACAATATTTGCATTTTATTTATCAAGCGAGTGAAAATTGTAATAAAGGGAAAACATTTACAAGTAAGAAGGAAAGACAAGATATAAAAAATTTACAGTAGAAGCGGTTCTCGATAGAACTCACTATTTTAATAAAAACCTAATTAATCTAATATTGTTTACGTAAAACGTAAAAAACTCCATATTTTTCGTTTAAAACACAAAAATCTTAATATTTTTACATAAAATGTAAATAACTTAATATTGTTTACGTAAAACGTAAAAAACTCCATATTTTTCGTTTTAAAACACAAAAATCTTAATATTTTTATATAAAACGTAAATAACTTAATATTGTTTACGTAAAACGTAAAAAACTCCATATTTTTCGTTTAAAACACAAAAATCTTAGTATATTTATGTAAAATGTAAATAAATTAATATTGTTTACGTAAAACGTAAAAAACTCCACATTTTTCGTTTAAAACACAAAAAACTTAATATTTTTATATAAAACGTAAATAACTTAATATTGTTTACGTAAAACGTAAAAAACTCCATATTTTTCGTTTAAAACACAAAAATCTTAATATTTTTATATAAAACGTAAATAACTTAATATTGTTTATAAAAGGCAAGAATTGCGAATCCTTATAATCTAGTTCTACTGTATAGAGATAATAAAATGTAAAGAACAAAATAGAAAGATTACGTTACGTAAAAAAAAACGAAAAAAAAAACTTCTTAACTGTGTAAGAAAAGTTTTTCTTTCCCATAGATTTCGCACGCGATACAGAAAAAAAAACAAGAAATGTTTGTGTTTTGTTGTTGTGATCTTAGAATACATTCACTTTGAAAAAAATGTATTAAAAAATACAACTTTGAACTGGGAATAATTTTTGCTGATCTAAATTTTATAAAGAAACTTTATAGAATTTTGAATAGATTTTTGTCTGGTGCTGAAATACCAAGAATATTTTTTTTTGTTGGTTTTCATTTGCATGTCCCTCATATATTGGTTTTGTCTTTGTCTGTTTTCATATACAATAGCATTAGAAAGTATTTTTATTTTAACTTGCATTATTAATTTGGTTCCTTGTTTATTTTTAAAATTTTTCATTTTATAGTTTCTGACTTTATTTTAAGTGTTTTTGGTTTTAAAAATATTGCAAAATTATTTTCTGTAGATTGCATACTTTGCGGCTAATGAATTCCATTTAAAGTATAAAATCAAAATATTTTTAATTTTGAAATTAAATTTTCATGTACGTGTTATTGTCGATTTTTATTAAATAATAGGGCAGACTGTAATGTTCTTCATATATTTTGATCTAAAACTCCGAATTATTTTAATACCCTTATGTTTTTGGAACAAGTAGTTCGTTAATATGGTTGTAGATTTTTTATATTTGTCTTTTTATATCAGCTTGTACGTTATCGTTAATTGCTCTTATTTGTGTTTTTAATTTTAATTGTTTTAGTTAAAAAAAATTTGTTTTGCTTAATTACTAACAAAAAATAACTCAAAAATTACAAATTCAAGGAATATAGTAGAATCTTAAATACATATAATAAATTTCAATAGTGGAAATTCATTCGTAAAAGAAAAAAATAAAGAAGGATGCCACATCTTTTAAGGAAAACCATTTTATATTCTAAATAATTCGGAACGATTTAGAAATGCTCTCGAGTTTAGGATATGAATTGTATACGACAATGCGGTACTAGATACTTACTCATTATAATCATAGATATGGCGTTCTTTAAAATTACTTGCTCATAAGAATCAATTTTATCAAATGATTCTACGAAACACTTAGTATCCAAAAATATTCTTAATTACACACTTCAACTATATCATGTCTGATTGTCTGAACTTTTTCCAAAATTTTAGTTCTTCTTATATAAAATCCCGTGATTTCTTATTTTCCAATTTTAGTTTTATCTACCTTACCATCTGTTCATTTCAATTTTTTTGTTTTTTCATATTTTGTCTGTTTTCTACTCCTCTTTCTTTCTTTTATATTATTATTGTTGAAGTTAACCAGCAGAAAAGAAAAATAGAAAAACTTTTCAATTTAATCATTTAAATAAAAGAAAAGCGTAAAAAATAAAGGAGAAAGGAAAATTAAAGAAAATTATAGAAAAAAAAACAAAAGAAAATTAGTTAAATTTTAGTTTTGATTGAATAAATTGCTATGGGTAATTTTTTGGCTCGTTTAACACTTTCGTATATAAACATTGAATAATCTGAGAATATAAAGTGTAATCTAATTAATTGTAGGATATTCATAGATTTTAATTAGTTTTCGTGTACTTTGATTGGAATGGTTTTGTAAATGGTGTATGATTTCAATAAAAAATGTGCTAATATTAGAGAATGAAACGAGATTACTCTTTAATTTTAGTGAAATTTTAATTTATAGCATATTGAGATCATAAATCAAAACGAAACTTAATTTTTTCTATACTTCGAATAAATACGTTCGAACAATAAATTTAAGGATTTAGAGCTTCTATCATCCACCTCTAAAATTAATAGTAATAAAACTATTTTATAAAATCCTAAAGTAACTAAAGTTTAAGAGACTTACTCTGAATACCCACCCTAAATGGAATGTGAATCATTTTGGAAATCATGCTGAAAAATGAACAATAAATCATTTTTATATAGTTTAGGAATAATATCCAGAATGATCTCAAAATCAAATTGCAATAATGATATGAAAAATTAAAAATGAATTTTATAATATCTAACTATAAATTTGATTGTATAAATTTTAAAATTTTATAGTGGTATTAAATAATTATACATTAACCATTAATTTCCATCTCTTTTATTTATAAAGATTTCTTGATTAGTTCTTAATTTAAATTATTATATGAAAATAGGGGCTCGAAGTATTTTAATTTTATTCAAATACAAAATTTTCATTTAAAATTTATAAAGAAGTAGTTATAGAATGATAAAAACGTAGGGGTTCTAGTTTAATGACCTTTTAAAATGAATGCGAATTAATAAATAAACAAGGCGAATGAATAAAAAATGTTCAATTTTTTTTTTTAAAATTAAACTGAATGCAAATGATTTATGAAAAATGAGAAGCACTTAAACTAAATAATATGCAATTTATGATTCTGTTTAATAAATTTTAAAATATATAGAACCTTAACCTTAACAATTATTTAAAATTTGAATTTTATAATATTTTAAGATTTAATAATTTTAAAATTTCTTGTTGCATATTAAAATTCAATAATATTTAAGAGGAACTGTTATACAAATTGCGTTTATATTTAATATTTTTCGTGTTTAAAGTGGAGAATTTGTGTTTTATAAGTAAAATTATAAATTCTGATTTGAGACAAATTGTTTCAATTTCATAAAATGGAGATACTCTAATATCTGTACTATTTATTGTACTATATTATAAAATACAAGTAATAATAAAAATTTATTATTATTCAATCAAAAATATTGTAAAATCTTATAAAAATTAACAATCTTATCAATATTATTATTAAAATAACATTCAAAATACATAGATTAGTTGCCCTGAATCTTCAAAAATTGGCTAATTATTAGTTTTGCAAAAAACAATTCAAAATTATTACAATTAAATTATTATCAAAATTAAATAAAAAATAATTGCTTATTTACTTTCATAATATTTGATTTTTCTCTACTAGTACAATAATTGTACCAATATTGTATCCTTTTTGTATAAGAAAAAGAAAATAAAAAATTAATTGTTCCTATACATTGTATTCAATAACAAACAATTTGTATTAAATTTATTTTATATTTTTGTTCAATGGTTTGAAAATCCTGAATTTATACTGAATTTCTATACAGAAATTTTTAATCGTACATTCAACTTACAATTACAATGTTTTCATTTTCTTATATAACATTTTTCATAACCTATGATCACAAAATATAATAATATCAAAATGTCCAAAAAAAACATTTTTTTTATGTTCCACTTGTCTGAACAGGTAACAAAAGAATATTTTTGTTGTTTGGAAAAAAATAGTAAAACAAAAAAGTAAAACATACAATACTTTTATACAATAAAAGACAAAGTTTAAGGAAATTACTATGAAATAAGACAAAAAACTAAAGTTCTGTTATTGAAATCGTAGAAAATCTAAAAACTATATCGTAATTCAAATTGCCAAATATTTATATCTTAAAATACTTTTATTTTACTCTTATAATTTTGTATTAAATTGTCTGCAGTATTTATTTATGCATTTCACTATTGATTACAATTTCTAATTGGCTGCCTTAACTCAAATGCCTTAAAATGCTATGACATATAGAAGTTTATCATTTTTCGCTCAATTTTTGAAATTTTGAAAATTTCCACAAACAAACAGAAAGCTGAAAACTCCTCACTTTCTTCTAAATATTGCAGATAATAAATATTTCTAAACTGGTGAAATATACGTGTAATTACAATGCTTTTATTGTAAGCTACTTACATCGGTTGTTTGTTTGATTTTGATATATGAGATTTAGTTAATTTTGCCTTTGAATGTAATTGTGAAAATATGCTGGAAAAAAGTTTCTTTTATAGATATAGTATTACAATCATTGAACATAAATTTTCCAGGAAACTAGGTTTTAATTTTCGAAAGAAAAGTTTAAATTAAATCTAGAAGATAAAATTAAATTACAATGTTGTAATAGTAGAAAAAAAAAAATTGATTTTAAAATCAAGAATTTGTTGGTGTTGTCATAGAATTAAAAACTATGTATTCGAATTTATAATTATGTAGATTTTCATTCTAAAATCTTCTATTTATTCAAAAAATTCATGTAAAAAATGCAGTCATATTTCTTCACCTGACCCGGATAATATGATTTAACAAGAAAACCTTTTATTCACTTTTTTCTTTTTGCATTGTTACCTAAAATATCCTCCTTGATGTTCCATTAACAACAGCAGGAATTTTCCTTACTTTAATTTTTATGGTACAAAAGTTAAGAAGGAACAGACTAAATAACGAAAACAATAAGAGCAAAAGATATTTAAAGAAAAAATGCAACAATTGCACAATATCTTTTTCTCTATATTCAGTAAAATGGATCAAATGAGGATATAACAGAAGTTGGTCCTTGTAATTTGATGTTTTCTTATTTTTTTTTTTTTTTGATAGTGTTGTTGTTTACTATCCTTAACAATAATAGAAACTTTTTGTATTATAGAAAAAAAAAAAAACATTTTCTTAACAGATGAAATCTTATCAAGTTTGACTTTTTATTTCTCTCTTTTATTTTTACAATGATTATTTGAAGAGTAGACTTTGGTCAGACAATAAACACTTAACAAAAGAATAATAAAAAACAAGAAACTCAAATAAAAATTAAAAAACAAAAAAAAAAAAATGGAGAAAATAATAAGGAATAGAAGAAAAATTTTCAAATGAAATGACAAACATTTTAAGTTCAGTTGACATCTCGATCAGGATTTCAAGTTGTTTCAAAAGGAAAATGAGAAAGAAAAGAAAACTTAATTTGAAAAATAAATTCGAACAAGAGAACAAAAACAAAAAAGGAGAAAAATGTAGAAAAATAAACGATAGAGACAGCAATCGAAAATTCTTAAAAAAGTTGAAAATGAGAAACTTTTTTTTTTGAAGAGATACTTACTCTTTACAGGTATATGCATATTATGAGAGAAAATTAAAAAAAAAAATAAAAACAAAAAGAAATGTAAAAACTAATGAGTATGAGAAAAATTTTCGATTTGATTTCAAAATTTTTCAACTTTATTATTGCATTTCATTGGAATTTTTATCTCAGTATTTTTTTTTTCTGTAGAGTTTTTATGTTATTATCGAATCAGTTCATTAGAGATAACAATTTTGAGAGAGTTATTCCTTAGATTTTTTGAATGCATAAGTACTTTAATTTAAAGTATGTGAGAAATTTAAAAATTTATGAATTTTAAATTTTTTTTTTATAAAATATTTCATGGTACGGTATAAGAGTAAATGCTCAAAATTTACTAGATAGATCTAGTACTGAAAGTAATAAAATTATATTGAAGGAAGTCTTCCCTAAAGAGAATAAAATTATCGAGCCTATTTTTTTAAATTTCGAATCGGAATATCTCTGTGCCTACGGTGTTAAAATTAAGAATTGAAAGTCAGGATTCGGAACTCTTATCATGACCGCCGTATATTTAACAGGTAGAAATATAATCAAAAAATGTTTGGAGAAGACTTTCTAATAAAATTTTTGCAACCAGTTAAGAAAATACCTATGCCTTATCTGGCATGTTGTATGAGTCTATAAATTAATCGTAGCATATTTTTTTTTTGTATATTGAATTTTTAATTTAAATATTTGTGATTTAATAATGGGCTTAGAACTTAGATTATAAATCCAAGCTTTTTATCTTAAAACCGTTAATTTCAGTACATTTTAGTACCTGTATTTCAGTACATTAAATTTCAGTTATTGACTTCAAATATCCCATTAGATTAATATTGCATTAGAGAATAATTCCACAAGAATCGCAACAATATTTCCAAAGTACTAAATTTGTAAACTAAATATACATACTCAAACTAACTGTATATAATTAATATTGCGGACGAAGACATTGAAAACCAAAAGGAAGATTTAAATAAAATAGCGAGTAGAAAATTTACATAAACCTTTGCTATCATAAAATTAAATTTTGTTAATAGAGAAATTTTTTTTTTGATTTCCGTTTATTTTTCATTATTGTCAAATGATAAAAAATTATTTAGGAAGTAAAATTTAATGTAATAAAGGTATACAATGCAATGTATATATATATATATTCTCTTACTCTTATTTTCATTTCATTTACTCTTCTATATTTTGTTCAATTTCTCAGACGCGCTTAACGTAAACTCTATATAACAAATACATTTAAAATTGTGTATAAATATAGAAATTTGAAAAACAGCACGACGTTCTCAATTCGTTAAAATTAATGATTAAGGTATAGTATATATGTATATATACTCGTATATAGAGATGTTACAAGAATATCGTTTTGTATAATAGGTATCGGTAACAGCAATTTTAAAAAGAAATTAACATTTAAAATAAATGTTATGTTTACAAAAAAAAAAAAAAAATTTAATAACAAACTATAGAACAGTGTTACCAAATCGTGGGAAATTTCCCATTTCGTGGGAAATTTGAAGTCTTGAAGGGAAAATAACCAAAAATCGTGGGAAATTCCATTGAATTTATATTTTATCTAATTTACTTATTTTAATTTCTGTTTTTTATTAGTGAAACTTGACCAAAAATAAAAAGTCCTACTATTTCTTTTGAAGCTACTACTTATATGTATTACAATTTGAAAGCACCATTTTAATAATTGTAACATTTAACATTTTTAAGTAAAATTCTAGATGAATAAGTAAAAAATTAGATAATAAAGAATAAATAAGTAAAAAATTTCTTAAAGGGAAATTTTGTGGGAAAAATTTATAAGATTTGGAAAGGGAAAAAATGGGAATTTTTGAACTAAGCGTGGTAAATTGAACGAGAAAATGTTGGCAACACTGCTATTGCATATTAATTTGTACAATGTGTTCCATCATTTCGTTATTATTAGCAGTGGATATGAATGATTCTGCATTGTGGGTCAAATGCGTATATTTCTAACTCGGATGGGTTTATATTAAGCATGTTGAGAAATAACGTAATTTCTTTAGATTAAATATCGGAAATAGTGGAAGAAATATTGAAAATTAATAGTGTTAAGCATTATATTATTGTACAGGTTCTTTCAAACTTCAAAACATCATACCTAAAATATGGTTGTTTAATTAAACTGTACAACTTGTATTACATCGCGAAATGAGGAAAAACATTTGAAATAACAAAAAACATTCATTAAAAATACAAACTGTACACATTTTTACATTAAGGTCTACCCAAGTATAGCTTTATATAAAGGTGTATATTATATAGGAATAAAAAAAAAAACATTTTCCAGACTTAATTTTCCTGTTTCCGTTTAAAAAATGAAATCGTAATGAGTTTCATTTTACGCACAGGACGACATTAGTTTGCTTTTATACCATTTACATATTTTGTTTTGTTGTTCTTTTTTGCATTATTTTTTTCTTGCTTTTTTTATTATTCCCTTCCAATTACTGTGTGTGTAAAGCACATTATTAATGTTTTGAATTTTTTATTTGAATTTTATTTTCGTCCAGTATTTTTGTGTATTTTGGTATTGGATATTTTATAGGTATAGCAGGTATTTGAATTTGTAAAAATTCCGTTTTCCTTTTCATAATTTTTTTTTTGTTTTTTGTGATATTAATATAACAGTTAACTATAAAAATGGTAATGTGTTACAAAATATTGTAAAAGTATCAATGTACAAAATGTAGTTAAAAGCAAAATATTATATTAGGGCTATATGTACAGTTATAAAAATTGAAACACCAGGAATCATTGTACAAACAATATGCAAATAGATGCGGTGTTTTAGTTGTATAATTTTTTTTTGTAATTTTTGTTCTCATCAGGACATCCCGGCGATAATAGTAAATTGGTGTTTTCTATTTAATGAAATTATTTGCAAAAGAAAAAAGGAGAAATAGAAATAGAAATAATAATAGGAAAAAAAAAGTAAATGAGCGAAGTATAAAGGCCGGAGTGGATCGAAAAAAAAAAATAAAAAACATTTACACAAATACAAACATATTTTAATAATTTATACAAAAATATGTTGAAAATAGAAAATTTCACAAATTAGAATTTTTATTATGAGTGAAAAGAATTCAGGTGCTTACAGAATTTTTTTTATATAGCTAAATGGAATTGATAATAAATTGTCCGATTTAATTTTTTTTGGATTTTATCTTTGAAAATATTATTGCGAATGATATTATTTTTAAAGCGTTTTTAGAAAGTCGGAGCATTTATATGAAGTATTTTTGAAATTGAACACAATGAATGAGTTATTCGCGAATTATGTTTGAAAGGCGTTGTGGCTTATCTGAAAAATCAATTAAGCAATCCGTAAAATCTGTTATATTACTTAAATTTTAATAATAATTTGCATGATTCGATAATAAAATGTATGTTCATATAGCATAGGCATATACAGCAAATTAAAATTGTATATGTAAAATATTTATTAAGGACTAAATGAAAAACTCCAAATCGGAGTTCGAAAAACAGTGAATTTAGAAAAAGAAATTGAGCAAAATTTTAGAAATGTTGAAGGTTATTTAGATTTATTTGTATACATATTACAAAATGTAGAATAAGTGGAATATTAATAACACGCAGGTGATTGTCTTTGCTTAATTTACAAAAAATTTTGCATACTTTTAGGAAAACTCATTATTAATCTTTAATTGCATTTTGTAATTTTAAAAAAATTTTCTTTTTATTTTATAATATTATGAAATTAGCTATGTTTGAAATATTCGCTTATTTCTTACTTAATTTGTATGCGTTCTTTGGTCATAACTTCTTTATTTTATGCTTACATTATAATATATTTCAGAAATCAATGTTATGCTCAAATTAATTTTGTTCAGACGGCCACATTAATTTATATGCTACATAATATATGCGAAATATAGAAAAAATTACCAAATGTTGCACATATACTGGATATGATTTATTCTTTACTTTTTGCTTTACATAGCTTAAACTTTTCATAATCCTTTTGTGTATGTACCACACATTTTAATCCTTAAAAATATTATATACTTATATCTGAAAAAAATCGTCTATATATATACATACATACGAACATATATTTACCTGTGAAAAATATAAAATTATTTAACTTTTGCCAACAAAAAAAAACAAAAAAAAAACAAAAAGAATTCCATAAAGAAAAGTTAAATAGGAACAGGTAATTTAAAATTCCCTTGAGGATGTAATCTGAATTTTATAGGAATTTTGTTTAAAATATTCCCAAGGATTAGAATAGAAGAATAAAAAAAAAATTTTACTTTTATTTATTAATTTTTTTCTTTTAATCCAATAGGGATTGAGGAGGACTGTTGACTAAAAAAAATTCCCCTAATTAAGAATTTTTTATTTTCCAGGTACCTTTCTTTGCAAAAAAAAATAGGAAAAAGAGTTTTTGCTCTCGTATAGCTTGCTAGCTATTTGGAAAAAAGAATTTTATTAAATCTAAATTTAATTTGCCTACCGGAGCATAAAATTGTTAAAACAAATTTGTATTTTGGAAAAATTTACTTTTCAGCAAAGGAAATTTTTATTTTTTTTTATGAAAATTTTTATGTTTGAAATGCTTATTTTATTGGCTATTATGCACGATATTTCAAATTTCAACAAATATGAATGTCAAAATTAATAATTCATTTTCGGAATGCAATTACTGCTTAATAAGGTATGAATGAATGAAACAAATTAACCAATATTAGCATCTTGGTATGAAGATTATCTGAATAGCACAATTAAAATTAAATCAAATTAATATTTTATACCAGAAATGAATTAAAAAATATTTGAACTATAAATTAAAAAGGTTATAACTAATGACTATTTGATTTTAATAGAATTTTTGATCTTCAAAGCATCGCTTGAATACAGTAACTCATTTTTGATGGAAATTGAACTACATATAACTGATTTTTGAGCCGTGATATCAATTTTGTTAATTTTGTACCGGAACTATCCTGATATCAATTACTTTTGATTAAAATTTTGAATTTCTGAAAAAATCACTGTTAAATCCTTTTAATTTTGATTTTGATTTTTCAATCTAATTTATAAAATTTCTAAAGAAAAAAATTCATTTCAACCATCGGATAAAGAAGTCAAGACTGTTAAAATTGAAAGGGAAATCAAAGTTGAGGTGACAAGCAAAAAAATTTAATTAGTAAACATTTTTCTTCACTGGCTAAATTTTGACTTTGCAACTGACTACTTGGTTGTGTGTGCAATTCTGCTTTTATTTTAGAAAACAATACAATTTGTTTGTTTTTATTTCTTAAAAATATTTGTCTTCTTTTTCTTATTCCTTTCATATTTTGTATTCAATTCTAAGAAAATAATTTTTCAAAAACGAAAGGATATAAAGGAAAAAGTTTATCATTTTCAGTTTATTTTTTTTTTTTTTAACTTTTAAAATTTCCTTTTTTATTTTTTGAAAATGCGATGTCTTCTTCAGGGTTTTGCCAATTTTATTTTTTTTTTTTTGAGTTTAACAATAAATTCATTTTGTTTAGATTTTTCTTTTGATTTCCCTAAGTCTAAATAAAGCAGCAATTTTCTTTTTGCCATGTAAGATAAGGACATACTGACATTTTACATTTTAATTTTATCTTTTTTATATTTTTCAAATTTTTACTAGATTTTCTTCAAAAAATTTTCGTTTTTTTAAATTTCTTTTCTTCTTTTTGAAAAAAATTTCTTATGATTGTTTTCAAATTAAATTGGATAACATAAAGACGATTTCCAGGAATTGGAAAACAATTTTTTTTTACGAAACTTTTTCCTATATATGAAAGGAAAAGAAAAAATTTTATAATAAATTTTATACGAGAGTATTGCTTACTGTTCACAATCAATATTGTGTATCCAGTATATTCGCAATGCTATGTAGTTCTGTAAAGAATTGAAATTTACAGTGTTCTTTTAAAATTTAAAAAATTTTTTAAAAAAAAATTAATAATTTCCTTGGAGCAAAAATAGTTCCGGAAATATAATGAAAATTATAAATGTAAAACTTTTTTTTTCAGTATAATTTTTTCATGTACAAGTTTTTTGTCGTCCTTATGTTTTTGTATGAAAATCGAATGGATTTTAAGACAATTTGGTAGTTAAAGGCTCATAAGAAGTTATAATATTGCATTTGAGAAAATTTATTCAACAATTATCACTTCGAATCAAAGCAAGTTTTTCCTAAACATTTCCAATATTGAAATTTTTACTTAATTCTGAACAAAAACCCAAGTGTTCTTTCTTTCAATACTCCTTTTCTGAATATACGAGTATGTATTTTACATTTTATACTATCTATTCTCTAGTCAATATATTAATTAAAATCCAAAATTTTTACACAATTTCTAGGTCAAAACTATTATTATTCTATATTCAAATAGATTTATTAGAAAAAATTTTCTTAAACAAAATTAAAAAATAAAATATTGATCAATGAACTGTAAGAATACAGAAAATCAATTTAAAGAATTCAATATTTAATTTTAATTTTGAAAATATAAACTATAAGAATTCAAATATTAATCTTTTAAATTTTGAAAATGTTAGTATAGTCTTCAGATTTTTAATTATTTCATTTTTAGTTCTTCTGGGGCTAATAAATGCAAATAGAATAGGATAATTAAAATTTGGAAATAAAATTGTAAATTTTTGCAAATAAAAAATTTTTTTATTAAATACTATTTACTGAAAAAAAATTTTATGAATTTGAAAAATAAAAATTTTTTAAGAAAATCTTTTATAATATAGCAAAAGTATATATATATAAATAGTTTTGATGTATCCACATGTTCAATGATATAGAATAAATTTTATAAAAATAATAAGAATTAAAAATTTTGCATACATTCCGGCGCATTTAAATAGTAAATAGAAAATGAATTTTATTAGTTTTTTTGTGAGTATTTTAAATGAAGCCATGTTCTAAAATAACTTAAAATTATTAACGTATATTCGTCTTGTATTTTATACTATCTTATATAATATTAAATTCCAAATTGAATTCAGATCATCGAACACAAAATTTTATACAGCAATATGGCTTTAATGTTAGAATTTTCTACGAAATAGCTACATGTAGCAATATTAAAACAAAATATTAAAGTCCCATTTATATTTTAAATAAAAATCTATTTACAGCATCTTTTATTTCTTCTACATATTTACTTCAATTTTGCCACTCAATTACGCACGATAATTTTCTTAAATTGCGAACAAAAATTGCGTATACGCACCAAATAATTTTTTTTTTTACAACTTTAATGCTGTTCTGCTTGTCTTTTCTTTAAGCTTTGTTATAAAACCTTATGTTATAAGTTACGACTTTTATTTTTGGAATACCATACCCTCTCTGTCATCTTCTCTATTTTTTAACTTTTATAATTTATTTCTAATTTATATTAACATGACCTATGTGATTATCTTTTCACATTTTTTCTTTTTTTTTTGGTTCTATTTATAATTTTTTCCGCTTCTTTGGCCATCTTTTCCTATTTACCTTTTTTTTTTTTGTTATAACTTTTGTTCCTATCTGATTTTTTTTATTTTTCTCTATACAAAAAAGTTTTACATTTTATATTTCATTTTTATTTTAGCCTTCGGCAGAATGTATTAAAAGTTTTCAGAGAAAAATAAAAAATAGGGAAGAGAAGAAAAGAAAGAAAAAAAAATTATAAAAAGCTTAAAAGAAAAATGATCACATGAATGTGTAGAAAAGAGATAGAGGGAGGGAGAGAGAGAGAAAGAGAGTAAAAAAAGAGAGAAGAAAAAAAAAATGAAATAAATTTTGTATAAAAATGTAAGAAAAAAATTTGTTTCTGTTAGTTTTATTGTTGTTGTTGTTCTCTTGCTTATTTTTCTTTTTGGGTTGCAAAAAAAAAATTTCTTCCTGAGTACATTATTTCCGGCTCTTAGGGCAAACAATTTTTTTTTTCTCTTACTTTTTTTTTCGGCAATTTTTCTCTTTCACTTATATACCATATACTAGAATTACATAAGTTTAAGTTATTATTGTCTTGTCAAAACTTTATTTTGTATACTTTTTAAAATGTAATCACTGAAGCTTTACTTACTGACATTTTATACTTGCTTCATAATATACTTACATATTATTATGTGTGTGTGTGTGTGTGTATTTAAAGGAACAACTTGATAACAGATCAAAATAAAAGTTTAAGCGAACAATATTATTTTTTTAATTTTCCTAAGTCAATAACATTATTGTTGTAATTGTGTATGGGTATATGTGCATTTAATCGTAAAATGTATAAATTACTGTAATTTATATAGGTTATGATTTTATTCGAATAATTTTAGTTGCTATATGTGATATGAAAATAATTACATAAGGAAATTGATTTTGTTTTATAAAGAAGTTTTTTAATTACACGGTAATTCAGGAATTATTTAATACCAGAACGAATCAGAAAACCAAAAAAAATTTATTTGATGCAAAGCTTTTACTCAATATTTAACCTAATGTAAAGGTGTAAGAGCCATGAAAATTAATAAAATAATATTCAATATTCAGTAGCTGCGTGAAGTCAATAGGGTGTGTGTGGTAAAGAAACCTGGCTCGTACGAGAAAACGAAATGAAAAAACTGATAACTATTCTAAATAAGTGTTTGCGAGTTATCTGCAACATATACTGGCCCAGACGAATAACAAACGTAGAACTCTGGAAAATTATGAGTCAGGAACTGGGAGAGTTCACTATCAAAAGAAGAAAATAAAAATGAATTCAACATACACTCCGAAGGGTGTTGAGAATAATTGTGCGGTAGGCCAAAGAGTGGAAATAATAGAACGGTAGAGTGGAACTTACAGAAGGGATGTTGGAAGATCACAACTAAGGTGGAGACGAATAACTGCTAAAGAATTTGTAATAGCTGGAAAAACTTGGTAAGAAGTAAAAATATTAGCTTGAAGCAGACTTCGATGGAGAAGCTTTGTGGAAATCCTATGCTCCGAAAGGGAATGAAATAGTAAAATTAATTTTAATATGCATTAATTTTAATGAATCATTTTTCGCAGATATACTAGCTCATTATTTTACTATATTTCATTGTACCTGAAGCAAACAATCTTAAGAGCGATTGTATTAACATTACAGTTAAAATCCTGTTAAAGAGATACAACATTCTGCAATATTCTTCCACTCATATGTAGATCTTAAATTTCTTGAATGAAAATCTATGAGGCACAACTTAATGCTTTTCACTAGATCACGAATCTCTAATCCATACGGTTTGTAGGTTGTACTAATATTACCAACTCAGAACTCTCCGTCCTGTAACTTATTTTCAAAAAAATATTTGTATATAATTGCACATTTGTAGCAAACATAATCGATTAGAATTGCATAAAAAATACGAAAAAAAAATGTCTTATACACAAATAAATTAATTCATATCCTTTGGTAGAAAAATAATCATTTAAAAACCACTAGCTTATTTTGAAATTTTATTTAAATTTTATACGTATACGAAAAAGTTAAGAACATTGTGGTTTCTGTATAATTTTCTGCACTAAAAAATTTTGTCAAAAGGTGTCTTTTTATTTACAAAAATTTTATTCAACTTGTAAATTAAAAATACCTTTACTTGAACTTTAAAAAAAAAAACGTACGTAAATAACCACTTATGTAGGTTCACTCAAGTTTTTTTTTTAGCAGCTATAGAAACTATAAAATAGTTTCTACAGTATAATGCAATGTTATCCTTGAAAAATTCCTCTCTTTTCCCATAAACATTTTTTTCCAAGTTCTTTTCGAAAATAGAAAATAAATTTCTTTAACGTTTTCTCTATATTGTTTTTTATTTTTTGTTTTTTGTGTTTTTAAAATTCTAATTTATGTGCCATCATTAAAGCTTCAATTTTCTCAACAACAGCAGCAACAACAACAATAACGGAATATCAGAAGAGGAAGCATAAAGATCCTGGTAAAAACTTTAAGTATATATATATATATATGAAATATTCTTTTTATACACACATACAAAATATCAACTTAAAATAATATTAAGGACCCTATTTCTCTTTTAGTATTATGTGTCTTATATGATGGTTTTTGGCTTTTTGTTTTTGATTTAAAGTGTTTTAACTTTATATAAAGTGATTGTTTTTGTTATTACATCATTATATTAAAAGTGCAGCATACATATACACGTCATATTTAAAAAAGTGTATATGTATATATTGGATTTAGTGAATAAATGACTGTCATATCAAAAACTGTCGTTAACTATATTTCATTCTTGATGAAGCACATAATTAAAGATAATTGAAAGTGGCACTTTTGGACCATAAAGTCAAACTGCGTTATCAATATTGCTAAATATACATTTGTATCATATATATGTCTTATATGTGTTTTGTATATGTATAGGTGTATACACATTATGCATAAATACTATGTTATATAAAAGAAGATTCCTATTAAAAAGTAAGCATTAAAATTAACGTGCAGACAACTATAAATTTTAACGTTTTTTTCAAGAGGAAAAGAAATATTATGAAGAAAATTTAAAATGAAGTACGAGTATGTGGAATTGTAATAGAAGTTTCCATAATATAGAATAAAATAATAAATCATCAAAGTAATAGTCATTATAATAGTTATTCTTATTGCTTTATAGAGAGAAACGAAACCCCTTTGATTTTAGTTTATGTGCCATATTCTCTTGATTTTATTCCATATCCAATACTTTTGCTACATAATGTAAGAGTCTATAGACGTGGTTAAAATATTTTTTTATAGAGGTTTTTTAATAATATAATAAAAATTTTTAAGGTTCGTCTGGAAATTTTAATTTTTCTTCTTTATATAAATAAATATGCAATTTATTTAATTTTCTTAATAACAAATTATTATTATAGATTAAGTCAGGGTTTATTGTACTACGCTTTCCATGGAAAACAAGTAAAATTCAAAGAATATTGAGTCTACTCTTATGTTGTATGTGTAACCCAAATAATTTCGAATATAAAAGAGTCTAAGTAAATTTATAGAGAATTTTTCATATAGAATATGTAAAAATTTTAAGATTTGGTTTAAGCATTCGTCATTAATAAAATTTATAATATTCTTAAAAATATTAGAGCTAATTTGATAATAAAGTCTATAAACTCGAAATTATCATTTTAAAATTTTTAAAACTACACATTATTTATGTTTATGCAACGATAATTAATAAATTTTTTGATTTATTGTTAAAAATGAAAATTCAATAAAAAATTCATAATATTTAATTAAAAATTCAGTGAAATGTCTGCCTCAATATTTCGCTTTTGTATAAAACTCTTTTAGGAAATATATATTGTTTAATTTCCATTTGTTAATTAAAATATGTAGGTGATTAATGTGATGGTGTAGGAACTTAATCAATAATTTAATTATATTTTTAAAAAATAACAAAAAAATAACAAAAAATAAAAATAATAATGGTAATTTTGGTTCCAAATATTGAAATTATTCCTTCTAGTCTAACAGAACAAATTTGAAATAATTTCTTTGATGGGCAACTCTTAAATGATAACATTTTCGGAGCCCAAGTTGGTATATATGGGAAAAATAATTTAAACATATTATTAACCTTTTGCCTGGAAGTTGTAAAATATTTTTACCATAATATCACATTATCATGTAATCGAAAGTTGAATTGAACGCCTTAGTTTGGATTATTTTAAGTATTTGAATTAAAATACAAGTGGAAGAACCATGTCACATCCATTATAGGTGCAA
Source organism: Condylostylus longicornis (assembly GCF_029603195.1). Lineage (NCBI taxonomy): Eukaryota > Metazoa > Arthropoda > Insecta > Diptera > Dolichopodidae > Condylostylus > Condylostylus longicornis. Next base: position 891,612 of record NW_026578128.1, on the reverse strand, counting down.
ACAAGTCCAAAAGTATTGGAGCATTGAAAAGAAGAAAGCATTGCTAGAATGAAAAAATATTTTCTTATAATACATAAAAATAAATTAATAATTCAGTTTACATGATGTCGAAAAATTTAAGCAATATTTAAATAATATTTTTGTGGTACTTGCATTTTCAAAACTTCATCATATTCTTGCATACTTGAATAAATTGAAATAACGGTACATTAGCAACTACAAGCGATTATTTAAGAAGCATTATTCATAACACAAAACTTGCATAGCAGAAATTTCAGAATTTTATAGTTCGTAAATGTTTGAACCGCAACTGCCTTTACCGTAATTTGTCATTTACATACTATTCCATAAAATTCACAAAATTTCTATAATTAAAAATATTATTAAAGTGCAGTGACATTGATTTTGATCTAAAAAATATTTGTAAAAGTAATTCCAATTTTTTGAAATATTTCTTTTAAGAAACTTTACTGAATTTAAGGTAAATATTGTGGTTCGGTTATTAAATTAATTTGCATGAGTGTATGAATTTACATAATTATTAATTCAATATGAAAAGTTTCCGGTCCACATTCCATTAATTTATTTGCAAGATTATTTGTTCAATTTTCTTTAATTTTCACTATATAATTATTTATTTAAGATATGTATTTAATTTTTCTGCTTATATGCTTTCTGGTTGGAAACTATTTAAACACTTTGTTACAAAATATATATATACCAATACATAAATGTACATACTTTATATACCATACTCATCCTGTACTATATATAGATTTTAATATTTAAGATTTTTCAAATTTATTTCTCTTCCATTATCACTTTGGTCATTTAATTTCATTTTCACGTCCGAATAATAAATATGTATAATATTATGTAAGAACTCCATTTTTTTTTTGAATTCATTTGTTTTTATTATTGTTTTGTTTTTTTAAATATTTTTATAAATGTTTCTATATAACAAATCATAAAATTATCATCCCATTTAATTAAATGGAACACTACTATTTCTCATTAAAACACAGGGACTTAAAAAAAAAAAAATTAAAATAGAAAAATACAAAGTATTTAAATTTACACACACACACATAATATTATGCTCAGTCAATATTATGTATAACATTTAGGAAATATTTTATAGGACTTGGATGAAAAATTTCTACATATTTTATTTATAATCTCTGTATGGTTTGGGTGTTTTTATCAGTTTCAATAAAATTTATCATTCTCATATCCGTTTTCTTTTCTTTCTTTTCTTTCTCTTCTACTTCACTTAATATACAGTAGAGTATATTACACAGTATACAATATATAATATCTACAATATATATATGGCATATATATTGTGGTATATATGATATATATAGTATATATTGTAGTAGGGTTAAGGAAAGCATATCTAATAGATAGTGTTGCATTGTATATCACCAGTTAAAAGAAAATCATTTGCGTGATTTAACTCACAGAAAATATTGTTAACTAGTCATTATCTATGAATATATATATATATATATATATATACAGTATGCATATGTATAGCTATTCTTTTTTATATATATATACTTACTCATTAATATTTCATATAGAATTTTATCTCGAATAGAAAACTAAAATGTTAATCTATGTGTATGCACGTCTAAGAATATATATAAGATTTGCTATATTAGTTGATATATTTAAAAATTATATGTTTGATATATAAGGTGTAGAAATAGTTTATAATTATATATGTATATGTATATTAGTGTTAATATAGAAATGAATAAAATATTAAAGATTCTTTCATTCATTCATTAATTCATTTACTCATTTATATATATTCATTCATTGCTTCTCTATATTCTATTGTATGTGAAGAGAATATAAAATAAAAATAAAAAAATAAAAAAGAAGACAAAAAATTATAAGGATATCCCTAACAATGGAAAATGTTTAGAAATTAATCATAAGAAATTTCCGGTTTTCTTCTTTCCTTAATAAAATATTCTGTATATATACATATGTACATTGTATAATATTAAAGTTTTAGCAGTCAGTTTCCATTCTTAAACGATTCATTATATGCATTATGTTGTATAAATACTATATTATGTATATGTCCGAGCATAGAATTTTTAAATGTAAAGTGTTATACATACATAATTCTTATAAATTATTATAACTTGCCCATTATATACAAAATTATCATTTGTAGACTTTTTAGATTTTCAAGAAAATTGAGTAGGGCAGTAACAAGCCCCCGAGCTACCGCAGCCATTCCCAACTTATGTAGCTTTCCCATGCCTCCACCTATATAATCCCTGTTCCAAGTATAAAGCCGAAGATATACCCAGGGAATTATTCCAAACGCTCAGAAAACCCTGTCCAAAACAATTGCGACACCGGTCAGCCAGTACCGGGCAGTTCTAAAGACAGTTCTAAAGGATGTGCATGGTGGTTTCGTCAAAATCTGCACAGGGAGCCCCTGTATATTACCCGCAGCCTATACAGGTGATAGTTCACTATGAAAAGTGCCCCGTAAAGAAATTTGCAATAGCAGGAATCGAGTTCGTACCCATAATAGAATTAATTCTTGAAGAAAGATTTTTTGCGAAATAAAATTTTAATACCGTAATAGGTAATATATAGCACTAGTGGTATATTTAACCATAAAGAAGATTTAATTTTGTAATTTAATAATTGTTAAAGACCTTAAATTCTTTCTTTTAAAATTTCAATATTTTTTCGGAATTCTTTAATTTATATAGAGAAATTCTTGATTTAAAGATCATTTAGTAGAATATCAATTATTTAAAATCCAGTATCTAAGACCAGAAACTTTTAAAAATAATTCCCGATTCTTATTGAATTATTGAATTAATCTTCTAATTTGCTAGGAAATAAATCAGAAATTTCAGTAGTAAACACTTATCAAGTCTTATACTTCAAATTAGATACGAAAGACAAGCACCTTTCAATATTCTATATAATAGTTCAAATTTTAAATCAAAAACTAAATTGATAATACGCTTATACACATACATACATACGCATTTTCCTGTTTTATTATTCAATTCAAAACAATATTTAAAAATTATTCAAGTAAAATGAAAGTTTTATCCTTTTGTTATAATATTTTTTTTTGTATTGTATTTTTTATCTATTATAAAACATATAAGAGTTACAAGTAAAAACCCGGACATATTAAAGTCAAATTTTTTGAATAAACCATTAACTTTTCTTTTGAAAACAATAATTGTAATAAAAAAACGATAGTTATATGGTTTTTCATTATCACAAAAATTTTCTTACATATACACGTACGTACATACATGTAAATCTAGTATTGTTTGAGTATAACTTTAATGTTATGTAAATATAGATGTGTATATATATGCATATAATGTAAACGTATTGTAATTTTATAAGGGTAGGCATTCTTCATTCTTTGTAAGGATTAAATTCTTTAAGGATATCCTTAAAAGGTGAAAATAATCTTATGTTGATAAGAAAATTTTCTATACTTTAACAATATTATAATGTTGTATAATAGGTATATATATGTATTATATTAACCGTTGTTCATTTGTATATGTGCTATAGAACTTTGATTTAGATTTGAATTAAAAAACTTTTTTTTTTATTTAATTTATTTTTCTCATCTATTGTGTATTAATTGTAAAGAAATACCAAAGAATATTCTTAATAAATACAATAAGAATAATATAGAAGCTTTATATACCCACTTATATATTATGTATAATAATAAGAATATGTAATACATTGTATATAATAATATTAGAATATTAGAAAAAGATTTTTCTATTTTCAAAGTTTGCCATATAAAAATATTATAAGATCATCTGCAATTATATACTTTTAAAGTTTCTTTTCTGGAAGAAAAACTAGAGTCTATATGTAAAGTACAATAACATTTAAAATTGAATAAACACACGTACGCTCATTATATTATTTTTAAATTTTAATATTTTTAATTTATTGAATTTTAAATTGTATAAAAATATTTGTAGCTACTTATAGCATTTTTAATGTGAATCTAAAATTTTATAAAGAACAATGGGATAAAAAACTTTTCAATCGAATTTTCTTTACCAATTCAAAAATTTTTTAGAAGAAGTTTGAAATTTTTATTGAAATTTAGATTTGGGAAGTAGGAAAATAAATAATAAATATGAATGATTATATTGAGTTTTATTTTAATTTCGAATTTATATAAAAATTTAAAATTTAATTTTAAAAGAAAATATTATAAGAAGAAGAGACAACAAGAAGACTAAAGACTTAGACATCATATATTATTCCTGGATTTAATTTAATAAAAATTGAGAGGTGTAAAATACTGGAAGTTGGTTGATTTGGTCATATACAGTATTAGCACGCCATTATTAATTACAAGCATTTAAGTTTAAGGTCAGATCAACACAATGATTTAAGTATTAACTGAATTAATAGCCTTGTGAACGGTTATAAATTTCATAGTCCACCTTGCCATACAACTTTTAGAATAATTATTTGTATTTTTCCAATTGCCATGGACCAAATAGCAAGGCCAAAGTTTTTGGAATCGTGTTGTATGTTCACAAAACTAATAAAGCTTCAAAGTTGATGTAATAATTTTTTTGCTTACTGACGTTGCATCTACCGCGTGCCTTCCAAAATATTTATCTTATGTCCAAGTTTATTTCTGCCTTTATGGTTCGTTTACTGATGACTTTAGCTTCCATTATAGTTACTTGCGATGTATTGTTTGTGGTTCTTCTGTTCCTCGCATTGTTAAATCAAATGAGTATTCATTATAATTGAATGCTTTTGGGCTATTTTCCATAGTGTAGTACATTACGTTTCAAAGATATGGTCTCGATACAAATTTTTGTACAGCTATGATCATAATTTCTTTCCTTATTTTTGTGCTCAGCATTTTACATTAGGTTTTTTTAAGCAGTCTTTTTATAACCTCAATAAACAGCCGGATATATTATGAAGTTTTAGTTTTAATGCTCCCATTTTTATTGAATTCACCGAGTCGAAAGCGGCTTTGTAACTAACAATTCGATTTTTTACGGATTTACCTATTTATTTCACAAAAAGTTTGCAATGTAATTGATGTAAATTGATTTACCACATAAGATTGTGTATAATTGACTAAGACTTTAATTGAAAACAATATTTAAAATATTTAAAACTTTCTCTGAAAATTTAAAGCAGAAGCTGCTTCAAGTTTATTATAGGAGAAAGCAAATTCCAATTTAATTCACGTACATTTACAAAATCTCGTATTTTGTAAAAAGATTATTTTTTTGAATAAGCAAGACCTATATACATTTATACTTATATACACATAGTATAACATAAAAACTTTAATATATGTCACTTTTTTGTTTAAAAAAAAAATAACAAAAAAAAACAAAAAACTAACAATTACATGGACCCTTTTCAATCCCTTTCATTTGAGGTAAATGGGAAATAAAAAAAAAAGCGTGAGACATTTAAATGCCATAAATAGAAGCAATAATTTTTCTATATTAAAGTGACCCATTTATATAGGGTATGAAATGAGAACAAACAGAACAAAAAATAAAAAATTAAATTTTTTTTTTCTCTCTTTTTTCATTGCAGTTCTTTGTAATCTTTGGATACTATTTAACAATATAAATGTGGGTTCTTTATTATTTTATACACAGATATGGACACATAAATTAAATGAGATGAATGGATGTGATGTGAGGTCTCCCCAAAAATTCAATATATTTTTCTCTTTTTTTTTATTATTTTAATACTTTTGATTGTTATTACTATGATTTTATTCTTTCGCATTATTGCATTCGTAAAATAATAATAATAATTTATCAAGCTTACGCAATTTTAGTAAAAAAAAAGCTAATATTCGATATGCCAATAAAAATTTATTTATTTTGATTGTAACTTAATGCTAAAATTAATGTTTATTTGGTATTTATTCAATATGTGATACAGCCATTTTTACTTTTCAAATATTTAATATTAAAGGTGCTATTTAATAGTCGTACATTAAAAATTATTTCAAGAGATTGAAGAAAATGCCCATACTTTTGTTAAGAAATAAAAAAATAGAACATGGACGAAATGGTTTCCTGGCAGTGTTCCCACTCAATAAAAACAAAATGTATCCAATTTCAAGAACAAAATGTATCCAAAATGTATCCAGCCTCCTAAAGTAGAATTATTATACTAAATCGCCTTATTTTATACCAATAAACTCTTAAATAATATTAATTTGCTTTATTCAACAATGTAAGTTTCGTTATTTATAGTAAATTCTTTTAGAAATCACACGCAATTTCTATTACATTTTAAAATTTAAGGTCAGAAAATATATGTTCTGTAGCTGTTGAACTATGCGGTAAAAACTATTCAGCACGAAAACGGGCAAATTTTATTTAGTCAGCAAATAACATTTTTTGGAAGATAATGCACTTAAAAGTTACAGCACTTTAAAAGTTTTCTAACATTTATTTAGTGTTCGAGAAAGAAATGTATCCATATTTCAGCAAAATTTTAAAATGTAGCCAATTTCGACATTTTAGCAGATTTGAGTATCTTTGTATCCAAGCTAAATTTTAAAGCAAAAATGTATCCAAATGGATACAATTGTATCCAAGTGGGAACGCTGTTTCCTGGTCATAATGCTCCCTAATCGAATAAGCATTACTATAATTAAATTGTTTGCTAAGTCTAAAACTCATTAAAATATCTGGATAGTAGAGAAGTAGGAGTAGTTTTATTTTTACTCAGAAAAAATATTGTTGGCTGATGCAATTTTCAACAGATTTTCTTAATAAAGAAAATTGTGTCTAAAGTTTAGCAACATTTTATTTCAAAATTGCACTGTAAGAATATTTAAATTTTTTGTCATTAATTTTATTATAATTTTCAGGTGTTGAATAGAAATTTTCGCTGAGTTTCGGCGCTTTATTTGAGAGTTATACGCACATTAAATAGTAAAGATCCCGTTCGATTATGAGTCGTATCCACCTTAAATATTCATTTACGTACGTATGTAAAATATATCATGATACATGAATATATAAAATATATCATGATACATGAATATATAATAGGATACATAATGATATTATGATACATAATGATACATGATGGTAAATAACATAGATATGTAGAAATATATATATATGAAATTTTAATCGAAACCAATCTTAGAAGCTTTCGCGAATTACTCAAATCAAACCGAACTAATAGTGAAATTGAGGCGAGATCGCATTTTAATCACTTTTTTCTTCCTTTGAAAGTTTTATAAGGGATTTTGTTCTAGCATTTAATAACAGTCTAATATTTAATTAATCTAATTACTTTGAAATCTTATAGAAGATTTACTTTTATTGTAATCTATCTGAAGTATGTCCCCTTAATAGCTAATAATCAATTTTTGCTCTGTAATAGTGAAAATTCAGCAAAAATATTCAATTATTAATAATATTTGTATATGTAGAATGGAAGCGTGGAAACCATTTTAGCAAAAAATGGCATTAAGAATTGACTAGGAAAAAAAAAATCCAAAAATTCAACAAAAAAAAAATCAATTTATTATTATTTTTTTTATATTTTTGCTGCATCAGTTTATTTGCTCCAATATATTTAAGTATAAGAGTATACGGGACATGAGCAAAATTAAATGGGTATACTAAAATAGTATTAAAATAAAGTGTTTACCCTTTTTATTTCAAGTATGTGAACTTGTTTGGAATTTTTAATACTGTAAGTAAAGGTACATTGTATCAATAATATTAAAAATTTTGTTCCAAAAAATAGGGTAATAATAAACAAGATATACAAGCTTTATAACAAGCAAAAAATAAATATGGCGTAAAATTTCAAGGGTAATACGTTCATTTACTACACATAATAATGAAATTTTGTTGTGCTCAGTTTATTGGAATTATATCGGAAGAAAACACCCATACCAACCACATGTTTGTTATTGAAGATGAAGAAAATCCCTTCATTTCTAATCATGTTTTTCTTTTATTTTTGTCAATTTAAGAAAGGACTGATTGTGAAATCGGAAAGTAAAATTTTTCTTTGATTTTCATTTTCGCTTAAAACTGATTTTGTTTTTTTTTAGTTTTTCTACCAGTTTTATTGAATTTATTGTGACTTTTATTATAATTACATTTTTGTCCATTTTTTGTAACAATATTAATTAGAAAAATTTTTGGAAATTATATTATAGCTTCCTATAAATACCGTATGTGACTTGGAATTATAAAAGAAAATCTAATGGGATCAGCACATAGCCAACAGCCATTACATATTTTCAGAATAATATTTCGAATTTTCTTGATTTTTCTCTTATAAATCTAGAAAATCATATAGCTTTCTGGAAAGTAGTTAATTTAAGTTAAGAAATATCTCGAAAGGAAAAAATTTGTTCAACTCCTGGAGCCTAATGTCTATCTAACCTTTGTGATGCTTGAAAACAGTTTATAGTACGTGTTTCCCTGTCATGATACAGAGATGTAATTTTTTTTTACAACTCAACAAAAGAAGTTTCATGTGGTCATACTTCATCTCTTATTGAATGTAATACGGTTGGTAAAAATGGTCTACCTTAATCCAATTCAAAATTTTGAATATAACTTTGAATAGATCGTAAATTCCTTAAGATTGTAAAGAAACTATTTACAGTGAGAAATTTGTTGAGTGAAAGAAAGTGTCTAGCTGTGCATTTTTATGAATACATATTAGGAGATTTATTATGTGGAATATCTCTCACATAGAACTAATTTACTAGTGTTTTATACAATTTAAAATTGGAAGACTTCACAAAATTTTAAGAGTAACATTCAAAAAAATTTTATAATAGAACTAATTAGATTTTCGACACAAGGTTGTGGAATTTTTAAGTTCAGTAATATTGTTCTTGCGTTTGAGAAAACTTTTACATCTTCCATTCATACCAATAATTACGAGTATTAATAATCCACGTAAATTCAGGAAACACTGCAAATTATTAATTGTGTACTTAAAACATGCTACTCCGAGATTTACTTACTACTGCCAATTATCCATTAATGCCAAAATTTTTTAATATTTTAGGTCTAAATCCAGAAAAAAAATTTTTTTTTAAAATTAAATTTGATTTTATACTCTTGTAATTTTTTTGTTTCTTCTCGCTCCAAATGAATTCTAATACGAATAGAAAGATTAATAATTCTTGCAGTCATTTTTAGAGATTGTTTTTTGTTGGAAAAGGAAACAGCAGTTACAATTTTTTAACCTTCAAAACATTTTTGTTTTAGAAAATCTTATACTATAACATATACTTATATACATGAGGGTTTATATGTATAATAATACATAGTATGCACATATTTGACAAGTAAGATTTTTGTTCAAAAAATTTTCATGAATCGTTACCATTATTGTCGTCATCATCATCGTCTTACTTCCGCTCCGTTGGTGCAAAATAATCCTTCGTGTTGTGTAGTTGATGTTGTTGTAGTTGTTGTACTCTTTATTCGCAACATTTCATTTTTTCTTGTTTTTACATTTCATGTCCTGACAGCATTTGGTGTGCGAATTTAAAATATAATATGAATGTGTGTATTTATTTTGTTTTTGAGCAAACGACAAAAGATTAGTGTCAAATCTTTTTTTTTTTGGAAATATGAAAAAAAAAAAATGAAATAAAATAAAAGACCTAATAAAAAGGATACGCAAAAACAATAAAAAACATAAAAATAAATAAAAATTAAAAAAACAAAAAGGAAAAATTTAAGTGATTTTAGTTTCCTTCTATTAAAAAAAAGAAGAAGCAGTAAATTGAAAGAAAAAGAAATTAAGAAGGGATGCTTAAGGAATACTAAGGGATTTTCACGGTAAATTTCTCATTTTGTTTTACGAGGACCAGTTCAATAGATATTGCTTTAAGAAAGAGCAGAGGACAATGCAGAATTACTTTAAATTACATTGCTTTTTGCAGTTGTACACAAATTTTGGTATCAAATTGCTATTACACGAAACGATTACCAATTGGTTTGTAGTTTTTTAAGAAAATATAAATGCAGTCAAGTTCAAATATTATACTACTAGAACATACTATATAGAACCACCAGATTGAAGGGATACGCGAAATTAAAGGGTATCGATAATCACACTTTTTCAAATTTGAAACTCTTAATCTTAATCCAAACGAAGTTCGGCGTGTTTTTTGCAACTGCCATCATTTCTATTCCAACTTAGTATTTAGTCTTATATTTATTGTCTTTTTTAACTATATTTATTGAGTTTTTACTCGTACTCTCGTACATATACCGTACAAATTGTTCAAATGAATTTAATGAGAATTTTACATTTTGTTTTATCCTTAATATTTTAAAAATTGTAAATAGCTGACCAGTGTAAATTTATATCCTGTAATTAATGATGTTTACTTTGTTTCATTTTTATCTACTTTGAAGAAAAAAAAGAAATACAATGACAATGAGTAATTTAGAAACAAAAAGAAAAACAAAAATAAATAAAAGGAATTTTAAAATACAAAAGAAAAAAAGCATGGTTTCAAGACAAAAAAAAAATAGAATGTGGAAAAAAAAATATTTAAGCAAAATTAAGTGTAATTATTTTCAATCTTGAAAAGGACAACAAATTCACAAAAAACAATATTATGTACGATAGTACGTGTATGTATGTATGTGTATTAAAATTTTAAATTTTTTTTCTTGCTAATTTGTGTGAAAAAGCTCGAATAAATCCTCTTAAAAAAATTGTGATGAGAATAATTTTTGTTTTTCTAAATTTTCTTCTATAAAATAAATATAAGAAAATGAATGTAATCAATTTTAATACATGTGTACCTAAACCTAATTGGGTCCATCTAATTAATTTATGGACTTAAAATAAAACAAAACAAAAAAATTGTCCTTGAAATTATTTAATTGGTATTTTGAAAATTATGCTTAAAAAGTGATAAATTTCATTTATATGACAATTAAACAAAAACTATATTTATGCCTAAGTTATAACTAAGAACACAGTCGAGATTCAATATGATATTTGAGGTAGCCTACTGAACGCCATTGTCTAAAGCAATTTTGTCCAATACAAACATTTTGAATGTGATCAAAGTTTATGAAAGAAGAATGGCTGTGGAAGTTCGAATTATACCATGACGAAAGACATATACCATGACTTCGGAAATAGTTTGGTTAAGCTGGTTAATTTTTTACAAAATTAATAAAAGCTGAAGAAAGCAGTCTTCATAATGTTGTTTAAGGTCAGTAAATAGTTTTTAAATTCTACAAATTTGGTTAGGTTCAGAGTACTTCAAAAATTTTCAAAAACCACATTGAATTTTTGCATTTGATTTATTCAAAACTATTAGCTCTGTCTTGGATTTGTTTCCTACCCTTGAATTATAATGATTTTCCGAGCGAATATTTAATATTATTTTAAATCCTTGCAATATTTAGTCGAAAACTTCTTCATTTACCAATTTTATATTACATTGAATCCTTTGAAATGAAAATGACAAACCTATTTTGACAATATTGTAATGTACACATATATACATAGTTTTATTCTTATTTTAATTTTTCTTTTTTTGTTTTTTTTCCTATATAACAGAAGTAATATATTAAAATGCTGACGCCAATCTTATAGAATAAACAATAAAAGCATTATAAACATTATTTGTACATGATTCTAAGAATGTGTCACGGCACTTATGTTCATTTCTTCTCACATATTATAGAATTGAAGATATTAAAATGAAAAAGAAGAAAAAAATGAAGAAAATCAAATTTTATAATCAAATAAAAGTGAAAGAAAAAAGAAGAAAAAAAAATGATTTGTCCAATTAGGTAAAGTAAGAAAACGTATCTTTTTTACCCCGTATCAATTGATAATTTTTATCTATATTGGTTGTTTTCTATGCCAGTTTGTTTGTTTATCCTCAGTTTTCATATATGATAGTACTTATTTTGTATTCGCCCCCTTTTATTTATAAATGCGTTTTTACATAATTTTCACATTTCTTACACATTGCACATACAAACGTAGATTTTTTTCTTTTATTTTACGCTTTGGTTTATTGAATAAAAAAATTTTATAACAATTTCTGGCTCTTTCATTTATAACAATTTCTAAATCTTTGGATATTTGTATTTTAGTTCATTATCTAATACTTTAAAATATGAGAGGAAGATCGAAAAAAGCAATGGGAAATACAATTTATTGCTTTAAATTGTGCGAATTCAAACAAAAGTTCTCACTTTATCAAACAGTATTACAATATTATTATTTCCCTAGGGTATATAGGGAAGTAATAATTTCTCGTTTTTGTGCCAATCTCCTTATATATTTTTTAATATTTTATTGCTTAGCTCTAAATCTTTCTTTACACTTTTTCCCATTTCTCTTTTGCTCTCCACGCATTCTTTCGCCCTTGTTGACCCTATCCCACGGATTGACGTGCCACTGATGTTAGTAGGTGTCTTAATATTATGTTACAAAAATACTTTGAATATACATTTATGAAAAATTTATTAACAAGGACCTGTATATTTTGTATGTTAGCCCTGGACTTCCACCATATTTCAGTTCTGTAACGCAGCACTGGCTTAGCAGACGCGTTCAATGTTCCTACTCTTTCAGGTTGCCCATTTTCTACTAAATGCACACTTTGCTTTTGAAATCCTGCATTCGATGTCTTTATTTGTTACTTCCTCTTTTGTTAGATTCGTAAACAATTATTCGAATTCTAGCACCTTCTCAATGAGGCGGTACCCACTATGCAAACAGGGTTCTGATTTGTTTTGTTAATTCCCATCAGCTTGGTCTTGGCTATATTTATTTTCATATTCATATTCTTTCTGTTTTCTCTGCTAATTTATTTATGAAGAGTTGCATATCTTCAGCTGAGTGAGTCTATAGAGCAACATCATCGGCATACATAAAATACAACAATATTAAAATAACATTGAAAACCTAAAGTTATAATTTTCTCAATAAAACAAAATTCTCATTTTGAGAAAAATAATTTTACTAATTAAAAAGAAGGGAATTTGGAGAAGTTCTCATCTTATTCGTATATCAGAAAGAAAAGACTATGTTATCAAATTTGAATTATTTTTGTATTGGAGCATTTGTATGATTTTGGTTCGGTCCTATTGTTAATAAATAATAATAATGTTAACATTAAATCTTCATCAATAAATAATATTGTTGAAAAGACACATATTACATTTCAAGGACTTGGAATTCACTTCAAACGAAACAATTCAAATTCAAATACAGAAAAATTAAATTGAATTATAAAATAAAATTGAAAATTATTTCCATAATAATGATGAACTTTCAAGACTACTTAATCATTTTAATCATCATGTTTTTTTTTTTTGGAATACCATAATATTGCATCTTGCAGTTTTTTGATAATAATGGAAACTTCAAAGTGAAAAATATTTTTATAAAAAAATAAAAAATAGGAAAATGAAAGAAGAAAGAAATTAAGAATATTAAAAGAATTTCAATTTTCTTTTTTTCCCCAATATTAAAAATATTTTAATGTCTTTATCTTCATTTTATAATCTTTATACAATTTCTACTAAAAATACCAATAAATAAAAAATAAAATTAAATAAGAGAAAAGGAAAAAGGATTTCGATTTAATGCATGAATTCAGTATTGAACATTTTATGTAAAAATTTAATATCCTTTAATATTTACGCATAAATAAAAAATTTTTCAATTTAAATTTATGAAATCTATTGAAAAAACAAAAAAAAACATGTGTACAATGTAAAAAATATAATTTTTATTTAAAAGGAGCAAGTATGTTGCATTCATTATCCTTTCTCTCTTCTTCTATTTATTTAATTGTTATATGAAATGTGAAATTACAAATTTCTACAAAGATTAAGAATAGAAATACTTTGTATATATTGTACGTATGTGTATGTATGTGCATTTCATTTGAATTATAATGGTATTTTTATTTTTGGTTGAAAGAATTCTTCTAGAATTTTAAATTCCAACATAATATAGAAGAAATTAAATAAAAAAAAAATAAAAAAGAATAGAAATTAACACCATTTTGTTGTTGCAATCATCTTATCATCTTCTTATAGAAATCTCGAAGGCATACATAAAAATCTACTTATATACATACAAATATATTTATATAGAAAAATAAATACGGAAAACATGCATTTTTAAATCAAGTTTTCAATTTTATTTAATTGGACCCAGTTGTTTGTTAGTTGTACAATAAGTTTTAATTTCTAAGAGAAAAAAAAAAAAATTAAAATTTTTATAATTTATAATTTCTTTTATAGTACAAAATATTTAAAAAGTATTATTTTATTTATTTGAAAATTATTCAGCACATAATAGGATTTCAGATTCAACAAAATAGAATTTGTTGGAAAAAAATAGGATTTGTTGTGTGATATAAGCTGCTTTTATTGGATTTGTAATATTATTAAAGTAAAATTGAATTTCAATTGATGCCATTATGATTAATAATAATGTGATTAATATAATTTGGTTCATAATAATGTCGTCGTCATTATGAACGTTGTCGTCATTATATCGAAGTTTATAATATGTTATGATCTCGAACTATAGATATTCAAGTGAGATATTTAAGTATAATCGTTTTGCATGCAAATTCTATTTAATAAGAGTAACAACTAAATTATAAATTTGAATATTGGCAATTCCAGAATTTCCTATTTATTTCTAGCTCACATTTTGTGTAGTTTTAGTAGTTTGTTATTAATAAATTTAATATAGTGAATCTATTTGTTTAAAAGCTATAAGTTATACACACAAAAAATAATTTGGTTTTAAATTAAACACTTTCTGGAATTTTTAAAATTTCAATTAAAATGAAAAATTCATAAGGTTATTATGAATTTATGCTTATGAGAGAAATTTACTTGTAAACTTACCTCTGCATTGTAACCATTAATATAATTTCAACGTCGTTAAGAAATTACGTTTTGGAATTGTTATTATAACTTGAAACAGAAAGGGTTGTTTAATCAAATAATAAATAATATTTAAATTTTTATATATTAGAAGCCCCCCAATGATTGCTTAAACTAAAATTATGACATGAGTGCATATATATATCACCCCACATTAATAATGTTAATTAAAATATCAATCCATATAATATTCATACACCAGCCCAGCAGTAGACATTCTAGTTGATTTAAAATAATCTTGAATTTTACATAACAAAATATAAAAATCTTGCAGCTCTCTTGGTGTTATCGATTTGCTTTAGCACCTGTATAAATCTCCATGAATAGTATATTTAGTATGAAGTTCCGCAAAAATACATTCATATTGAAATGAAGCTACTATACAGTCATGTGATAAAAAAATAGTATGCATAATAGGTGTCAGACTTACTGTTTTCAAGTAATACCTTCTTAAACACAAAATTTTACAGGCAAAGTGATAATTTATGTGGTTGAGAAAAAAGTTCCCAAGCAAAACTTTGCTCAAGATTCGACACTGAATAATGAATATTTGTCGGACAGAATTTCTTTTTATTCGATTTTTTTATCTCTTTAAAACTAATTGTGATAAATTTCGCTACAATTTGTGTATTTATATATTAAGATTGTAAGAATTTTATATACCCGTACGAACGTATGTTCGATGAGTATACTAAATTTGCCTTACCGTTTTTCTTTAACTTCAAAATTTATTTGGCTCAGAAACTATAAGAGCTGCGGCATCGAAATTTTACACAAACGAATATATTAGTAGGGCCAATATGTTTGACAAAAGTTGTTGAAATGGTTTGGCTCCTTCTGGCAGCCGCCATACAACTTCAATAGCAGTTTGGCATACACAGTATTTCGAAAAACACATTGTACTGAAATTTTGCGTAAATTAATATGATAATACGGCAACTTAAAGTTATAGTTTGTCCCATAATCAGTTATGGCATCTTTATTCACACAAAGGATAACAAATTCGTACGGGTATCACAGAGTTGACAAGGTCAACTCTATTTTTTCTCATTTTTTAACTAAAAACCATATCGTAAGGAAGTTAGTGAATAATAAAATATCATTTATGATTTTATGTAGAATATTTAAATTTTAAATTTATATGATCAAAAAACCACAATTAAATCAAGTAAAAATAAAATCTCCGGATCTATAATAATAATTAATAGTCGAATAATCAGAGAATTTATAACTGATTATCTCTATCAATTTTTTTTTTTGTATACTCATGAGTATTTTCTCTTTTTTTTTAATAAAATCATAATACTTCATACTAATGTATGTATATGTATATGTATTGGGGAAATGAAACTATCATAAAATCAATTGTCTGTTACTTTAATTCCCATTAAGATTTTATAAATGATTGCAAATGCACAAATATACGAGTACTTGTATATTTTAATAATCCATACATATATATATACATACTTATAATTCGAATGGAAAGCATATATTATTATGAATGTTAAATAACAATAAAAAAAAAATCTTCGCTCTATTTCGTCAATATCATGATTATTATATATTTTTACCGACCGTATTGTGTAAACAATAGGTAGGTTATGTGATGGCAACAAATTTTGCATATCGAGTTTTCGGTGGGAACGTACTTCTCCATAGTAGGGAAGTGTAAATAAACTATTTTTAGCAACCTGTCGGTCTGTCGGTCTGTCGGTCTGTCGGTCTGTCCGTCTGTCGGTCTGTGTGTGCACGCGTGTATCTCAAGTTCGGCTGAACCGATTTTGATGAAATTTTATATGTAAGTTTGTTTCCACCATGGCACGGATCGATCAACTTTTGGTATATATCAGGCCTCGGGAACTGCACTTTTTAGCGGGCCTGTTTTACATTTTGGAACATTTTGAAGAAAGTATTCAACCGATTTACTTGAAATTTTATATATAAGCTCAGGTCGACTATCCGCAAAAATTCGTATGTTTTGGAAGAAATCAGGCATCGGCAACTAAACGTTTACTACGGGCCAAATACACATTTTTGTGTATATAAAGAGAAATAATCAACCGATTTCATTGATATTTAATATATGAACTCCTCGTATTAAAACAATGAACATATAAATTTTTTGGAAAGATCAGGGCTCGAAAACGGATTTGCGGGCCGATTTTACATTTTTCACCATTTTGAAGAAAGTATTCAACCGATTTACTTGAAATTTCATATATAAGCTTTGCTCGATCATACGCAAAAATTCCTAACTTTTGGAAGAAATCAGGCATCAGCAACTGGGCGTTTACTACGGGCCAAATATACATTTTTGTGTATATAAAGAGAAATAATCAACCGATTTCATTGAAATTTAATATATAAATTCCCCGTATTAAAACAATGAACATGTAAATTTTTTCGAAAGATCAGGCATCGGCAACTGGACGTTTACTACGGGCCAAACATACACTTTTGTGTATATAAAGAGAAATAATCAACCGATTTCATTGAAATTTAATATATGAACTCCTCATATTAAAGCAATGAACATATAACTTTTTTGGAAAGATCAGGGCTCGAGAACTGATTTGCGGGCCGATTTTACATTTTTCACCATATCTACAGAACAAATTGATGGAATTTCTTGAAATTTGATATTTGAGTTCTGGTTGTTGCCGAAACTAACTGGCGAGCATTTCAGGGAATTCGGGTAGCACAAAGCGAAACTCTACTAAGAGCCAAATTTACATTTTTCTAAGTATGTTAACTATAAGCTTACTAATGTCCTAAAAATTGGAAAGAAGTATTTAACAGACATTTTTATAATATTCTGTAACACTTTCATTTAACTAGACAATACACAATGCGGTCGGTTATGTGCTGACCACATCAGATTTTTTTTTTTTGTAAACTCCTTACCACCCCTATTCCAGTATAACTCTTTGGTATCAAAATTTTCATTCAAATATCCTTTATTATTTACCTATGTACACACTCAAGTATACATATATATGAATGCAAGTCATATTACAGTTTGGTATCGTACTCAATGATGAATTTTTTGAATATTTATTTTAGTATTAATGTATTGTATATATTCTGATGTATTAATAATAAGAATATTAGTACAAAAAAAAAAAATGATAAATAAAACAAAATAACAACGAAATCAATGAATTCATATCAGAAACATCGGATGGATATGTTCAAGTGCACTGCACTCAAAAAATTTCTATTGATTGAGCATCCAAAATAGACAATATATTAATAATATATAATATATTATATAATATGTATAATAATATGTGTATATGTGGTTTTCAATAGCAGACACAATAATAACATCAGAATCAAAATAATCGTATATCCTTTTAATAATTTGAAATAATAATGAAATGATTATATTCAGTGTACAATTATGGGATTGATGGAGAATGGAATCAAATGAAATAAATTCAAAATATTGAATTTCAGAATCTATGAATTGTTATTTCAATTTAAACCCCTAAAAGTTGGCAATTTTTTTTTTAAATTGCAACAAAATATCCAGTCTGAAAGTTACCAGATTTGAAATTGTTAATATACAAGTATTTTGTAAATAATTTCAAATTTTCTGGAAAAAATTCATTCAAATTCCAAAAAAAAATTGCCCTGAAATATATTAAAATACCAAGAACTGTAATTATTTTATTATAAATTAAAGCCCACTATAATGTACGCCATTTTATACCCAAAATAAGTGTAGTATAAACGTTTCATATAATTTTTGACAATCCTATTCATTTACATTTTTAAATAATCAAACCTTAAAATAGATATCAAACAATCAATAATGATTTACAGGAATTCATATATTTTATACATCCTGAGTCCTGACAATAGCATTTAGATGTAAAATAGGGGGAAGAAAAAAAAAAACAATAAAATTTTTTATATGTGCACAAGGTTTATTTTAACTTAGTTGCAATAAAATATCATGAAAAAAAAAAAAAAAAAAAAATATGTGCACAAGAGTTGTAAATAGATAGTGTAATAGAAAAAGGATTACAATAATTTTCGATCCGGGCAATACTAAAAATACATATATACTAAAATAAATTCATCATAATATCTTTTAGCTATCATCATCAGATCATATATTTTGAAAAAGTACCACACATAAAATAGTAATGAATCATTTTATTTGCAGTCAAAAACTGTTATCGTTGCATGTTTAATAATGATCCGATAAAATATATTGGTACTTTTCACTTAAAACAACAAAAAAAAACCTGAAATAAACATTAGAGAAAAAAATTTTGAAAAATGATTGAAAATGCCAAAGACCTTAAAAAAAATATTTATAAATCTTTTAACAGGTATAGAGCTAGATGAAGTTTAGTTTATTTTCTTTTCAATTCCATTTAAAATTTAATAAATTATTAAAATTACTAGATTTTTTTGATTTTAATATTTTTGTGAAAAATTTGGTTTTATTTGAAAACCAAAATTATAGTAATACTAGATCACCTGGGTTGGCACATTTCATGCGAAATTTTACAAGTTACAATTAAAATTGGAGTGAATTTATTCATCAATCTTAGGCAAAATTGTAATGAATACTTTTAAATTTCTAAACTATAAAACCATAAAAAATCAAATTTAATTTACAAAATTCAACACCACATATAATTTTTTTGGTGATGCTCACTGACTATGTATTTTGGAATTTCCAATTGTTTGCATTATATTTTTAAATATTATTTGACGGAGGCTTATTAATTGACTGAAAATATTTGTTCAAAAGGAACTAATTAATTCTACAATATATAGTTAATCTAATTAATTGATATGGTTACAATTATTATTATTATTATTTTGTATAATTTTAAATTTAATGATTTTAAAATAGAAAAAAATTCTAAAAATTTTCAGTTGCGAATAGAAATTTATGTTTGAATTTATACGGAAATTTGTATACATATTTGGAATATATACAAGAATTAAATGTTAAGAAATAGGAGTAGCTATATAATTTTTGAATAATCGTATTGAAATAATATTTTTGACTGATCTTCTATCATTCAAATAAAATGTATTCTATTCATACAGCCAAACAATATTATTAATGTTACAATATTACGTTTTTACATTGTAAATACTCGTATATACAATGTAAAAGTAAGATTTGAATGATATATAGAGTAACTTCATTTTAATACGATTATTTTGTGTAGGCGTACATAGTGATTAAAAAAATTTCATTTAATTTAATAAAAATAATACAAATCAATACTAAGGCTCATTAGAGTAAAACGACAATTCAGCTTCTATAAGAACTAAAACTTACCGTACATGATTGATATATTACAATTAAAATTTAATATACATGATCCGAATCTACCCAACTAGCATACAGGATAGCTTAATTTTGAATATGAATTTCGACACTAGTGTATATTGCAATATTTATGTAAGAAGAATTTCATGTAAATCTTATGATTTTATACTAATATTTCTGTCTAAGCTGTGATAATTAAAAATTATTTCAAAAAATTTATTAATTAAGTAATTTAATCTTTTGTTTTTAATAAATCCAAATTATTATATAAGCTCTAACTATATGATTGGCATAATATATATTTGTCAAATTTAACTAGATTACAAAATTTGAAATAATTGGCAAGTTTAATGAAATTCGTTTATAAAATAATATTATAAATTTGTTAATTTATTAATTAACAAAAAATTGTTTAGAGATTTTTATAACATTCTGTCTATTATATACTAATACATTACAACATTGTGTGAATGTATGTACATATATTTATATACATAATATAAATATGAAAATTAAACTTTATAATAAATTTAAAATTGAAAATAATGAGTTTTTCCAGTTCAGTTAAAATTTCAATGAAAATAAAATATAATTATGTGGTTTTATAATTTTATACTAGATACTAATATATATATGTACCTATATATATATATGTATATACATATTATGTTCTGATATTTCCATTGTAATTTTTTTGTATATTATTAAGTTTGTATACGGAACTTGCATTATATTATAAAATCGGAAATATTAGCAAAATTGTAAAATTTTCTTTTAATATGAAATTATATTTTACACATATTGTACATATATTATGTATATAGAATAATATGAATATTATATAGAATTATTATATACCAACAATATTATATAATTAAATTATATATACGAATGTGTGTTAGAAAATTTATTTGACAAAAAAATTACAATAAAATTTGGAAAAATCACTCAAAAAATTTTTATTCTTCTTTTATACTTCCTGTTCATTATTTAATTTCCTATATAAAAAATATTTTTATTAATAGACTAGATTATATAATATTAGATAATATTTGTTTTATTATTACATTATATACTATATAAAAATAAATTTTATATTTTGAATAAATTATATCAAATAATATTAAATTATGTACTAAATGGCTAATAATAATTATGTGTAAATGTATATGTAAATATTTATGATGCTTCCCTTATATATTTAAAATTCAATTTTAATATTTAAGTATCCATATAATATAACAATATCTTTTTTTTTGGATTAATAAATTAAAATATCATGTTGAAATTTGTATTGGGATATCACAATATTATGCATGTAAGGATTAATGTCTTCCGAGAGCCTATGATAATTATTTGTGACTTTGTTTTTTTTCTGTTTCTGATTCCATTTGGGATCAACATAGTATCCAACAATCTACATATACTAGTATATATTATATATATTATGTAGTACTATTCAATTTTGAATAAAATTTTAAGTTAATTATTTTGTATTTTTCATTCTTTTATCCGGAAATATTAATGTTTTAAAAATTTAATTTAAATGCATAAGAGCATTTATTAATTATTATTTAAAAGGATGTTTGGTATAAAAAAACTGGTATTGGTGAACAAAATTTTATTAATGGAAAAACATTTTTTTTTTGAAATTATTCGAAAATAAAAATTGATTATTAACTTATAAAAATTAATAATTTTTAAAATTCTTTTCATTTTAATTATATGAAAAAATTTATTTAAATTTTAGAATTTTTGTAATGTAAAAGAATATCCGTTGCTAAATTTCAGGGGGAAAAAGAAATAATAAAATTTGCATAAAATAATATATTGCGAATTTTAGAATTATTAATTGAAAACATATGTCGTATATAGGAAAGTTAAGCGAACTTTCATTCAGGAAGTTCTAAAGTCTCTTAGAGAAGATTAAGCACATGATCTAAATTACTATATGTACGTAATTTAGGTACAAACGCACCAAGACTACTCATTAAAATATTTCAGTATATGTTCGGTAAAATAAATACCTTTTTATATATGTATCAAAATAATATGGCAATTAGGGCTACTTAGTGAAAATTAGGTTTTGAGAAAAAATGTATATATATTAGATTTATTGTTTTTATCTGTACGCTTGTGTGCTAGGGAATACAAATCCGGATTTCGAAATTGCGGGATCCCGAAATTCATTTGTTTTTTTTTTTAGATTTCGCTCCGATATTCAAATAAATCATAAATTTCGAATTATTCGGATTTTTCGAAAGTTGTATAAACACAATTCAAAAAAAGTAATGAGTATTATAAAAATTTATTCCAAAAATT
Organism: Condylostylus longicornis; assembly: GCF_029603195.1. Classification (NCBI taxonomy): domain Eukaryota; kingdom Metazoa; phylum Arthropoda; class Insecta; order Diptera; family Dolichopodidae; genus Condylostylus; species Condylostylus longicornis. The sequence goes on along the minus strand of NW_026578128.1, from coordinate 868,992 downwards.
TTTAGGCAAAAAGTCATGAGTAAACGAATGCGTTTCATTATAATTTTTTTTTGTTTTCATAACAGAATTTTGACTATTCCATTGTTGAATTAAATTTAGTCTTCATTGTTTTTAGTACGGTAATTATATAATATTTATTAATATACAAGCTCAATTCAAAACATATTAGGTGAATTTTATCGAATTTAATGTTTTGGAAAATGTTTACAGTAATCTTGTGTGCATTTTAGAATTATATCGGGATTCCAAATTTCCGTTTTATGTAATTCCGAAAATTTCGGAATTAATTTTTTAATAAAAATTTAATTCCGTATTTGGGACTGTTTATAAAACTAACCTTTATTTCCATATGCGTTTTGCAAATTAACAAAACTTATTTATCGTAATTTTACGTCAGAATCAGTAATTCGCTATCAGACTCTATTACTGTACATAATACAATACGTATAAAAGTATAAAACCTTGTTTTTGCCAAATATTTCATATTTCTGCACGTCACATGGAAAAAAAAAATTAGTCTAATTTTTGAACAAAGTGTTATAAATTAGTATAGTTTAGATAAGAAAACTATAATATAAATTATGCTTGAAAATAGAAATTTATGTATAAGGAATTTAAAATTGTAATAAAAGTGCCAAAGCAATTGAAAGCAAATTAATGGCCCAAAAAAAATATACATATATAAATTTTTTTTCCAAAAAAAAATTATTTATGAATATTTTTTACTCCTAATAACATTAAAAATTTAATCTTTTATAATAATTCCAAATGTATAACAAATTTGTTATACGGTTATGGTTGTAAATTAAAAAAAAAATTATTAAAGTTAGAAAATAAATTTTTTATTTTTCGTTTTTTGTTTCGTAATTTCCCTACTTTCTCTAAAATATTGTACAGCAATGTGACTTACTTACATACAGCACATATTTCAGTTTATTCGAGTTTGTGAAAAAAGGTGGTTTCATACATATGAAGTTCCAAAACACTATAAAACTACAATAATATACTTTTTATTTAAAAATAAACTTTGTAAATAATTTTTTTTTTAGAAATTTGTTCCAGTTTCATTGTTTTTTTTTGATACTTTTTCATTGAATTTATCCTAAGGAGATTTACAAAATTTCCTTAATAATATATTATGTATAAAAAATTCAAACCTCCAAGAGAATAATATGAAATAAATTCACTTTTTTTTTAAATATATTTGAAATAGTATAACAATAAAATGTATAAGAAAACTGGTTCTGCCCTATTTTACATATTATTAAAGATTCAAATTTAAAAATTGGAGCAATTTTTGAGAAATCTAATATAGTTGCATTGTTTTTGTTTACTTTATGACTAGGACATTTGATCTTTAAAAAAACAGGGCATGATGTTTGCTTTGAATACATTGCAGTACAATGTTAGTTGCATTATAATACAAATTTGAAGGTGTTATGGGATTGTTATAAACTCAACTGTGATATAATGCAAGGCTGATGCAGGCGTTCTGCAGCAGTCAAACCTTACTCTTTAAAATTTCTAAAAATTTTTACACTCATGTTAAGCGAACGTATTTCGTCAAATAAGAAATAAAAACGAAATATCTGAGAATTAGAAAAGTTGTAGTAGAAGTACTCAATAGAATAAGTAGAAGTATATAAATTATTAGATTGGGAGCGATTTTTTTTTTTGAAAGAGGAGACCAAGATCATCGTGGATCTTCTCACCTCGACCCATAGAATCTTTTGTAATTCGCGATCCAATTACATGAGCATTATTCTGAAGCACCTAGCGAATTTCAGTATTACGTCAACCTAGCTAGAGTATATCCGAAACCTCCGAAAGGGGTCACAAAGCCCCGCTCGAAGTACTTGAGCCTTAGCCGGGCCACAACCTTACATTAGCATAGCAGATATGCCGCCGTCTCATCCTCTTCCAAGCAGAGACCACACAGCTCTTCCTCCAGCTTGTACATCCTTTTTAGATAAATTATGCCATAACAATGTCCAGTGAGGGCCCCAGTCACCAGCCTCAACTCTGAACTGAAAAATTGTGAGTTTTCAAATTGGCAGAAAAAAATATGTTTATTTTCATAGAATACCTTTACAATACAATATATATGGTAGAATTTAATTACAAGCATACAACTTTAAATAAATACACTCAGGAAAATTTTTCTTGAATCTACTAAAAATTTCATATGGCATTTGATAGGCTAAATCAAATTCCCATGATAAATAACCTAAAAAAATAAATTCAAATTAGTAAAATTCAAATTTACTTTAAAATAAAATTTTGTACATAAAATCACACTGGGTACCTTTTGTACACCTACTTACTATGCATTAAATTCAAAATCACATGAGACTCTATATACAGTAATATAAATAATTGAAGAAAACAAAAGTGAGAAAAAAAGAAAACAGAATCTTAAAGAATTATTAAATGCTTCTAAAAGAGAACCAAAATATTCTGTATTAAGAAGGAGGGAGAGACTCTCCTTGTAATCCTTAAAACATGAATTTTTATAGCTCAAGGCCATATTCCTCTTATTATTATACATAGGTCTTAATTTTACAAATATATATTTTGTCTTAAAATGACAATTAGATTGTAAAACATATTATAAAAGACACAAACATGGAAATAATAATTTGAACGTGAATTTGTGATAAAAAGGACGTTCTTAAAGTAGAAATATAAAAACGTAAATTGTCTTTAGGTTTTAATTTGAAATGTGAGTTTTAGATTAAAGTGAGGGTAATAGCGAAGAATTTGCAACTTATATTGGGACAACAATTTCATTTGGCTTCTAGTGTGGTAGGCAAAAAGAGCAAGAGATATTGGGAAAGAGGATGAGGCAAAAAGAGAGAAAGAAACAAATAGAGCGGAAAACACAGAGAGAAAAAGACACAGAAAGAAGTATTTATGATTTGGAAGACAACAATTAAGTAATAATTTTTATTCTTAAGTAAGAACACTCCACGTCACCAATCGAATTTCTCTCATTAAAATCATATGAATCGAAAATGTTCCACTATTTTACTTCTTTCAAAAAATATGCTCACCTTCTAATTTCAAACCATTTTCAAATCATTCTTCCATCTTGAAATTAAAATTCAAATTCTACAATTACCCGTATCGAATATTCTCATGAATTCCTAATTCATATTAATTCCTTGTGTTTAATTTCAGGAAGGACTATTGCTTTTTTTTTGTTATTTTGTTATAGAAGTAGAACTCACATTATAGAGAAAGTAAATCGAAAAATACCAGAAAAAAATAATAAAAAAAAATAAAAATAATAACAAACTCAAAGTGTTTAAGCTTTTAAAAGATTTTTATATCATTAACAGAAGGAAAGGAAAGAAAGAAAAGAAAAAAAGAAAAAAAAAAATGAAAACACAGAAAAACATCGCGGGAGCTCTTCATTATTCTTGTAGAAAACAGAAGTTACAATTGTCATTAGGGAAGCACACAATAAAAAAATAGGAAAAATGTGTAGAAACAAACAAAACAAAAAAACAATAATATTAATAAATGGCATAAGATACGTTCTCTTTAGCAAATACTCTCTTCCTCTTTCTTTCTCTCACTATCTATCATTTGTACATTCACTCTATTTGCTTCATTTCAGTTCTATGATTTTCTTTTGTTTGCATATATAGAAATATAAAGAAAGGACTAAAGACCAAATATAAAATACTTGAGAGGCGTCCTTAAAGCTATTAATTAAGATTTTCAGATTTTCTTTAGAGCAGAACAAAAACAAAGAAAGAATTAAACGCTATGCTTATTTTTTTTTTGTTTGTTTGTTTACTTTCTATTTTCTATTGCTTTCTTTTTCTTACACATGTTTTTTTATCTTTGTTTTTGCTAAAGTTTTTTTTTCTTTCTTATATTTTAATTTTAGTTTTTATTGTTATTATTATTTGCAGTTCCTTTTTAATGTCCTCAAGGGTATTAAAAAGGATCCGGACAAAAATTTTATAACAAAAAAAAAACATTAAATGAAAAATGTTTTCGTTTTGTTTTGCTCTCTTGTTTTTTATGAAATTTAAACGTTTTTCATATTAAATGATGTCCTTTTTTTCTTAGTTGCGTTTTTTCTTTGTTTTGCTCTTAATGTCAATATTCTCATGTTCAGGCACCATGTAATACAAAAAAAATATATTTGTACACATAGTCTCGCAACCATATACATAAATATGCAAGAAGCACATGAGAAAAAACTATGGGGGTGTTTGAAATTTTGATTGTCCATTGGAAAACAAAAAAAAAAAAAAAAAAACAAAAACGATTTTAATAGTTGTTGTTCTTGTCTTTAAGTTGTTCAGGATTTAGAATTTTTTTTTTTCAAAAAGTGTGAATAGTGGGAAAAAATTACACACTTTTTTTTTGTGTTTTAAAAGGAAGTGGCAGATTTAAAATATAATTTAGCTTTCTAATTTTGTGAAAAAAGGAAAAAAAAATTGGGTTGTGAGTGTATTTTGTTTTTTTTTTTTTTTAAAATACAAATAAATCTACTTCCGGTTTAACGATTCAGAACATTATTATAATACCCTGCCTGATGGGTTGAAATTTTTTCATTATTTTTTTTTGATTATTGTAAAAACTTTTTTTGTGTCATAATTTTTGGTGTATTTTCTCGATGTGTCCTAAAAAAGTGAAAGTAAAGTGATTGGAAGTAAAAATTAACAGATACAGAAATTAACGGTTTCAAGGAACAGTCAGCGTCGAATGTGCAAAATATGCATTTGCAATGAGCGCCGGAAAACAGTGGCGCCCATGAAAACTTAAAAAATAAAATTTTTTCTCATGTAATCTTTATTGCTAAAAAAGAAGTGGAAGGCTAGGACCGCACTTTGGAAACCAATTAGGGCGCCGGACGAATCTGAACCGCGTTATCTTGCGGACGAATCTGGCTGCAGTTTTAAATTCAATATATACGGTATATCCTTCAATATAGAGTATAAATTACTCTCTTGTTTTAGAAATAATTTATGTAAATCATGTTTTGTTCCTAACATGACCAATGATGCAGTGGAATGTTCCTTTTTAATAAAGAGTCTGGGGTTCAAATCCCCGTCAGGTCTCTATAAAAAATTTCACTCAATATTATATAGCTTAATATACATTATATATAAAAAAAATATATATTTTCAACTAATTGCCATATTTCAATAACCTTATATATTTGATACAAAGAAAAGACTACGGTAAGCTCGTCATCTACCTATAGTTAAAATCTAATGATGCAAGAAATTGGTTCATTGTTATCTACGATATCAAGCAACAGTCGTACTCCTCCCAAAAGTGAAGTGAGTACGACTAAAAAGTGAAAAAATTTTTTGTTCCTAATGTTTTTTTTCAATGTTTTGTTTCTTCGGAAATAATATACGGAAAACAAACCCAGTTATAAATTTTTATGTATATCAGTTAACTATGAAGCCAGTCTGACCGGAATGTAGAAGCACATTCAAAAACTCAACATTATCATGAAATTTAATTCAATCACAATACCTACCTTATTCATAAGCTGAGGTCGTGCAAAATGTGATCGATAATTTTTTTAAAAATAAGTTTTTGTTGTAATTTTTTAATAGTGTCTAATTGATTCAGATTTTAATTATATGCGGGACATAATATAATAGTTTACATAGCATGTAGAACACAGAGAACACGTGTAAGTATACAATATACATATATGTTCCTACCGGAATATTAAACTGCCGGGAATTATTTTCTTTTACTCATTTTTTTCTACATTTTTTAATTTTATTAGGTTTTTTGCATTTAAATTATATTAGAAATTTTTTACATAATGTTCACTATATACAAAACAAATATATAGTTAATTTTATTTCTATATATACCTACATATACATAAAATATTCAAGTATATATAACAAAATTTATTTGGCTAACAAAATAAATTGTGAAAATTAAATGTTTTGAAACGAAATTAATGTTTTATGTAAATTACATATGAAATTGAAGGGTTTCTGCGTTTCACTGCTTTCTGATTGTTTCATTCTTTACTTATTATATACAATGTATATTAGGCAAATATAAATATGGACAATACGCATATTATATATTATATAGTTCAAATACATGTATACAAACCAAATAAAATTAGAGTTATTTAGGTTTATTATTAAAAGGATTTTGTTGTTATATAGAAAAGCGTCTTATCAAAAAAAAAGAAAAAAAATTTATTATGGTTTAATTGGACCGGTGATTAATAAGATTTTCATCGGTCAACTAAATGGGATTTTCTTTCATTTTAAATATTATAAAACAAATGTGATTTTGAATGGTTGAAAGAATTGATGATAAGCTTTGGTTATATGGTTGGTTTGTTCTTTCTGTTTTGTTGTCGAAGATTATTTTCGGTAATGTCATACATAAATTTCTTTAAAATGAATGTTTTAAATCTTTTTATACATTATGTGTATAATAAAAATGTCTGAGTGTATGGAGGATTATTCAAAATTGCACTACTCATATGAAGGTATATATACACAATTTATCAATGACCTTAGCTGTTGTTATCTCATAGTTTTGTTTTAGTTCAATACTATGGTGTAGTTACAAGGTAAACAATTTTAAATGGTGCTCCATTCAAATGCAATTATATAAAAATTGTCGTAAATTTAATACTAGTCGCTCTTTTGAAGCTATAAATGAACGTAAATATGAATTTTCATTTGCTAACATTAAAAAGTTTTTGGAATCAGACAAGTTTTAATATAGCATCCTTAATTTCATTAAATATTTTAGTTATACACAAGAATTAACAAAATTAAATTGCATCACTTTTATGTATGAGTGTAATTGGTGCCTATATTTTTAGCTAGGATCTAGAGACTGTACACAAAATTTACCTAAAAAAAATAGAATATTTGTTATACAATAAAAAAAATTCGTATAACATGAAAATTAAAAAATAGTTTATAGTTTAAAAAGTATAGAAAATTTTTAAACATCGCCAAATTTGATGAATTTTTAGAACACAAAAAAATAACTTTTAATTTTAACTTTTACTTTTTATGCTTTTTCCATTACAACCAACAAAAAAAAATATTTTTAGTTGGTTGGTTTTTTTTTTATTACCCAATATAAACTTAAAAATTGTTTCATTTTATTTTCTAAACTATATGAAAACTTTAATTTAGAATTTTACATTTTTTCTCCATTCAAAGCATATGAGGTGTAGATAAAAACTATAGTTTTAAGGTAAGTGTGTTTAAAAAACAAAAAGTTAGTACAAAAGCGTTATGTAACTTAAACGGGAATAAAAAGTTTTTATCTAAAAAAAATTGCTTCTGTTATAAAATCTAGAGAACATAACCTACATGTTTGTTTAATATATCGGATATTGGGATATTGTGCTGAATTTTTAATGAGGCTGTAATTTGTTCTTATAAGTAATTTTCAAATTTAGAAAATTTTTTTATTGCACAAAAATTCGATTTATTTTAAATTAATAAGAGGAAGTTTTCGAGAAATTTTTAAAATTTTGAAAATAATTAAAAATTTTTAAGTTCCTGTTACAATGCTTAGTATGTTTCAAGGAGTCTATGTGATTTTTCTGATTTGTAAGCAAGAAACATTTTTATTTTGTGATATTCCAGTTCATTTTAACGTTGCCATATTACAAATCATTTTGTCGAAAAAGTTGATTAATCTATGATATAGCTGAACTTAAGATACATGCCAGCAGACACAGACAAATAAGCAGCCTGACCGACAGTCAGACATTCTCTAAAAATAGTTTATTTACGCTTCCCTACCTTAGAGAAGTACATGATCACTAAAAACTCAACATTTGAAATTTGGTGGCATTACATAAGCTCCCTTTTTTTTACCGGTCATCTCTTTCCCTTCCTATGTGCCCGTTGAAAGGGATTGTAAACTAAGAATAAATTTTAATTTTAAATAATTTTATATCTATTTTGTTTTGTTGTTTCGACTTCGCTCCTGGGAGAAGCATAGGGCTGGTGCATGAACATCAGTTTCTTACGTTATTGAGTTTACTAGGTAGGTGACGAGCCTATCGTAGTTAATTTTTTTTTATATCTAAGTATACCTGTCCATATTTTCTTGCTGTCGGTAGAATATTCTATAAAATAGACATAAGCTAGATGTTGTGCTCTGGGTATAAGATAGCGTGTAAAGCAGATTAGCGAGAAATTATTTTTAATTATCATTCCGTTTGCATTTACCTCCCTCTAATTAAAATTTTTATTTGAGGTAGCTGAAATTTTTATTACATTTGGGATTATGGGGCTCTCATTCACAAGATATTAACAATATACCAAATCCAAAACAAGTTTTGTTATGCTAGTGTAGTGAATATGGAAATTTTAAGATCTCCATATAAGTATTTTAATTAAAAATTCAGTAAATTCGCTGGATAATCTCATTTTGCTGTTCTTTGTTCAAAGATTGCAATTTAGCACGATTCTATTTAGCTTAATGTTTAGCTGCGATTTGCAAATATTTTGAATTATTTTTTAATTTTAATAAAAATCCAAACTTATAATTTTTTGTAAGGCTAAACTATAGACTCTTGAATATTGCAAAAAAATGTGCATTAAAAATTTTTAACTTGACTTTCGGTATAGCATTATTAAATTCGCTCTTAAAAACTAAATCAACTAAAAAGAAAACTAAGAAATAAAATAAAAAGAAAAGCAAAGCAAACAATTTTTTTTAGTCTTTAAAAAAAACAAAAAATTTAAAGGACAACGTTAACCTTATAAAACCGTCACTTTCAACAAGAAAGGAAATATTTTATTTCCGGTTTTATTTATGTGCTACTGTTCTGTATTTCTTGAACAGCACAAAAAAAAAACTACATTCTATAGAAATTCCCAAATTGGTCGTTTACTTGTCACGTATATAAAATAAATGTTAGAATATAGAAACGAAGAAAACAACTATGCACATACAAGTGCACACAATTTCTGTTATTTTAGTGTACAATATGTAAACTTTAAAATCTCTTTATAGTCGAAAACCTTTTGTACATTACAAGTTTTGTTTTCTGAAGGTGCATAAAATTTGTACTAAAATGATTTGAAAAACTTGTAAGTAAATCAGTCTAACTGTGGGATAAACTTTAAAATTCTGTGGAGAGCATTTTGAATCCAAACTAAATCTGAACTATTCCAGTAGCTGTTCCATCAAAATTTGTAATTATTACAATTCATTCAATTTGTCTAAATCATTCAATATAACTTATATTTTGAAGATTTCGACAAGTTGGCATTTGGTTAAATTTTAGTCAAATGAAATTTTCAATACCAAATTTATTTCATGCTAAACGGAATAAGAGCTGCTAATATCTGTTTAAAACAATGTGGAACACTTTTAGTATTTCAATATTCTACATATTTTGGATTACTTTCTCTGCATGTCATAAATCTGCATGTCTGCAGAATATCACATACAGAATTTTTAACTCAAACTATCAGACTTATAAATTAGGCTTCAAATTTTAAATACCTTCTGTGTTGACTATAACAATTCAAACATATATACAATGTACGTTGTATATTATATAAAATATTTTATGAAAAAACTTTAGGTCGATTCTTAAAGAATTATTTCATATGTGTAAGTTAAGAGGAGAATAAATGAATCAACATAAAATGAAATATTCTAAATATGCTCTGGATATACTTATGTTCTGTACATTATTCTATACATATAATGTAAATGTATATTAATACTTATGAATATCTTGTATATACATTGTACAGAGTACATAATAATATCATTATGTGTATTTATTTTTCATCTTCATGTTGATTCAAGGCTATAATGTCTTCATTCTTTAATACTTATTTGCTGCTCGGATATTTAATATCTATAAATATACTTAAAATCTCGGAATACATACATTTGTGAATATAATCTTCTTTTCGTATATGTACGCTATATATAGAAATGTTGAAATATTTATTATAAAAGTTTATATTGAAAAAGAAATAGTGTGGAATTTATTCAATGTGTCCTATGGTGGTTGCACCCAAAATATACTATGCAACTACAATATTGATGTACATACAATTCTTGTTGTTCTTTAATATATATGGGTTTGTATATTGTTGCTAGAGTTGTTGTCCCTCATATACTATTTGCATTATTATGTATATGGGCTACTGAATTTCATTTATTTGAATATTTAACACAACAATAGTAAACAGACTTTGTTATATTCGCATAGACCATGACACTATTTAGTATATTTATGTTTTATAACAATCACTATGGGAAATATGAGATGCGAGTGTACCATAGAAGGAAAATTTTTTTTATTTATACCTATTAGATTTCCGAGTTTTTGAATCGAATAAATTTTGTTGCAAAATGGCGTTATTAAGTGTTATTTAAATAGTATATAGAATTTGTAAGAAAGTGAAAAGTTAAACCCAAATATAAATATTTTACGTCTGTAAATCCAAGAGAATATGAGCTTGATATTGTCTTTAAGACACTATATGAAATTTTTATAGTTTATATAAAGAAGCAAGCATATTTTCATTGCAATTTTTTATATTTCTGTAAAATATTAGATTCAGGTTTTTTTCTTCTTCTTCTTCTTCTTCCTCTTCTTTATAGGCCTCTCAGCCTGTTCTTTTCCAATTAGTTCGCCTCTTGAGAAGTTGATGTCCAGCACTCGATCCATCTTTTAGGTGGTCTGCCTGGCGGCCTGGTGTTGCTTGGCTTGCCATCCCTTGCTATTTTTGCAATGCGGTCACTCTGCATTCTAGAGACGTGTTCATTCCAGGCACGCCTCCTAGCTCTTACCCATCTTACCACATCTTGAACATCTAACATGTTTCTTATTTCTGCGCTCGGAACTCTATCTTGCAATGTGCGTCCTGCTATTTTTCTAAGCGTTTTCATTTCTGCTGCACGCGAGTTGGCTTTTGTTTTGCTTGTCTCCGCCTTAGTTTCCACTGCATAAGTCATAATTGGGCGTACGCATGATTTATATATTTTAATCTTCGCTGCTTGTCCCATGTGCTTGTTTTTCCATATAATGTCGCTTAGACAACCACTGACTCTTGCTGCTTTGTTTATTTGTTGCATATTTTCTTTTTTTTCGGTTTTGGCAAGCAGAAACCTCTACCCCTAAATACTTAAACGACATTACTTGCTCTATTATTTTGTCGTTAACCGCCAATTTACATCTTAAAGGTTCTTTTGCAATTACCAGAGACTTTGTTTTTGCTACCGAAATTTCCATGTTTAATTTTGAAGATGTAATATAAAACTGGTGTAGCAATTTTTGCAGCTCGTCTTCATTTTCGGATATTAGCACGGCATCATCTGCGTAGCATATAATTTTTATTTCTCCTTTTGAAGTTCTATAGCCACGTCCTGCGTTTTTCACTTCAGATATTATTTTTTCCATTATTAAGTTGAAGAGAAATGGACTCAAAGAATCGCCTTGCCTTATTCCTGATGATATTTGAATTTCGTTTGATTTGATGTTGTTCGTTAATATATATGTGGAGGTGTTTCTGTTCAAGGTTTCGATAATTTTAATTATTTCCAGCACTCGATCCATCTTTTAGGTGGTCTGCCTGGCGGCCTGGTGTTGCTTGGCTTGCCATCCCTTGCTATTTTTGCAATGCGGTCACTCTGCATTCTAGAGACGTGTTCATTCCAGGCACGCCTCCTAGCTCTTACCCATCTTACCACATCTTGAACATCTAACATGTTTCTTATTTCTGCGCTCGGAACTCTATCTTGCAATGTGCGTCCTGCTATTTTTCTAAGCGTTTTCATTTCTGCTGCACGCGAGTTGGCTTTTGTTTTGCTTGTCTCCGCCTTAGTTTCCACTGCATAAGTCATAATTGGGCGTACGCATGATTTATATATTTTAATCTTCGCTGCTTGTCCCATGTGCTTGTTTTTCCATATAATGTCGCTTAGACAACCACTGACTCTTGCTGCTTTGTTTATTTGTTGCATATTTTCTTTTTTTTCGGTTTTGGCAAGCAGAAACCTCTACCCCTAAATACTTAAACGACATTACTTGCTCTATTATTTTGTCGTTAACCGCCAATTTACATCTTAAAGGTTCTTTTGCAATTACCAGAGACTTTGTTTTTGCTACCGAAATTTCCATGTTTAATTTTGAAGATGTAATATAAAACTGGTGTAGCAATTTTTGCAGCTCGTCTTCATTTTCGGATATTAGCACGGCATCATCTGCGTAGCATATAATTTTTATTTCTCCTTTTGAAGTTCTATAGCCACGTCCTGCGTTTTTCACTTCAGATATTATTTTTTCCATTATTAAGTTGAAGAGAAATGGACTCAAAGAATCGCCTTGCCTTATTCCTGATGATATTTGAATTTCGTTTGATTTGATGTTGTTCGTTAATATATATGTGGAGGTGTTTCTGTTCAAGGTTTCGATAATTTTAATTATTTCGGGTGGGATGTTTTTCGCTGTCAATATCTCGATTATATCATTGAGTTGGACGCGGTCGAAAGCTTTAGTTAAATCCACGAAGCACATAAATGCCGGTTTCTCGAATTCTATTGATTTTTCTACTACTTGTCGCACCACAAAAATTGCGTCTATCGTAGATCTGTTTTTTTGAAATCCTTGCTGTTCTTCACACATAATAATTTTTTCTGATAGGAGATTCTGGAGAATTTTTGTGAAGAGCTTCATTACCGCACTTAGAAGAGTTATCCCTCTATAATTTTCCGGGATCCTTTTATCCCCCTTTTTGAAAATAGGTATTGTGAGGCTCTTCCTCCAGTCAGTTGGAATTGTTCCGCTGGTAATGGTTTTTTGGAACAATAATGCCAATTGATGATGAAGACCTTCGCCCCCGTATTTTATTAGCTCATTTGGTATTTCATCATATCCGGCTGCCTTTCGATTTTTCAAACTTTTTACAGCGTTCTCCACAAGTTCTATGCTAATAAAAGTACTTATTACTTCTGGCAAAAGTGTTTCTGCTTCACGGTCTTCCCTATTTTCATACAACTTTCTAAAGTGATTTTCCCAGTCTTGAATAGATATAGTATTTGTTTGCACATATTCATTTACCTCCTTTTTCCTTCGTCGAAGCATTCCCCACACTTTTTTTTGAGCACCATACAAATCTCTTTCAATGTCTGCAGTAAACGCTTCCCAGTGTTCTTTTTTTATTCTGCGTATGTTGGAATTTACGCGGTTTCTCACAGATTTGTATTCTCTGTATGCTTCGGGCGATCTCTTACTTAGGTATTTTAAGTAACTTTCGCGTTTTTTTCTTAATATCTGTAATATGTTCGAAATTCTGATGGAAAATTAGTCAACATTGTAAAATCCTACAATATACCTTCTAGAAATATAAAGTTTTCTGTAATATAATTTAAGATGAAGGACAAAACCGCAATATTAGTGCTAGAATTTTATAAAAGCCGAAACATTACAAATTTAATACAAGCATTTCTCGAATTTTTTTTTGTTTGTACAGTACCTCGTAAATTATTCCCAATTTATCAGTCGACCATGTATAATTTTTTTTCATTTCTAATTTTAAAAACATATATATACATTCCAATATACAGTTTATATATTCCATGTATACATCATGATTTTGAACAAACATAATAAACATGTGCATGTAGAAAAGGACTATATTACATAAAGTAACAGAGGATCCTTATTATTAAAGGAGAAAAAAAAATTTTTTTTATGAAAAAGTGCAGAAGTAACATTGGAAAAATTATTTTTCTCTCAATTAGAAAATTGTTCTTGTTCGTTTGAATGTAGATATTATTGTTGATGTCGTCATCAAAATCATTTAACAACTATATATGTGTATATATATATATATTGTAAAAAGAAAAAAAAATTTAATGTGTACATGTCCTTTACAATGCACAATGCATGTAAAAATAATAAATGCATAAATGTAATATTTGTATAGATTTGTGAAGATTTTTTTCAAGTATATTAAAATAACACGATATATTCTTATTCCCTTATATATTTAAAGTTTATGAATAATCTGTTTAGAATTTTCATGGGAAATTTGTTTAATACTTTACGAAAAAAAAAAAATATTATTTTTTTTTTACATGAAAAATCGTTGTCCTAGATGACTTGTTTTTTGTTTTATTATATAGATGAGTATATTCGTATGCACTAACATAATGTTCAGATGCATGTTTAATTCTTATATCTATATACTATGTAAGTATTTATGTAAATATCAATAAATGTTTATATAAAAGCTAAATATGCTCAATTTAAAATTGATTTCGGCGGATTCAGCCAAATATTTGTGCATATCGTTAACATTATAAATTTTAGTAATATAGAGTTTCAACGAATTATTTAGAGTTATTAAAGCTTAAATTTTCAAATATGACGGAGAACCAAAACATGCTTAACAATCTAGAAATTAGGAACTAAAAAATTCGGTGTTCAAATTAAAAATGATCGTAAAAAGTTCGATCGTATGATCGTATAAACACAAATCGATTCATACAAAATGATTCGTGTCCGTAATAAAGTTTTTGAAGCATTTACAATAAGTATAATTATCACATAGTAATTCAATGCTCAGAATCAGCCTTATTTTAAGATTTCGCTAAAACTGTTCTATTGCTATGGTTAAAATAGTATCGTAAGGAATTGAAGCAGTAACAAATACTAATTTTAATTTAATTTTCCGATCTTTATTTTTTCAATTTTCAATACCTTACTAACACTACTAAAAATATTCTTAAATTTATGGAGTACCCATGCAATATTTTGTGTTGTGTCAATGCGTATCTCCTTTTTTCTCTCTGTGTTATTTGTAAAAAGCTGTGTTTCTAAAAAAAAAGGCATGTTTAAGTCATATGAAAAATAATTGCACACTATATACAACAGGACAATATGGGTAAATTTAAAAAAATGTTATCCTTGCAAAAATTCTTGTTGTAAAATAAAAACAGGGAACAAAATGAATTCGCTCTATTCCACATATGTATATGGAATTGTTGAATATATGAAAAAGGTTAAACGGTTCTTTCAATTAAAATTTATATATTTTTTATACAATAATATTACAAGGATATACTAAAATATAATTTGACTTAGATTACACTATTTGATTTTTAAAAAGATTTTAAAAATAAGAAAAATTATGTGAAATTTTCGTTTTAAATATTACATACGAATTTAAATGATATGGTAATATCTATGTTGTTGGTGCCCTATGAAATAAATTGGCTGGGTATAGCCAAAAAGGATATTAAATATAAAATGTTATATTAGAATATATATAGTCATAGATACTATATAAAATATATAAGCATAAAATTATGGGAAAATTGTTTTACAATGAAATTGTTTTTTATGGTCCTTGTTTTACAATCTAAATAATTGTCTCAGCAAATACATATAATAATATAGTTGATATTAATGGATTACAATAAATATTCCAAAAAGAAAAAAAAATTTTCTTTTATTCATTCTATATTCCATATACATATGCATGTATGCATGAGAGATTTCAAAATAGAGAGATGAGAAATTAAAACATCATTTTGTATAAATTAAACATTTAAAACCTTTATTGTACCCATATTTAAATTTGTATATTTATAAGAATTGAATTACAAGCTAATTTCAGATTTATAAATGAATTGAGTTAGTAAAAAAAATGCATATTTAGATATCAGGTAATTGCTTAGTACAAGCATTTTAATACATAGCAAAGTAAACATCACTTAGTAAACAAACGTGACTATCAGTAGCTATAACTAAACCGTCATCATTTATAGATGGAAAGGTAAGGGAAAGGAAATGGGCGAAAAACAAATAATATTCGTAATATTATGAGCAAGTATTATGAGCAAGAGAGAGTCACATGAGCTATAGGAATAAATTAAACAAAATCAATATTACCGTATAGTCTTACTATGTTCGTATATTACCGTATAGTCTCTTACTTATGTTCGTATAAAAAACCGACGAATACAAGTTAATTTCGTACAACATACGCGTCACTGGCACGTGCATCCTATATTGTCCACACTATGACGCGGAACATTAAAAAGCTCGACCGACTTTAAATTAATGGGAATCTCCCTGTAAGAAATTCGACCCAATAAAACCAATGTAAAGTACCCCCTAATAGAGAGTAATCAAGACGGTTCCGACTAATTTATATTAAAACCGAAACGAAGAAAACGCCTCTTCACAGCTTCAGTACGGTACTCGTATTAATATTAACAACAGGAAGAAGAAAGCAGCATACAATATCAATATTACGAAGAGGAAATCAAACCTGACATGCGTACTCTAAAATGAGCCTCACGAAAGATGAGATAACATAAAGATGTTTCGCTACCGATAAAGATCATTAAATTCTCTCATGACAACACTTAAAGTCAAATTCACCCTATTAACCATCAAATTGAGATAGGCTTTAAAATTGAGCCTACAATCCAATGTAGCACCTTACAATTTTTCTTACAATTTGTATTTTACACGGTTCTTGCTATTTTTGAATTTAATAATTGAAAATAATTGCATATAAAAATTTTAATAATGTTTTTATATCGCAAATGATAACTATTGTGAGCTAGTACTCTATTTTTGTATTAGTAAAGTGTTTTTATTATAAAATTATGGCCAGTTTTACTATAAATAGTTTTAATCAAGTGTTTTTTTTTTTGTGTTTTATTGTTAAACTAACTAGAAACATGCTTTCCTTAAAATGTTATTCGTGATTAACCAATAAACCAATTTAAGTATAGATAATAAAATTTTAAAAATTATTGCATATATACAAGTAATTATAATCATAAATTTTTGGAAAAGACCTCCAATTACAATAATTACAATTGGAACAAATTATTAAATATCATGCTTTAGAAATTATTATTAATTGTACACATAGTCATAAAGCATTGACGCACGAAAAGTCATATAAAAAAATTATCAGCTAATAAAATTAAAAAAAATTTTTTTATTTTTTTTATTTTCGAATTTAATTTCAATTAATTTCGCCATAATTTCATGATTTTGGCATATTTTGTAGCACACTTGTACTTGAATTACCTTATGCTTGTGCTCTTTGTTTATAAACAGGGTGGGCCGCAAAAGATTTTAAAGTTGTAAAGAGATTTTGTTTTCGTTTGGAGGGGAAGTTTAGCATTTTAGTTAAAGAAAACTTTGGGAAGCTCAAAATAAAAATTTTTTAACTTAAAGTTTTATCTTCAAGCAGCATGGTAGGTAATCACGAACGGTAAGTTTAATATTAATTATTGGTATAACTGCAGTGGAGCTTCTGCAACTCAAACCTCTATAATTCGAAAATCTCCTTAACTCGGAGCCGTATAAGTTCCCTTAAACATTGGCAAAACATTTTTTTTTCTCTTCAACTCGTAATCTCCATAACTCAAAATGTTTTAGCGTTTCCGTGCAACTTCGAATTATAGAGGTCCCACTGTATTATGTATAGGTTTTCTATTACGAGTAACAGAGAAAAAATGTTAACAAAAACACACGACGCAAAAAATATTAATAAATATTTATAATATTGGGCATGCAAAATATTTCAATTTAAAACAATAATAAAAATTTTTGATTAATTGAAAATGAATATATTATCAAAGTATAATCTAAAATTAATAAATTAATAAAATTTGTCTAAAAAAATATTTATCAAAATTTTAAAAGATCTATAAATTCACAGATATAAACGTTTGTTGGGAAGAATGTTGGGAATTATTCCATTTACTTTTTCATTCCATTTGCTCGGCTCAGCAGCGAAGCTTGCTTGTAGCAAGCGGGCAAGTAATATTGTTGTCTTATGGCATATACTCTAATATGTCATAATTATTGAAGAATAAATGGGTTCAAAAGGTCCCCTTACTAAACTTAAATGGCTTTAATATCTAAAAATGTATGATGCAATTGATTCCAATTTGAGAATTTTCAAGGTTTCTCTAGAGCACAGAAAGTAAAAACTAAAGTGTTTGTTATATTAATTTTAAGAATTTTTTTTGGCCCCTTGTTCGGGCAAAAAATAAAAAATTAGCCGTATCTTTTTTAAGTCATCAAATGCTGTCAATTGAGACTTATTGTCTTTTTACAACCGGCTCTTATTAATTTGTTCATTTTTCTAATTATTCCAAGTTTATTTTAATTAGATTTAGGTTGTTTGTTTTATATGTCAATGCCATATTTCATTATAACGGTACATGTCTACATATGTAAATCTAGATTAGGTTATCTTTATAGACAAATATTATTAATAACATACATAAATACATATAATATGACTGAGCTATTTATTTGGGGTATTTGTAAAAATTCATATTAGAATTTTTATCAATATTTTGTTATTTGTTCCGAAATCTTAAACACTATCAAAATTTAAAATACTTCAATTATAATAATATGTTGTTTATATTAATTTAAAATAACAAATAAACCAAATTAAGATTAATTTGAAGTTCAATTACCCGCATTTAGATTTGTATTGGGTTTATTTAAAAAAAAAAATGCTGAAGTATCTAGATTTCTTTTGGATTATGAGGTTATTAGGAATTATGTGTAAGCAAAATAATATTGTTTGACGTCAGAATATCAATTATAATTTTAATAATTCAATTTAATTTATTTAAAAAAATTGAAAGCAATGAAAAAATCCTGTTTTCTAAATATAAACTCAATTTGAAGTTAAACTAGAAGAGATAAATAATGATGGAACAATTTTTAGACGGGATCTGTGCCCGAATTAGGAACGATATATAACGAAAAATCCGAAATCGTTCAAAATTTGAAACGACTTCTTCTCATTTCTTGGTGTCTAGTTATTGTGCGAGTAATAGTTTCAAAATAATTTTGAGGCAGACAGAAGCCAACAAGACACAACATTCACTTGGAAATTCGGTGATCGTTCGGCAAATGTTACGGAGATGACGTCAAGATCAGTCGGAGACAATGTATTAACAATAATTCGGTAAGTCGGAGACAATGTATTAACGTAATTGCGGCCACAATTTACGGTTACTTGAGAAATACAGAGATCTAATTAATATTATTGATCTAGTAAATTTTGATGTCAAGGGAAATTTATTGACAATATGAGATACAAACGTTCTGCCTAAGTTTTACCCAAAATGTGATAAAAATATTATCAATAATTAGGTTAAAAAGTTTCTTCACAATTAAATTTATTATTTAAAACTAATTTTTTTTTTTCGATTTTCTAATTACATTTTGAAAACAACTTGAGACAATAAATAAAACAGTGATTCCAAATTCAAAATATAATCTTATCTAAGTAAAATAAGAGGTCTATGATAACGTTCTCACGTTTTATTTAAAATAACCTAGCACAATTATATCTAGTCTAACATGATTATTAAGTGTTTTTTTTTTTATTATTTTGTATTAAATGTTTTGTTTAATTCAATTTCACGTGGATTTTGTGTTAGATTCATAGATAACAATTTGTATTAAGTAGATTTAGTTTGTGACGTCAAAATGAAATCGCAAGTGATTTCAATAATGACTTTATATTGTTGTGAGAATTTAAAAATATTTAATACCTTAATCAGCAGTTTTATGGATGTGATTGGCATTAAATTTAAATAGCATTATTCAAATATTTTAACACAATAATTAATAATGTCGGAGGAAAAAATTTAACGGAATTAATATATAAGGTCTATGTGTGTGTAATATATTCATTGTATTGTGTTTGCTCGATTTATGCAATGTAGCTCATTGTCATAGATTAAAGATTAAGTAATTATTCTAAAATAAACTGAGATTAAAATCGGTATTTGATTTTCGGTATCGGCCTTGTGATTTTTACATATTTATATTTAAATTTCTTTTAAAATATAATGGAAAAGGTTCTTTAAATATACAAAGTTCAGAAAACGGAGAAAATATACTATTGAGATATAAACTGAAAATACCTTTGAATAAAACCGGGATTTGAAACGAAAAACTTAAATTTGAAGGCTACACGGTTTACATATCGTAAGATACCTGAACTGTTTCCTGAAAACAGGCACTATTACTCCTGATTTGTTTCATGTGTCACAGGAATAAACGAAGTCTCTTAGGAATCATTTGAATTTCGTACGAATATTGTGCCTGAGTTGACTAAAGACTATATGACTGAAATGCAACTGAAAATTTTAATTTTCTACAACTAGTATAATTTTATAGTGTAGAATAATCTACTAAATTGAGCTGATGGTCTTACCAATGAGTGGCGTCTGCTTTCATTGGGCCGGAGCCACGCTTTGGGGTGCCCTGAGCGAATGGGAGGAGCGGGCCAGGGCTGAACACTGGAATGGCTGCTTGAGCCTGTCGCAGTCTAAGAATTTGTGCCTCCCCTGGGACTTGACTGGAGGACGGGGTCTGACCATGCTCAATTGTCAACGAAACCATAGAGCACTTACTGTGTGAGTGCGAGGCTGTTGCCCGCCAGCGACTAAGATGATTCGCGCCGGGGGGGGGGGGGGGGGGGGGGGCGTTGTGAGCCCGGGGATTATCTCGCAAAAACCTACTAAATTACTATGGCTTAAAATTTAATATTAATTTAGTTAATCTGTTTTAATATCATAAACATAATGTAAGCTAATTAGAGTATTATTGTGATTCATTAGGCTCATTTCATATAGTATTTTCATTATCACACAGAAAAAAAACTTTCATTTACATTAAAACATTTAAAGGAAAAAAAATTACAATTTTAAATTTTTTATAATCATTAAAAATTTGATACTTAATTTTAATGTACTTAATTGAAAATATCACTTGTATACTTACTGATACTAGTTTCATTTAGTTTCATTCAATTTTATTTAGTATTTAATGACAATATTGCTCATTTTCTATTAGATAATTTAATTTTTGCTAAGAATTTTTTGTAACTATGTTCATTTTATGTAAATTATATTTTATTATTTTTTTTTTTGCAAAAAATATACACCTACATTTTGTTGTCTCACATTTAATTATATTATTAATAATTTATTATTCAAATAAAATATTTAAAAAGAATATGAAAAATATTGAAATATCAATTAGCACCATGTCCATATTATGTATAGTGTTTTCTCAAAACTTTCATATTGATTGAGCTAAGTTTTCTTACAGCTATTGAATATTAAACCCTTTTGGTCGGTTCGATTTTAAAATTGCAATATAATTTACCAGCGTTACTGTAATGTTGAATATTTAAGTGATATTGGGTGCAAGATCTATTGCTAACCTCATAATTTTACAAAATATACATATACGAGTATGTAAAGGAATTTTAAATAATTTTTCATTAAAAAAAATTCATTTTTACTTAAATTAACTACAAAGTAGCGCTCTTATAACGCAGTTACGTTATAACGCAAATTATAAATTCCATAAAAGCACGTTTTTTTTGCATTTTATTTTCTCTATGCCAGTGGTCGGCAAAGTGCAGCTCATTTAACTTTAAATTTCGGTCCATTATTCTAGTTGCAAGAAAAAACTGTATTCGTCAACAAAACAATCAATAAAGTGTGTTGAAAATGTCAATAGTATAGTACATAATTGCCCATAACCTACAAATTTTTGTGGACGGTTGCAGTCTATGCTAATTAAAAAATTTTTAAATCGAAACTTTGATAGTTATTTAGTATCAGAAATAATAATAATACTTGAGTTACTGGTACCAGCAATGCAAATCTATTGAACATAAAAAATTTAATAAATGCGAACATCAACACAATACCGGCAAGTATCTATCGCAATTGTTGAAGACATGGCGTCCAAGAATTAAATGTACTGATCATGACTTGCCATGATTAAATCAAAAACAGAAAATTCTGTAATTTTATGCAGGCAAACAATATTTTTTTCGAAGACTATAAATCCGCAAAAAATTTGATACTCCTACAATAAAAAATTTCTAAAGGGTTAAAATACAAAGAAATTTTTTTTAACAATTTTATTATGTATTCTCAGTACAAAATTAGTATTCAACTGGTTTAGTAGCATTGTATAATCATAACAAAATAATTTTATTGGAAATTAAAACAAATTTTTAATTGCATACTTAACTACATATACATATATATATTAGAGAAAATTATAAATTAATGCAATTTCTGGTGCAATACACTTTGTTCACGAGAAAATTATAAACAAATTGAAAAATTTTTTTTTTTGAAAATTTAATTACTAAAGAGAGGGTAAGTTTATAATGTATGTGTTCGTACATAGAATAATGTCAGAATATTTAGATAAGTTCGATAAAGTTAAAGATGATAAAGCGGCGAAACTATAATTAAAGCCTATATAATTGAAAATTGTCTCAAAATTCAATTAATTTGATTTTCTCTTGTTTCATAAGTCAAATACCTATTTAATTACCTAACAATTGATTGAATTGTTAAAACAAAAACAAAATCATTTAAAACGACAACATCAATTTATAAAGTACACAATAATTTTTCTTTTATATTTTAATTAAATTAAGAGAAACAAAAATTTTTGGCATTTTTATACATTTGCGCTTTAATCATTATAGGGTAGATTATACTTTAATTGTGCTATACATTATTATCATAAATACAGTTATGTTCAGTTGTTATCGGTAAAATTTAATTGTGCTAATTAATTATATATATATATGATTTATAAATGATATGTACGTATGTACATAATGTGTGTGCGCGTTTGATTATAAAAATTTAAATAAAAAAAAATTTTTTACTGATCTGTATTACACTTAATTCTTCAAGTGACACTAACCTTGGCTTTTATCCAAAATAAAATAAGAAATATTTTAAAGAACTTAAATATCACAATTTCATATAGATTTGAGGAAGTATTTGCCGTACATGAACTTATTGAATTTAGTTAAAAATAAAAAAAAATAAAATTTTATTCTAAATTTAAAAATGAAAAATATTTGAAATGTTTGATGGAACTGAACACATTCTATTTCCCCTATAAAATTACAGAAAACGTTTAAAATGTAAAAATTATACTTGCACGTTTAAAATAAATAATTAACAAAATTTTGACAGGGTGTTCGAAAATTTATCGATAAATTTTTTTAACGATTTTACTCTTTAATTTTTATACGGGACGGGGTCTTGTGTTGTGAAGATTTCATATTCAAAAATAAGCATTTTTTTTTTATAGTGAATCAGAAAATTTCTGACAAAATGTTTGCAGTTTCTTTTAAGATGTGTTTAGAATTTTTATCTAATGTCTTTAAAAACAAGTGTTCAGTGGCTAAAATTAAAAATTACAAATTTAAAAAAAAATATTACAAATTTTGTTCATTTATTTATGATTAAGCAGAAATTTAGTCCATTTCTGACAATTTAAAAATGTCCGAATAGATTTTCAAAAATTT
Source organism: Condylostylus longicornis (assembly GCF_029603195.1). Taxonomy (NCBI): domain Eukaryota; kingdom Metazoa; phylum Arthropoda; class Insecta; order Diptera; family Dolichopodidae; genus Condylostylus; species Condylostylus longicornis. Next base: position 845,605 of record NW_026578128.1, on the reverse strand, counting down.
AGTTAAGTTTAGCAAAAAAAAATTGATAATGTACTTGAATAGAAATTATTTTATTTTCTAAAAATTTGTTATTAAGTTTTCAAGCTTAAATATTTTTCCTAGAAATTTTCAATTCTAATTTTTAATCATGTTACTTATTATTGTGTCATAAGTAATCTTATTATAGTTTTCATTAAAACTAGTCATTTGCAGAATGACACTGTTGAAATAATAAAAGATCAGCACACCTTGCAAAATAAATTTTCGTTTGAATATTAAGTACATAATATTATTTACATTGAGCATTATCACATAATAGAAAAATAAATTTAATATTGAAGTAAATGAATTATGTCAGCTGAGCGTAAATAAGCTTTTATTATAAATAAACGTAGCAATAACAAACATTGTGAATTATTATTATATTTCACACATACAGGCTATTACGGTAATAAATAGTCCGTTCCATTCGTATGGTAATTGTTTAGTGAAAGGACAACTCTGGTGCACGTTTTTAAATAATAATTGAACTTCTAAATTTTAGGTATGTTAGATTCACTTTAGTTAACAGGGAATTAAGTCGAATTAGATTATTTAGTTGAAAATATGGAATTTATAAAATTAAACTATAGTGCATCGGTGGGTTTAAAATTTCAGCTACGTTTCGACCTATGGTCAAACATCTTTTATCAAATCTTATAGTGATCATGTCTACCCAAATACACGAATTTTTTTTTTGTGATTTTATAAAATCTAAATCACTTTAAATTATTTTAACACTCTTAATTTATAATGTAAAAAATTAAATAAAAAACAAAAAGAAAAATTCAGTTAACTAAAAGGTTTGTTAAAAATTAATTATCATGCGACAATGTACATGGGAAGTATTTGTATGTAGCTGCTATAGTGATTCTTTAATTGTACAATACAATATAGAGAAAAAAAAAACACCGGCCAATTGTTTTATTTCTTCTTATTATATGTAACTACCTATGTGTAGTTTCTAAAATCTGATGAGAATTTAGTGAGTAATTGAACGACGTTGAATACAGTATGTTGCTTTATGGCTGCTCTTGTATTTATTTTTAAAAACGGTGATGATAACAAAAGTACTCGTAAACGTGAATAATACCAAGCAATAAAAATAAATAAATAAAAACAAAATAAGCAAAAAAATAAATAAATAAATGAAAATTTAAAAATAAAAGAGAAAAAAAAATCATAACAATTGAATAAACAATTAATTTAAAAAGAGAGACCGGTAATTTAATTTAATAAAAAAAAAAAATTTTCTAAAGAGATTATTCATGGACATTTCAAATTTTTTTACATTATTTAGATTTTCATTGGTTTGTTAAATTGTTGTTTTGAGAAGCTTAGGTTTTATGCTTTGCTGCCAATCTATTTCTCTTCCGTTTTACATTATTATTACCATTAAAATATTGGCAACTCTAAGCGAATCTATCCTATCTTACCACTCGTATGTTGTTTATTTTTCAAATAAAGAAGATTAAAAAAAACAAATTACTAAAAAAAGGTGTTGCTGTTTTTGGTTATTGCTGATTTTATAAAATTTATGGTATTATCAAACAGAAGAACAGTAATTACGATTTTCTTAATTAAAATAAGTGTTACCGTTACAATTCCTTTCAAATAGTGTAGACCAAAGAGAACAGAAATTGCGGTGTTTTTTTGATTAAAATAAGTGTTTCCGTTGCAATTCCTTTCAAATAGTGTAAATCAAACAGAACAGAAATTACGGTTTTCCTAACTAAAATAAGTGTTGCCGTTGCAAATATTTTTGATAGTGTAAATTAAAAAGTTTGAACTGCAAGTGGTTTTTCCATTTTATTTTTGTTAATACATTGGCTATGGTAGATTCCGTGAAAATTTTCCAAATGTAGATTAACGCGATTTTATCTTTGTTAACACAAATTGAATCCAAAAAATATTTATTGTGCCTATAAGATATACTCATTGCATTAGCTTTAAAACTCCAAAAAAAAAGACTGCTTCTAATATTTGGGATTCTTTTCTACTACAGTCAAATTAGCCTACTTAAAAATTACAATTTTGATGATATTGGATTTTAGAAAATTTTCGCAGAATAACAATAAATGAGATGAAAAGAATATTTTTGTTATATTCACACTGGAACGGCAAAACTATAATATTACACCTGCTTATTATGAAAAGGTGGGAATTGTGTTGTCGTCATTGTTATTTTTTTTTTCATTTTTTTGTTGTTTTGATATATTAAAATATTAAGACCATCATAACAGTATGAGTGGGAACTATACGAGTACTTAAAATATAAGAGGTTATTTTGGGAAAATAAGAAGTTTGGAAAAAAATTTATTTATAATTGTGTGCTTGTAAATTTTTTAATATCCAAGATAGATTTTAATTACAGGACAGAAAAATTACTCTGAAACGAGAATTTAAGAAAACAATTTCCGAGCGTTGTCTTATTGCGAAATCGTCAATATAGTCCGTTAAAATTATTTCAATTCTAATTACTTACTGTTATGCATATAAATTGTATGCCGAAAGTATGCAAGTTATAAAACTAAATTATATATACAGTAAGTAATAATAAGCTTGCATTCGTAACCGCATACAAAAGGAATGAAAATAAAGAAACGTGAACGTAAAGCAAAATATTAACTACTTCTATGTAAGTTAAATTTAGTTGTGTTATGTTTGCTTGTAAATTAAATGGGTAGTTTATGAATTACGTGAGTGATAAGATTTAAAAAAGAAGCACATTATTAAAAAACATACGCTCGTAAGTACAAAATCTACTGACGAAGATTTTTCAATTTTTACATGGAACTATGAACTATCGATATTTTATCATGTCGGTACATGTTTTAGTAATAATACAACAATTTTAATGAACAGTAAAGTTTTCAGTTAATTATTTTGATCAATATTTAACACATTTTCCAACAGTTTTTCCAATATGTACAAGAATTCTTAGGCAATGTCCAAAAAAATTATAGCTTCAATATTTTGTTTGCGTTTAAATCAGTCTGTACAATCCAAAATCTATAAATATGGACTCAATGAGATTAATTGGATTAAAGGGTTAAAATGTGCTATTAGCGATTCAAAAATAATTTTTTTTTTTTATTTAATATTTAAATTAGTTTTCCATATTTTAAAATTATACATATTATAAATTTTAATTTCAACAGCTTTCTCTTAAAAATTTTGCATATTATTATTAGGGTAACTGATATTTCAAAAATAATTTAAAAAAACTACATTTTGCATAATGACCATTAATTCTAATTGAAAATTATAAAAATTTTAAAACAAAAATAACAATCTTCAAAAGCTCACAATTAATATTTAGCAATTTAAAAAATTTAAAGACTGAATATTGTTAACTATTTTGAGCTTAGTAGTATTCCTTATTACATGATATAATTGCCCGAAATTGTTATAACTATTATGAGTAAACTACACCTATTTACTATTTTACTTATTTGTTTAATTAATATTTTAATTTTTAATTTTTCAGATACACTTGTGATTGAATTTTATATTGCTGCCCATTATTTTAAAATTGTAAGTGTACTTAAAGAAAGAAACAAGGAAAAGATGATAATCGATCAGCAAAATATTAAGGATAACTATCTCCTGCTACTAATATTTTTTATAGTGATATTTTTTATTACGGTAATTTTTTACAAATATTTTTTTTTAAAACATTCATTTTAAATGCATAGCCTAAAGCTTAAGAAACATTTTATATTGCAATTATCACAAGCATACTAGTCATTCCATTATTAATGTAGCAGAATAATATTAAAGATTTGGTAATAAAATTGGCTTTTAAATCATAAAATCAAAGGCCAAAACAAAAATCATAGGTCATGCTGAAATACATAAAATCAATTAGGTATTTATGACAAATTTGATGAATGTAAAAATAATTTTAAAATTTATAGATAACCTTTTTCAATTATAACTATACCGTAGGTCAAATTTATTTTGTAATTTAATGTGAGAAGAACACAAACTAAAAGTAATAGGCTCTTAGTAGACATAATGAAGTCTTGCCGTTTCGCAATTAAGTAAACTTGTTTTGGAAAATATAAAAGTAATCCGGAATTAGTATGAAGCTAGTATACATTATATTTAAATTGATTTAGTAGCTATAACTGATTAGTTTAATTAGTACATTCTTAATTTATACTCGTGTATAGCATGAACGTTAATTTAATCTTCGTTATACCCGATACTTCAACAACAATATTTGTGTTTACATTTTTGTTAAAAAAGCTTTCCGTGTTTTTTTTTTTTTTATTCTTATTTTCATTATTCTACACGATTTACTAATTTTTGCATTTAGTTGTATATTTCGTAATTTATTCTAAATTATATTCTCTTTTAAAAATATTTAATTGTAAACGTTTACAAGTAATAATTATATTGTAGAAAATAAAAATATAACCAATTAGAAAATTACAAAATAGAATTGATTATCAATCACGAATTAATCATCGGTATATTATTCACCTGTATATATAGAATAAATTACATTGATATAGATAGAAAAAGTGTTGTCGCTTCTTTTACATTGGAATAGATGGGAAGGGTGCGCGGTTGAATTTTTATTCATATAGAATATTGGTTAAAGTCTGATAATAGTTAATGGGAATTATTGTTATCACAAAATTTTGTCTAATAATAATTAATTGTATATATATGCAATATGGCATTTTTGGGGTACTTTTTTATTTGTTAAGTTGCAACTGTGATTTTATTACAGTTTAATAAAATCAATTCAGTGAAATTAGTTTCTAGTAAGGAATGAATCCAAAAAGTTGAATAATATTTCATATTTTTAAAAGACATTCCGATTGCAATGAAAATCGGTTAATCAGAATACAGTTTTGCCCAGATAGACACAGAATCTGAGTTTTTGTTAAAATTATATGCTTTTTCGAATTTTTAATAAGTATATTGTTATTGAAATTTCGATTTGTTAAATTCAATCACTAAACTACTACTAAATTCAATCTATATATTTCTTAAGTGACAATAATTTAATAGACGATAATAAACCATGTTTTCGAAAATATATTTAATATTATAAAATTACTATTACTTTCATATTCAAATTATTGAAAAACTACATTATTTACTACAATTTACTATCACGTTTACTATTTATACCTACTTACTGTTAAAATTTACTATTTTCTTACTACACAAGAAACACAACATTAATGTGTGACAACATGACAAATATTACTTGAAAAGAATAATAGAAAAACAAAAGAGATGAGATGAGATGTAAACAAAGAGAGTTTGAAAAAAAAAAAACAGAAGAGATCAATCATTTACATCATTATTGAACGACCCCTAATCTCTTGATACAAAAAGTTCATATAAGATCAACTTAAATCAGACAAATTTTTATTTTGTATTGGCTTAGTAGAGGGAATCATTCGTGTTGATTTTTTTTTGTTAGTTTTTTTTGTTTTTTTTTTCTTTTAAACTATTCAAAAAGTTTAGTGTGCATATGTTTATCATATTGTGTTTTATATAAGTATGTAATATGAAATTAGTTGTTGTTTTCTTGTTTAATTTTTTTTTTTTACTTTTATGCTCATTTGTAAAATAAAATACAGTCGCGCGTGAACTCTTTACATAAACTGCACTTAGGAATTTATTATTTAAAAAAAAAAAAAAAAATAAAAATTATTATACAAAATTACAGGAACTTTTTAATAAAATATTAAAAAAATAAATTATTTTTAATAAATGCTCCTACACGCTATACATTTAAAATAAACATAAATTTAAAAAATATATTTAAAAAAAAAATATATTAGTTTTAATTGATTAAAATTAAAGAAAATATTATAACAAAAACGAAAAAAAAAATTTATACACAAAAAAGAATAAATTAAAATTTAAGAGTGTTGAATAAGGTAAAATTAAGCTTGAAAAACAAAAAAACTCATTACAAAATAATTAAAAAGTCAAAATCTTGTCGACTTAAGCGCATGCCTACGTAACTCTATTCAATGTGTATACGAAATCAAAATCATATTTTTTAAAATTATATTTTTTTTATTAATTTAAACAAATTGAAATTATTATTAAATTGAATTATAAACAAAAGAAAAAAATAGTAACAAATTTTATTTTTATTAATAAAAATATTGTTAAACAAATTGGAATATAACAAAAAAAACGAATTTAATTCAATTAAAGTGTCGCCATCTACATAATATTTTATAGCTAAATTTATCTTATTTTATTTTGGCAATTATTTACTTTACAAAAATTGTTCAAGTTCAAGTATATTTTTTGATTCTGAAGAGAGTATAGATTCTCTTATAGGAACCGATCTATACATTATAATAGTGTATACCTGTTATTGTTATTGTTTTTAAACAGGAAAAGAATAATAAACATAAAAAAAAAAAATTATATTGTCAAAATTTATGAAAATGTCAAAATATGACAAATTTATTCAATTATAAAAAAATTTTATTTAGTTTTTGACCATATTTTTACACTTGTGATCAAGTAATGAAAATTTTATATACCAGTTTACATAATAAAATTTTGTTCATTTAATTTTCTTTAAAGACCTCATTTAATTTAATTTTCTTATTTTATATGTAGGGCTGAACTGAATAAAATTAATTTTAGTTTAGTTTACAATCGTTTTTATGATAATTGAAATTTTTATATTATTAATTATCTAACTGTTATAATTTGAGTACATGAATGCATGTACAATAAAATAATTTATTCAAAAAATTTTAGATAGAAATGTCAAATTATATTTGAAGGTCATATTATTATATTGTAGATAGAAATAATATTGGATTTCATGTATTTATGTAGATAGTTTTAAAATTTCTGTAATAGCAACGATTAGCTATTGAAATTTCAATTAAATATATTATAATTAGTTGTATACAATTAAAATTTCGAGAAGAAAATTGGTAGATGGCGCGATTTTGACATACGATTATGCGTATTCAATAAGAATGTTTTGTATTTTGAATATATTGTATTTTAAGTATATTGTTTTTCATTAGACATTTGCACGGTCTATTAGACCTTATGATTTTATATGTACATCTTTCAAATGAGACCAATTTTATTTTTACCAAGTGTGCCTAATTCGACTCAATTAGACCAAAGTGATAATACGGAATGTGACCATTCATTTTCTATCCAGATTTTATTCACATAAAGATTAAATTTCGAAAATTTTTTTGTGTTATACATAAATCTTGTGTTAATAAATTTTAATTTATTTAGATTTTTATTTATATTTAAACTTTATCATATTATCACAATTATGTACTACATGTATGAATATAGATATTATAACAAGTACAAAATTTTTGGAGAAAACCGGAATTCCTTGGCTTTTATTGTTTACGATTTCTTTAAGTCATCTGATTTTTTTTGTTTATAACAAAGAATTTTAAAATTTAAACCAGTTTTAATTCGTTTATCATTCATATACATATTATATTTGATTTACGTAGATTTAAATGTATACAAAAATACAAAAATACGTACTCATACATCATATTCATATAATTTTTTTAAGATTTGCTAATTTTTCTTGATTAGATTATTAAAAATTCTAACTATGTAAATTGTATTTACATTTGAATGTTATTTACTTTTTTTAAAGCAAAATAGGCCCTGTACATTTTAAAATATTGAACAATATCAATAATAAATAGTTAAAAATAAGAGATGATCGATAGGTTAATGAATTCTGATTAATTCAAAAAAAATTTTTTTTTTGAAATGTGAATTTTTTATGGCTCATTAACATTAGAAAAAACATTCAAATCACTGATTCAAAAATATAAGTAACTATCGTAAGTCTAGTACTTATAAAAAAATTCTATTTAATTTTCATTGTATAACAATTTTGCGTTAATAGTCAAATTTAAAAAGTAAATAATTTACGTGCAAATCACGTAATATTAAGTTTGGCATAAGTATGCCGAATCAAAAAATAAATAAATTTTTTTTTTTTTAACAATTTGTTAAAAACATTTACAATTCTAACTAAAGCGAGAAAATGTTAAATTAATACCTGTTAATATTACCGTTTTACGTCACAAATACGTCGCAAAATCATGCGACGCTATTGCAATGAATAATTTGGTTTTATAGTTCTGTAGCTAAGTCAAATTAGATTTTCGGTTGCAATTATTATGTAATTGAGTACAAGAATATAACAATGTTATGTTGAAAATTTTTATTTTTCCATCAACTGTTATAAACGGAATTATTAACAAAATAATTAACCAATTATGTATAATTAATTCTCAACTAATATACAATTAAAAAAAAAGCCAATTATCTTGATTTCGAAATGACATTAGAATACGAAAATTATTATTAATTTGCATATACATATGTATGTACGTATAAGTACTAATTAATTGTTTACATTTTAGATTAATTTGATTTTGGAATACAGTAGGTACATGACATATACTCATACATTTAAAATGTGAATATTTAGAATATTTTTTTGTTTTTTCAAATAAATTGTTCATTGTTATTTTTTTGAGAAGACCGCTATGCTTTTAATTAATATTCCATATATAAATAACTAACTTCATTTTACAAATTAATTATATTTAAAAGCCATTTCTGTAATTTGCATTCAGTTGAAGGTTAATTAAAAAATATTTAAGCTTTATTTGAAATGAAATTGATTGAATTTGATTGAAATGCGTTGCAGTCATTTTGTTTTTTTGCTTTAACCCTTTAATAGCGAACAAAAAAAAATTAATGTTTTAAGAAAAAAATTTGATTGCTTTAATGGTATAGTATGTATTAAACAATATCCAATAATTATACAAAATAGCATTCAATTTAAGATTGAGTCGTGTTTGTTAAACTGAATGCTCCCTAAAATTTCCAATTTGAACTTTTAATTGTGGTTACTTACTTTAATTATTCTTCATAATTTAATTGATCTCTAGTCAATATACAAAAATTTGTAATTGCAATTAAAATTAATCATAAATATTTGAATAATAATGATAAAATTATTATTTCTAATCAATAAATTAAATTTCATTTTGATAATTATTTTAAAATAATTATATGCGAAATTGACGAATTGCCGAAATTTTTTAAATTAACCAACTTATAATAATTTTACATAACCTATACAGAAGGCCATACGGCACCCGTCTTATTAACACAATAATTAACGAAGCGGAAATATGCCTCAAGTATTTTGATGTCATTCAATAATCTTATATTCTGTAGGAAAGCCCTTTATATACTCTCCAAAAATGACAAAAAAATTTTTTAGCATTCTCCCGAAACATAAAAATACAATATCGTAAATGCATTTAAACGTAAAAATACAATATCGTAATTGCATTTTGAACACAAACGCTAACATTCAATGGTTAAAATATTCTTTATCATTTTAGATAATTTCAAAATTAATCATTGAGTTCTGTTATAAGTTCTACATATATAAAAGTAACTGTTATATTATTTTCATATTTGGTAATACATGAAAATATTTGTTTGATATACATGTAATTACGTATATATGAATTGCAACAAAATTAGAAAAAAAAATTGCAAATATAATAACACACCTAATAAAAATATTTTTTTGAATATCAAGTGGAATTATGCGAAAAACGAACTGATTTCTTTTATAACAATTTCAAATAGCTCATTTTGATTTATATGCGCATGTATATACAGAGATAATAATGTTATTATATAGGTAGTATTTAGAATTAAAATTTTTACGTTAATGGGTGGTTAATGACATGTAATTATTAGTTCAGTAGCTTTTTTTTTTTGTATGTACATAACTACATTTACAATTAATATTACTTACTTTCAGTTTTAATCAGCTTTTTTTTTTCTTCTGTGTTCCATACTAGTATATTGCATTTTTTATCATTATACGGTATAAAACAGATTTTTTTTTAAAAAATGCATATATAATATAAAAGGTATAGGAATGTGCGAGAACAAAAATCCGGAAATTTAATTCATTTTATATATATATACATTAAACTGTTATATTATTATATAGCACTTGTTTATCTTATATATTATATTACATTATAATTTATGTTTACCTTTTCTTTATTATCAATTAAATTTTATTAATATTATACAAAACATAAAGTTGATAAATATTTTATAGGCTTTTATAAAAATGGAATGCATTGATCAATGCTGATCGTATATTAGTTAAGTTTTCATTATTCAGAAGAAGAGTTTTATATAAAAAATATAATGTATAGATTGTGCGTATTTAAGCTATAATAATTTAAATATCAAAGAATTTAAAATAATTAAGAAAAAAATTGAAAATTTTTAATTTTTATGTGTTCATAATTTGTGTAAGTTTTAAAATATTCAAAAAATATTTATTGTGTTTTTGAGTCAAATATACAGAAGAATTATGTAAGAATTACAAAATTCTGGAAATTAGCAGGGATTAATTTAATTATTTCTGCGTTATTTAATAATGCACTTTCGTTGATTATTAAATTTAGTGAAGTCATTTTAGTTAGCAGTGTGATGTGTATTGCAAAATAGCTATTCTGAAAATAAAATGTGTACACCTATGCAATTATATTCTTATTTATAGTTAACTTCTCGAATTAAGGCCGGGCGAATAATCAAATTTTGCAAAAAACTTTCATACACTCCATAACAATTCGAATATTGAATTATCAAAGCTATTATATTACCTTAATATTTCTTAAAAATTAAAAAATATAATAACATTATTTAATCATAAAGCCTTTAATCTTAAATTTAACATAAAAGGCACATAAAATTAAAAGAAATTTTCTAAGTAAAAATTCAGTAATATCTCTACAACCGAATTATAAATATAACAAATAATTCCACAATAAACGTGCTAATATATAAGAGTAAAATTATTAAGTATTTGTACTTGTAACAACTATAAACACAAAAAAAATATAACACTTATAAAATATGACATACTCGTATTATACTAATTAGTAATTACGTCATACAATAATTGAAAAAGCTTTTAAAATTCTATAAGATCGATGACGTTTTGTATACAATGGACAATATCAATGACATTAATTTCTATGAAATCATTTGAATTAAGTAATATGCGAGATTTGATTATTTAATGAATTTTTAAAAAAAAAAATTAATAAAATTAAATTTTTATTGTGTATATATACATTTATAACAGTTATAATTGAAATATTATAAAAAAAACTTGCGTAGCTCTTTCTCTCCCACCTGAAGCTTTTTAAACTGGAATATTGAATATCTTTGTTGATAATAAAGAACACAGCGAGAAAATTAGTGTTTATTGTTTTTTTTATCAGTATTAAAAGAGAAATTTTTGTTATTTAATAAAATTCACAAGACTTTTTTAATAGTATTAAAGCTTTTAAATAACCAGTTTCATTATCATTGTTAAACTATAATAACTAACATTCACACCTGGAGTAAATTAAATAAATTATAATTAAAAAAAATTTTTGATATTATTCAAATCAATATTTTTAATTCTATTGAAATTTATTCTGTTTTTTTTTTATTATTTATTTTTTATTTACTCTGTTGTTTGGCGCTAAATAAAGATGATTTCCATAGACAATATGATTTTATTCATATTTATAACAGTTTGCATATTTTTCGGAGTAGGAATATCTGCCATATTGGTAAGTTTTTGCAATTTTTATATAATATTATGGCACTATTATCAACACTATTATTGTATTTTTTATTAATTATATTTAATTAATTTTTTCTTTTTTCAAAAATTATTTACTTATATATACAGAGAATATATTCACGTCGTCATCAACGTAATATCGATACTGAAGATCCATTCTGTACAACTGGTGATTCAAATCAATTTAGAAGAAATCAACAATTATTAGATACAAATGAATTTACAAATCGTAATAATAATATATTTGTAATTGATGTTGGTAATGATACATTTTATAAAGGTCCACCACCACCAAAATATGGTGAAGAAATGCCACCATCATATGAAGATGCAATTAGAAATGTTGCATTAATAACAACGGGAACAACAACAACAACAACATGTACAAATGATAATATAACAATAAATACAACGAATACAACAAATATAACAGAACGAAATTCAACTGGTTAGAAAGAATATTAAATTTAATTAATGTTAAAAAATAAATGACCAAATTAAGAAAATTAATTTAAAAAAAAAAAAGAGTATTAAAAAAAAGCAGAGACATAAGGTGATATAATACATATATATACACATGTTATAATATAGTTATTTATGTGAAAACAAATTGTGATAAAATATTATATATACATAAATAAATTATATAGGAAAAAAATCGAAAATATAAAAAACAATTAAAAAATACACAAGTAAAATGTTCGATGAAAAAGAGAAGATAATCAATTATAAATAATGCGCACCTTAAACTGGGATATTATTCAAAATTATTGAGGACGTCTTATTAAGGATTGAATATTCAGATTTTAAATGGAATGCAGATTTTTTTTTTTGTGATTAAATCCAAGTGCAGTTTGTTAAAATTTAATATTGAATAAATGAAGAGTATAAACAGATCGAAGTTGAAATATTTGAAAATTAAGAAAATTTTTATAAGAAAATATTTCCAAAAAGTATTCTATACACACACACACACACACATTTAAGATGTTAAGGTTAAAATGTATTGAATAAATTTGTGAAAGAAATGGATAATATTAATACTTTTTATATAATATAATAAAAATTATTTTATTAAATTGTATACTATAGGAACTTAATTCAAAAAAACAAATATAAGTATTAAGTTTAATTAAGATGAAATTGTTAAAAACTGAAAAATTCTATAAAATAAAATTTGAAATTTTAAATTTTAAAAATAGTTGTAAAAAAAAGAAATTATAAATATTATATTCTATGAATATAAAAGAAAATTAAAATAAAAATATATTTTGTTAAAATTTTTTTAAAAATTAATAAAAGCAAAAATATTAAAGAGAAAAAAAATTGTAATAATAGCGAAACTTTGTTAAATTTCAAATTTTATATACTAAGATAGAGTATTATTTTTAAAATTTATAATTTATTAAAATAAATATTGAAAAAAAATATAAATAAAAATAAATTAAAAATTTGAAATTTCTTAAATATTTTGTGTTCTCATTTCAGACCTGCATTAATTTTAATTTTACTAAAATTTAATTTTTATTATCTTGTTCTGTAAATAATACGTAACCCTAATTAATTTCTATATTCTTACAGTCTAATTAAGTACAATGCAAAAGTAAACAAATAGTAGCTATATAGCGTACACTTTCCGAAAAAATGTGATCAAATATTTATTTATTATTGTTTATTATTTAATAAAAGACAATCTGTTTACTTAGTAATTGTGATGCAAAATCAAAATTTTTTAAAATTTCAAAGTTCTAATACAGAGTATATTCGATTCCCTAGCAAACAAAGTGTCGACTCACATAGTGACTAACTTAAAAATTTTAACAAAAGAAATTCATTATAATACAACATTCAATAAAATAAAAAAGAATTTTTTAATTATTTTGAATTTTAAATCCCATTTTGTAATTTTCTGGCCACAAAATAGAGATATGCGTCATCTAATATTGTAAATAAAGCTAATATTATGTTCAAAAGTATTCAAACATATTTAATCAAAGACAATATACACCTTTATTTACTTGTACTTAATTAAAAAAAATTGTAGACATCTGGTTCAAAAAATTCATTTCTTAAAATTTATTAAAACAATTAATATAATGGAAAAATTTTTTAAAAATTAATTAATTATAATATCATTATAATTTGGATAGATCTTGTTTTAGCTAGATTATTTCTTATTCCTATTAGAATTAACTGGTATAAATTGCAAAATTATATACAATGGAATATTTCGAATGAGAAACATATGCCGTTTAATTGAAGCTGTAAGTTTTTTTAAAAATTCAAATTAATAAATGAAAAAATTTCAAAAATATTAACCACATTATTATTGAAACAAGTTTGAACTATACATTAGAGAACTACAAGCAGGAAAGTTTTTTGTTAAGTAAGTAGAGGTGCAAAATTTATGGTAGGTTTTAAGTTGAGGCAATTTTAGATGCTATTATTTTGTATTTGTTCTCGTACTAGAAAATATATTCTATATATAATAGAGATATTCAGAATTCCCTTTCATCAAATTTAATTAAAATTAAAATTTTTGTTCTATATAATTTCTCGGCATCAATTATATTAAACACTAAACGTTGGATTTTAGGATTTAAAAAACAAATTTCTTGTGTATATTAAAGTTAATGGAAATTTATTCATACAACTGCAGAACAGAATGGATGATGTAATAACGAGTTAAAGGCAGCAAAATTTACTGACCGAACTGGACTCGAATCAGTGACCTACCGCTTTCTAGGCGGACACTCTACCATATGAGCTACAGAGATATGAAGAAATGGCCGACGAAATGTTCTTAACATTGCTTTATACTGTAATCCACATGATTTACTATCAGGCGTGTTGTTTACATTGAGATACTACATACAATCTTCTATTTGAAACACACAATCTATAAATAGATATTGTGCTTATTGCACCAATATACTGAATTACTAATACAACGTGTAGTTGTTTTAATTCATTTTCTGATGTATTTTATTTAATCCTTTAAATTTTTCAATTAGTTACTTATATATAATATATACGTATATATAATATATAGACAACTAAATTTTCATAAAAATAAGAATAAATTTAATACGATAAAGAAAACGAAATAAATTTAATTATTTATTCAAAAGAATATTGCATATATAAAATATATGCAATATTCTTTTATTATCCTAAATGTATGCAATTTTTTTTTTAATTCTATTATTTTAAAAAACTCTAGCGGAATTTTTTTTAAATATTTTTTTAACAAAGCTTCTTAACAAAATTATTATTATCGTAATTTTATAAAATATTTTTATTTTCAATTCAGAAATTTATGAAATTTAAAAATTATTTTTAATTTTTAAAAATTTTTAAAGAGGAATTTTTGTAAGAAGAATTTTGAAAAATGAAGAATTAATATTAAAATTTTCCTTATATAATATTGGCTATACAAAAATTGTAATACTTGTACATATTTGTTTCTGTAGTGCTTATTTCCTATAATATAGTAAAATATAATACAGATAGCTACCGTATATTCGAATATAATTTATAAAATGATTTATATTTTGCAGTATTTTACATTGCAATACAAAATAGTTTAAATGAATAATATTAAATACCTACCCAATTCCATAAAAATTGAAATTTTAATTTTTATTTAATGCCTATACGTTCTTGTTAGACAATATGTTTAAAATTTACCTAGAAATTCTTTCAAATATTACAAATGTTACAACAAGGATAAAACACTTATATAATCGGAATGTAGGATCATTTTTGACAATTTTAAGGAGCTTTTATTTTTAAATTTAAAATTAAAATTTATAATTTCAATAAATTCATATTATTTTATTTAATTTAAATTATTTATGAAACAAAAATTTTATAATTTAAGTATTTTCTTAAATTGCATAAGAATTTACTTTATTGTAAATTTTCATTTCTAAATTATTATAAACAAAATATTTGTAATCTGTAATTGTTACAGGTTGGAATTTAATGTCGAAATTAAACATATCAAAAAAATTGTTTTTTTTCGAGAATAAAGGAAGCTATAATTGAACTACTATGCTATAGTTGAAATCTGATGTGATCAGCACATAACCGACTGCATTGTTAAAATGTTGTGTAAGATGAAAATTTCCATTTTTAATATTTATTTCCGATTCTGTTCCGATTTAAAAAGTTTCCCAATTAATTTTGTTAAAATTCGGGCCGTATAGTAAAGTAATATTAAATTTTTTGATACAATTAATTGGAGGAGTAAACCAATTGGAAAGTAAAATGTAATTGACAGCATAATCTAAGACATAAATGATGTAAAACTTAACAATATAGATAATTAAAGCAGTTTATCTTGATGTTATATACTGTAACATAATAATAGGTATATTTATGTATTTAAATGTTGTTCGTCTTACTCAAGTTAGGTGGTCGCTATTGCATTTTAGGCCAGTGTTTTAATTTTAATTCAAATCTCACAAAATGCCCTTAAATTTACTAATGTATATACTCAAAATTTTTAATAAATTCAAATTCTTTTAATGACCAAAATCCTCAATAAATTTTGATGCAAATATCTTGAATAAAATTTCATATATATACCTATATATATTTACATACATAATACATATTTATGTATAACAGTGAAGATGGAAATTTATAATTATATATACAAAATTTTTTTTCATATTACGAATAAATTACGTTTTAGTTTGTATGAATCTATCAAATTTTAAGATTGCTTTTGATAAAGCCCTATATATATATATATATTTATCAATTACAATTTACATTTAAGCATTTTATAGAAACCATTTTATTTTCTTACATCTATTAAATATTTTAGATTTAATTGACCATAGAATCAATATATAATAATTATTTAAAATTTATTTTAAAATCTTAAATAAATCTTCTTTAAATACAATTTTGGTATAAATTTATTACATGTATATGTAAGTATATAACATTTAAAGTATATAGTAACAATAGTATAACACATATAATATAATAAGAAAATGTATACCATTTTGAATGTACCAATAAATTATCATATTCACAAATATTTTATAACACTGTAAAATGAAAAATTTTGTTATCTATATATAGGCTAGCCATATAAAAATTTTATCGTCATCAAAATCTAGACCACATTCATTATAAAAACAAACACATAAATCAATATAAAGATCTTACATGATTTTTAACCATATTATTCGGTTTCAATTTTTTTATACCTACCGTATTGAATACAATAAGGCAGGTTACGTGATGGTTTTGAAATTCGGATGTTCAGTTTTCGTTGGGAATGCTCTTCACTATTGTTGGAAAGCGTAACTAAACTGTTTTTAGATATCGGTTCTTTTGGTATGTCTGCCGGTCTGTGTGTGCATACGTATATTTCTAGTTTAACTGAACCCATTTTCATAAAAATTTTATATATATGTGAGATTATTTTGGTTATGTTACGAATTAATCAACTTTTAGAATATATCAGGCGTCGGCAACTTGAACTTTTTGCGGGCTAATTTTACATTTTCGTGCTTATAAAGAGAAATAATTAATGTACTAAAAACTATGAACCCACAAATTTTTTGGAAAGATCGGGGTCGGAGACTGATTTTAGGCGTTGATTTTACAAATTTTATACAATATCTACGGAATGGTTTGATGGCAATTTATTGAAATTTTAAAATCTGAGTTCTGGTTGTTACCAAAATTAATTGGCAAACTTTTCAGGGATGGCACAACAATTAACTGGCAAAATTTTCAGGGATGGCACAAGACGAAACTCTACTAAGAGACAAATTTACGTTTTTCTAGGTTTGTTACCTAAAAGCTTACTAATGCCCTAAGAATTGGAAAGGAGCATTTGAGAGGCATTTTTATACACTTCTGTACCACTTGCCCTAAACTAGACAACACAAATTGTAGTTGGTTATGTGCTGATCACATCAGATTTTTGGTTTCAAAAACATTTCAAAAATACACAAGAATAAAGAAATTAATTAAAAATTAAATTATTACACATGAGAACAGGATAAAAAACAAATTCAAACAAAATTTTAATTTTTTTTTCAAATGTTTGCCTATTTTTTTTACATTTTAATCCTTTTATTTTGCATACGTATTTTTTTTACATTACGGTATTAATTTATATGAGAAAAAATATTTTCTTTTAGAGAGAAAAAAAAAATAGGAGTTTTTCATAAACTGTCGGAATTAAAAAAAACAAATTCTTTAAATATAAAAGAAAGTTAAAAGGAAAATTTTTATAATTTCTTAAATACCAACAGAGACAAGGGTATGAATCCTTGAAAAATCATCCTTAAAAGATGAATGTGTTTAAATTTATTTTTAGAATAACAATTATAGTAGTTTAAAACCATTAATAAATTATTAAGAACACAGAGCTGTATTATACTTTCTATTTGTTTCAAAAGAAGTAGGCACATATTGATGCTTTGCTCAGAAATATAGTTAGATCCCGGTAAGATATTGCATGTGTTTCGTTAATGCTGTAAATAAGTTAACAATAATTAAGTTACAATCGAAATCACTTTAAAAGGTCACTAGTGCTCAAATTAATAGAATAATTCATTGATTCATGACAAATCAGTAATGCTAAGCTGTTATATATCGTAGTAACAGAAGCTAATGAACAAAAAATAGATTGCACCGGTATTATTGAGTCGAGTAATTAAGCGAGAAAATTTTTATATCAGGTTAAGAACTTGTATTTATGCGTATGCTATGTAAAATTAATATAAATTTATAGATTTTCGATTTAATCAACATTAAGTTGCCATTTTTTCCATTTTTAGATATATAGGTACATTCGTTTAATTAGTTTGCTAATATAACTCTAAGGTTTTTCCTTCTCGTCTCTCTTCTCCTAACATATTATATATAAATAACAAGGATTAAAGTTATGGTAACAAATAAAAATGTTATGGTATGTTTCTGTGACATCTGTCATTCATATAATCGCTCCTTAAATTTATAATCTTTTGGGTATGGAAAAACGGCATTACGGTTTCATTTTCTTCATTCAATTGTCTATTTACTAAACTGTTTTTATCATAAACTATTTAGTTCTTTAACATTATATAATTACCTTTTATATCTTAAAATTTTTCTTACAATATTACGTATACAAGTACGTATATCTATTTTAAATAATCTTGATGTATGTAGCCTTTAAAAATGATTTGTTTACTTTTAATTTTGTTAAAAATAAAGGACGAAAATAAAAAAAAAAAAAATGTCATCTTGTTGTTAATAATCATGTTTACAGGAATTTTTTTTTTTTTGTGTAACTTGAAATAAAGATTTTCTATGTGCAAATATTATTGTTGAATTTCTATGTATACATTTACACGTACATATAAAGAAATAAAATTATGTCTACGACTATATTCACTACATATTATATATAACATTACATAATTATTGCGATATAAACTATATGTACAAACGTCCTCTATTTATTTGTACATACATACATACATTATTATTATATCCAATGTTGATTATGTACACATTACAATGTACCAGTTTAGATGAATATTTACTGATATTTCACTAAAATAAATTGTACATAATATATATAATATATGTATGTATGTATGTATGTGTAATTATATTTTAGTATAACCTAAAAGTGTCCTGTTCTGTTGTTAATTTTTTTATTTTCCATTTTTAAATAATATATACCAACGTCATGTTAATTTTTAATTTGGGTTTTGTATCTTTTACATGTGAGCAATATGTTCATGTTCATGTGTGTGTGTGTGTAGTACATATATATATACCGTATTAAAATAAAATGATAAAATTGTTCCATGGTTGCAATCAACAGACCAAATATAACAGCAAGATTTGATCCAACAATATTATATAAAATCAAAAGCTATATAGATGAATGTTTGTCGTATATATGTATGTATGTATATGTATGGATGTATGGATATGTATATGAAAATATAGAAGATAAATGACTATTTTACTCGTATTTTTCTGGTATTTTATTATTATTGTTTTTTGTTTCTTTTTTTTTTCGAAATGAATATTAAGTTATTAAAATGAATTTTGTTTAAATCCTGACAATTATAAGTAATTTTTATTTAAAGTATACTTTCATATTTTTTATGTATTTTACATGTGGAGTTTTGGCGGGAAATGTGTTCTTCCATAGTACAAGCTTATAAGGAAGCCTAAATAAACTATTTTTATAGAGATGTTTTTCGAGCTGTCTTGTTTCTCTGTCAGTCTGCTTGTGCAGGTTAGTATCCCAATTTCGAATGGGCCGATTTTATCTACTGATATCTGTGTTTTTATCGAGTATTAGATGGTCTGATTAAATATCGTATTTTCCTGAAATTTTATATATAAGCTTAGTGTGATTTTATATATAAGCTTTTATATATGTACGCAAAGCTTATATATAAGCTTTGCGTACATATATAAAGAGCAAAAATTAACCGAATTCCCTGATATTTAAAATGTGAATTCAATATATTAAAACAATGAAATTGTAAAATTTTTGAGAATGTTATGGCACAGAAGCTCAAATATAGGGACACAATTTACATGTTTAAGCATATCTAAGAAACTAATTGACGTAGTTTGTTGAAATTTAATATTTGAGTTCTGTTTACTACCGGAAGTAATTGACGAATTTTTTAGGGAATTTTGATAATCAATTTGTATTTGTGTCAGTATTAAAATAAAAAGAAATTAAATTTCTGTCAGTTCTATTCTTTCTTCTCCCCAACAATTATTTATTTGATCCTAAATTACAACTAATTTTATTTGCAAAAAAATTCATAAAATTTTAACTTGTATTGTAAAATTATAAAAAGAAATATAATTTTCCTAATTTACATTAAAAATTTTAAAATAACTCAAAAATTTCAAAAATAATATCGAGGATAAAAAAATAATATGCATATAACATATTGTATTTGTGTGTGTGTTTATGTGTACCGAGAATGTAAATTAGGAAAACTGTTAAGAAAATTTTCATTTTCTGTCAACTTACAATACAATAATATAACATGAGTAACATGTTAACATACATACCTATGCATATGCATAAACATACGCACACTCCTATAATTTTATAGTGTATTTTATAAAGAGATGTGTGCAATAACTCTGTTATTATAATATCCTTTTTAAATTCTCATATACACAATATATCTATAGTTCACAAACTGATGCACACACAATCAAAATATTAATAGAGAAGAGCATATTATTCTGCTTTTTCTTGTTATATTTGTTTTTTTGTATTCTTCTTAAATAAATATTAGTTAAATATGCAATAAGGGTTGTCCGGGTAAACATGTGCAAATTATATGCTAACATAAGAATACAAATAATAAAAATATTAAAAAAAAAAAAACAACAAAAGCAAAAAAAAAAAAAAAAATGAAAAGAAGAAAACAAAAATGACAAATTCATTTTGTTGAATTTTTTTTTTTTTTTATTTTAAATTTTTTTTTTCCTATAATTTCTTCCTTCTCTATCTATTTTTGAAATCCTTATAATGTCCTGTGAATGATTTTAATAAATTTCATCCTGAGGTTATTTTCATACATCATTTGGATAATAGATAAATGAAAACTGTTAAAAAGGATAACAAGCAAAAAAAAAAAAAATTTATTTTAGATCTTACATCTATATACAGTGTAGGTATAAATGTATTCGTGTGTGTTTATACACGTATGTGTATCAAAATACCAACGGGATTCAGTTATAATAGTTTTAACTTACCATCATAGAATACAATTTGGTTATAATATGGTTTCTGATAGTAAAAAGGATAATATATAAGAAATGTATGTATATTGAGAATTTTAAAATAAATATATATATATATAGTTTTAATTGCAATATTATCAGAGTACAGATAGAGATAAAGAGAATGAGAGAGAGAGAAAGAGAGGAAAAGAGGGAGAAAATATATATAGAGAATACTTAAATATATAAAATCATTTAAATGAAGAGATCTTCAATTATAAATGAAGTTGGACTATTCGTATATAATACACATACATAAATGTTTGTATATATATATATACATTTTGTATTTTAATTATGTAGACGATAAATGAAGTGAAAATATTTTGAAATACTTGAAAATTCTTGAATATAAATTATTTTTGATATTATAACGTATTAAAAGTTTTTCATATAAAATTATCAATTTTAGTTGTCTATTTGTTGGTTGCTTTAAATAGAGGGGGGCCAGCGGGTTAGTTTTGAAGTCCATAAATATATGTACAATAAATTTCAATTCCATTACCATAAATATATTGAATAATATTATATTTAAATTGATTTTAATTATTATCTTGGATTAATTATAAATTTTTCATTCAAAAACAATTTTATACAGATAATATTATTGTGGCAATGTATATAATTTGTTATATTATTATGAGTGTAAAAATTTGAAAAATTTTTGTTGACCTAAATTTGTTATAATAAAAAAAAAATAATGTTAAATTATATTTTAAGGGTATAGAGAAATTGATTATGGTGGCTAAGAATTTTGGAAAATGGAATTTCATATTTGTGATATATGAAAATTAGTCCAATTAAAGAATCTATTGAAAACGCGTTCCTGGAACGTAATTTTGCAAACAATTTGAAGAAATTAATGTTTCCATTACTTAACGAAAGTGATTGTCAATTATTGTATTTAATTTTACTTATACATACTCGTATGCTATGGAATTTCTAAGAACTATTTTGAAAAATGATTATTTTAGTTTTAAACTACAAATTAAAGCAATTGATATGATTGACATGGTTCCAAAATACTCGAATATGAAACAGGTCATAAAATTTACAGAACGCGATTTAAATATTGAAAAAGAGAGAGAGAGAGACAGCAATGGAAGATAAAGAAGAGAAGTCCACAAGAACAAAATGTAAATTCAAACTGCTAAATACTAAAAAAGTGGCAATGTGGTAACCTTTTTTTTGGATATTAATAAATTCTTTTAACACTAATATAGTCTATAATATGGAAGAAATTTAGCATAATTTAAAAATAAAAAGTAGTGTATCAGAAGAAGTATAAATAGAAGGAGTTTTAAAGCTATAGTTGCTTGTAATTTAAAAATTTTTTTTTAGTTTAAAATTCTAGATTGAAAATGTGCAATTTTATTTTCGTATTTTCAACAACAAAATTAATAATTTCCTCTTTTTATCTTTTAATTTTAAAGTTTTCAATTTATCATTAATAGAAATGTGTGTTCTTTTACTACCTTTAACATTCTCTTTTTCTCTGTTATCTCCTACAAATATGAGAAAAACTGTCAAACAATATAAATAATTAACACGTTCAGATAATTGTTTACGATGACATTTATAGTGTCAAATTTATCTGAAATGAAAAATTTTAAAATTTCAAAGAAAAAAAAAAATTTTTTTTTTGTTTTTGACACTATCTTCCGGTTCCAAACACAAAAACAGCCAAGAGAAAGACAGAGATAGAAAGTATACAAAATAAATCGCCATCATTAAAATAAGAAAAATGTTTTATAGAAAAGAAAAATTATTGTCGTCCTTTCTAAATAAACCGTTTATTTTTAAAATTTTTTGCATTTTATTCCTTTTCATTTTGGTGCATCACCTCAAAATACACAGAGAAAAAAAAAAACAAGCTCAAACATAAAAAACAAATACAAAGTAGTTATCCTTTTCCTTTAACGATTTTCTTTTTTTTTCTTCTTCTTCTTATTATTTTTATTATTAATATAAGTTTTTAAAAAGACAAACAAAAAAAAAATTTAATACGTAGAACAGAAATACGAGTATATGTGTATATGTAAGTAACTGTAAAGGAACCGAAAGAAAAATAGTGAACCAAAATGGAGGAGTTTTAAAAAGTAGGAGTTTGAATTTTATTTTCCCTATGATTTATTAAAATTATAAAAATGTTGGCATGCTGTGAAAAGAAAAAAAAAAAAAATTTCGTTTAAAAAACGAGAAGAAAAAATGCTGACATGCCCTGAAGGTCTCTTAATAGAACTTGCTTTCACTTCAGTGAGTAATCACTCTTGAAATAAAATATTTTTTTACTCTTATTTTAAAAGTACACCATATAATATAGACTTAAACGAAATCTGTTGGAGGAAAGATATTTCAAAGAAAATATTGTATGAACTCTATTATATAGAAAATATTGGGGAAAGAATGAAATTAACGTTTTTGAATGTACATATAAGGGGTACCAACTAAATGGATCTGTACCATTAAATATTTTGCATTCCAACATTTAAAAGTGGTTAATTATGAAAAATTTTATAAATTAATTAACTAGTGCCAGAATATGAGATAAAAAAAAAACGAATTTAATTTTAAAAATCCTAATGTTTGGGGCTTTTCATAGTGAGCATTTCAATTGAACATGTCCACTGAAGGCGATCACTTTATAGGTATTAGTTACATAAAAGTCTAATTTAATACTGCATATGATGGGAGAATTTCATATAAACGACAGTTGGATTACCCAAGGAAATGTTCATAATTTAAATAAAATGGAAATGAGAAATGAAAAAAAATGAAGCCATCTACTGAAACAAATATAGGATTGTGAATTAGACAGTGTTAAACAAATAGTGTGTTGTATTTCGAATACATCAGTAGTATTTTGAATATTACAAATTAAGTTACATTTTGAATACAGTGTTTGAATATTGTTATTTCAAGAGCATGAAAAAATTCGAATCTTATTACGTTTCGAGGATCAATTGGTTCGAGAGTAAGCGAGATACTGATCCGATTGTCATAGTATATACCATAAACCATTTGGTAAGCTTT
Organism: Condylostylus longicornis; assembly: GCF_029603195.1. Lineage (NCBI taxonomy): Eukaryota > Metazoa > Arthropoda > Insecta > Diptera > Dolichopodidae > Condylostylus > Condylostylus longicornis. Next base: position 821,061 of record NW_026578128.1, on the reverse strand, counting down.
TTAAATTTTTCATATTTGTAAAGCGTTCATTGCATTTAATGTAAGTTTCATTTTGTTTTTCTCATTTAGTATAACACTCTTTCATGACATTGTTTCTCTCTTATATTTTTTGATTCTTTTCTGCTCAAAAAAATAAGGGACAAAAATTAAAATACGAAAAAAACAAAAATGAAATAAAAATAAAATTTTTAATCAAAAATTTTTCCAAAACAAAACTAAAAAAGCAAAGGAAAACTTAAAAAACGGGAGCAAATAATACAGAAAAATCAAGAAATAATTTAAAGGAAAAGAACTTTTTTTTTACCCTATGCATAGTGTAAAGCTCAAAATTTTATAAACGTTTGTAAAGGAAACGCTTCTGCAATAATATTGTAATGAAAAAAAAATTCTGAGGGGTTGATTCCCTTTAAAACATTCTATTATGATACCCTATTTAGAAAAAGAACAAAAAAAGAAAACTATAGAGAAAATAAAAAAATTCCCAGACAAATTATAAGAATAAGAGGAATAACAAGAAAAACTGTAATTTACCAAAGGATCCTTTTATTATTCCTATATTACACTTTGTGTATAAAATATTTGAAATAGTAAAAATTGTCATAAATATATTGTATATAAGAATGTACTCGTATATGTAAATATGTATATCTACATGTATTTGTAAATGATAATAAATTCCAATAATTTTAAAAAAAATAAGAAAAGTAAAAACGCTTTTGTTATAAAAGATGAAAATTTTTAGAGGGAATGTAAAACTGGTTACAGAAAGTATTAAATCAACATTTCGATTTAAATTGAATGCGTATGTAAACGTGAATATATATATATATATATATATATATATAATTAATTTTATATTGTATTACTTTCAGATCTATATGTACACATATTTGTTATTTATGTAACATATAAAATTAATTTAAAATTCCTTAATAATAATATTTTTGATACTTATTTTGCTCATTTCATTTCTATATGACAATATACAAATGGAACGTATCTAGTAATATTAAATGTTGATGACTATGTGTATGTAATTATCACATTTGACACATACGACGCTATCAAATATGTCATTCTTTAAATTGTAATTATAAAATTAAATGTGTGGAAATTAAATAAGCTATTGCCATATTTATTGTAATATTTTTTTAGAATGTTTATGTAATATAATGGCATTATAATATAAATAAAGGATAGAGCTGTATATGGTGCATATACTATGTATATGATGGTATATGGCGGATATAAACTTAAATATTGTAATAAATCAAGTATATGACATGACGGACCTGTTAAAATTTATCGGGAGCCTGAATCTTTAGCTCTAATAATATGGCGCGAGGATGCACAAAAGACTAGTATGGTCGAGGTGCTGATTCGCCCCATAAATAACATAACATAACAAATCAAGTATGAACTCAAATAAATTACAACAATCAAGTATAATCTTCAATATACTTTCTTTAACAGCAATTTCTTATGACAAATTAAACGCAACTGAAACAAAATTTTCATGTGTACATGCAATTTTTTTTTAATTTTAACAATTTTTTCAAGATTTTGCAATTTGGATTATTTCTATTTCAATTGATGCGTGCATTACAATATTAAATTTCATTCAATTTTATTTATAAATTCAGATTTAGATTTTCAAGCCTTGATTTCTTTATAATTTAAAATAATATTGTACATGTTAATTGTAGCAAATTATGCGAATATTTCTAATAATTGTGGATGGCGAATTCTGATTTTCATTAAATTTTTATCCTGAATGGAAATGATCCTATTCTTATCCTATTATAGAATGCTAATTTTGTAATTTTAATTCTAGTTTTTTATATTCTTTTATAAATCATTTTTAGGTTTTGACTTGTTATTCCCAAATGTTTTACTCTCATAATAGAAATGCTCCTAAATTTGTAATAAATTAAATGAATTCAAAATTTTTAATTGTTTATAGCGCCCACACAATTATGAAATAAATTGAATTAGAATTCATCTAAACTGAGAATAGAGAAAAACTCATAGATTTTCTGAAAAATTTTCTTTAATAAAATTCAAGTTTTGTCTTAAATAAATTTCAGAATATATTCCAAATTCCTAAAACCTAAACTTATTCAATTACCTGAATAAATTTTCCGAATGCAAAACCTAAAATTTTCTTTAAATTTATGAAATATTTTCTTTTCATTTTCTTTAATTTTAAAATTTATCACCTCCTACTGTGGATATTTACACACTATATTTAATGACAATAAATAAAATTTTCAGATTATTTTCCTTTGAAATTTGAAAATGCATTGTCGACATGACATTCCCCCCGTTTTTTTTTTTGTTACATAAAATCTTCATATTATCATCAATTTCTTGTTTTTGCATTTAATCAAAAAAATCAAAAAAAAGAAAATTGTAATATCTGAACAAAAAAATTTCAAGTACAAACCATAAAACAGTCATCAGAAACAACTACAAAATAAGAGACAAAGAAAAAAAAATTTTGAGAAAAAAATTTTTCATTTTCTCTTAATATTAACAAAACTTAGTAAAGAAATGTAACGTAAAACAAAATTAAGAATGCAACATAAGAGACAAGAAATAAGAAAAAACAAATTACAACGACAGTAAGAGAAAAAATAATCAAAAAGAAAACAAAAAATCGCTTCCTTGGAAAAAAAAGGATTAATTATTTTCTCTCATTTTTTTTTCTCCTTTTAGAATATTTACTTTTCCCATGACTTTTACTGTGCATTTTTCCCTCTCCTATAATTTTTTGTATGTAATGCTTAAGGGAAATTATTATGATAGTTGAATTTTTGTATATTTATATAGAGAGTAGAGAAAACTAGTTATTGTAAGAAGATTAAATTTAATTGAATCAATTTAAAATAATGAATCCTTGAAAATATATTTGTAATAATGATATTAAGTGCATGTATATGAATATATACAGGGTGTTTCGAAAAAAATGGAAAATAATTATTTCAGAGAAGATTATATGATCAATTTCGAACAGCCTGTTGAAAAAATGTACAAGATTTTTCCTGCACATAAATAAATTCTTATAACTTTGGAACCATACAACATAGGGTAATCATCTAGTACAGGGTACAGGTTAATGTATGAAAATGTTGAATGGGTTAAATTTTAGATCTCATTGTAAAAAAAATAATAACAAAAATTTTTGAGAAATTTCGAGTTTTTTAAAAACTTCAAAAAACAAAAATATTGATTTTGACGAACATTATCTCGATAATTATGGCTCAAATCAAATTGATTGTAACACTAAAAAGAAAGAGCAATCAATTACCTATAAAATAAGCACCCGATGAATACCCTATGTTGCATATTTCCAAAGTTATAAGAATTTATTTATATGCTAAAAATATCTGGTAAACTTTTTTTTCAACAGGCTGTAGAATCGAGTATATCTGAAGAATCATTTCTGAAATTATTTGCTACCTTATGCGAAGCATCCTGTGTATATTTAAGGGCTATCGATCTTTCTAATTTTGTAATAAATAAGAATAAAATTGAATACTGTAAATATATTTTGTAAGTACTATTATTAAAAGAAACTTTGAACTAATTAAAAAATTTGTTGGAAAGTACTTAAGAAAATGCATTAAAAAAAATATTAATTCAATGGTTTGTAATTGCGACTTTTCGAATATATAAATTTAATAAGGAGATTTAGATTAATTTTAATTAATTTAAAAATTATTATTTTACGTTTTCACAAATTTTTTATTGAATATGAATTTTTTGTAGCATTACTGTTTAATTTTAATATGAAAGCATGTCCAAAATTTTATAAACTAAATTAAAGTTCACCTGATAAGGTTGCCAGCCGTGATAAAATTAAAGACATTTTTAATGTTACGTCACCTGGAAATTTGACGTTTTTTGTATTTATAAATTTTTTGAATTTTTAAGTCATGTTATTCTGAAATCTGATCAACAGATCAAGATTAATGTAGATAATCATGAGAAAACCATTATTCTGTGGTTTCCCCCATCATATTTAATAACACGTCTGTCCTACACAAGCACGAAGTTATACATAAAATTTCAAAAAGTAAAAAAATCAGTAGAGATTAATTTTAAACCTCTGGAACTCAGTACCATTTAAAGAGTGAACATCGTCTTCATACAAAAACTTTGTCTATCCGTGAGTACCTATACAATGGCATATAGTTGTGGATTTTGATACAACACTCCCTGTATATAGAGAACCAATCCTTTTCTTCTTCGTCTGTTTTTAATCTTTTGCCGGTTTGTTCCAAATTATTGGCTCGGAAATTAACTGGCTTTAAACTTTCAAATACTTTCCTTGAAAAAGTTCCTGCATGCCCTCTATTGTTTATAGCAAAAAGTCGTGTTTAGTCAAAGAATAATTTGAAAAAATAAATTGCATTAAAATTAAATTAATTTTATTTTTAGTTTTTTAAATGAAATGCGAAATTTTAATCAAGAAATTACACAGCTTTTAAGCAAATCCTTTTAGATTTTGCATATTTTTTTTTTGTGAGAGAAATTTTTCTTTTCTAAATATTGTTCTCCAATTTAAACTCTCCAAATATTCATACACAAATTTATTTTACAAAATTTTTGCATATATAATTTACTTCTTTAAAATTCTTGAAATTCTTGAAAAAAAAATGAATAAATTCTTTTATATTATTAGACTAAAGATATCTCAATCTGATTTCATTTATTATTTGTATACGTTCAATTTCCTAACCTATCTTCAGTATTAAAAGGTTATCAGAAAATGGACATAGAAAAAATAAAAAACTAAAAAAAAAGGAGCAGCAAAAAGAGGATCAAAATAGGATTTCATTAATTTTCTAAATTGACTAATACAAATCAAAGTTTCTATCATTGCATATATAGATAGGGTAGACTTTAATAATATTTTAATATAATATAATAAGATTATTTTATTGCATTATATACAGATGTATATGTACATTACGTACAATAATAGGGGGTGCCAAAAAAATTTTCTAAACGAATATCTTCGAAATAATTACAAAGAAATTTTTATTTGCGGTAGCTGTTCTGCTAAGAAATCATATACAAGTACTTGTAAGCTAAAAAAGGAAGTTGTATGAAATTCACATCGAACTGAATCCCATTCAAATATTTTTGTAGCCAAAATATTTTAGTTTGAATGGTGGTAGTAATTCTTATAAAATAGACAATTTTGTGTTCATTGAAAGCTCAGTGAACTGAACTTCTTTCAACAACAATATTGTACTGTGATCGACTCTAAATTTCTGTTCAAAATTTGAGTATGATTAGTGCATGCTGTAAGTATGTAATAATAGTATAAGTATTTTAAATATTGATTTTAAAATTTGTAAGCCATAAGTTTTCGCAATACCGAAATTCAGGGCTTATCTTCTCTGAAAACAACAGTTTTTTTTTCCATCTAACAGGTATCCATGTTTGATAACAGGAGACGAAACTTTTTTCATAATAATTTTTTAGCTAAAAGTTATGTCTTGCACATTGCATATTGCAAGAGATTTCAAGGCATCATAAATGTTTTATATAAAAACTTTCAACAAAAAATGCATACAAATTTATCAAGACAATAATCTTAAGACTTTCTGTCTGAGACCCTTTCTATATCCGAGATGCTTTGTATTAAAGGCAAATTAATAATAAAAACTTTGTATATAATAGAAAAGTTATTTATTTAAATAATCCTTGATATTATAAGAAGTCTATTTAGAAAATAAAAGAAAATTGAAAAATATTTGTATTTTGTTGTATAATAAATAGGCGGCAGCGAACGGACATCGAATAGTAAATTCAAATTTAGGAGGAAAAAAAATTTGATATAAAAAAAAAGACAAAGCCAAACAAAATTAAGCCAAAAGCAAAATAGAGAAAAATTATACAAGGATAAAAGTTGAAAGTTTTTCTTTGTTTTTCTATAACTATTATATTTTTTTTTTTTTTTGAAATTCGATTATTTGAACAAAAAAATTACAAAAAAAAAGGAATGGGAGAAAAAAAATCTTATCACAAAGAGATTAGAAGCCTAGAGCGAGAAATAAGAGACACAGAGGGACAGAGAGGAGAGTTGAAAATAATAAAAGAAGGCCAATTTAGTTATAAACTTTCAGTCAATTCATTTTCATTCATTAATTTGTAAATTAATAAGGATAAAAAAAAGAAAAACAAATATTGAAAAACAAACAAAATTCGAAAAAAGAAAAAAATTCTAAATCATTTCCCATTTTTCCGCTTTTAATTTATGTAAAACTTTTCACAGAAATCAACTCCTCTATATATGCTATTGTATTAATTCAATATATCTGTATAATAATTACGTATACATTTGAGTATACATATACACTAAATGGCCCCTATAATTTCATTATTATATTTTGAAAAATTGAAGATCCTTTTTAATATGATATTCATATATAGTTGGCTGGTATTCATTATTACAAATGACTTGGTTATATTATCCTTGATTTTTCTTTTGTTTTCGAAAGAAAATCTGCTGTTTTTTTAATACTGTAAATTTTCTATTACACTATTAATTTTAAGCGAGTTCCAATGTTTCGAGATTATATTGAAATTTCGACTAATTTTCACATTGTATAGGAACTATTCTTTTATGTTTATATATGGGATAAATATCCTGTTTATATAATTTTTTAGTAAATATACCATTATTCTTGTCTTAAATTATTATACTCTCTATTTATATTTAATCATTATTATAATAACTATTAAATAGGCACCACAAAACTTATTGTTATATAAAATATTTTCCTTCTTCTATTCCTCAATGTACAAGATCAAATATCTATATAGAATTAGTGTAAATGTAGATGTAATAAAATTAAATATTTTATTGAATAAAATTAAAATATGATTATAAAATTTGAATAATGCCTATAGGAATTATAAGGAATGGAATAACCTGGCAATTATTTTGAAAATAAGAAGTTTCTTTTCCGTAAATCTTTGAAATTGAACAGCTACTTGTAGAATATTTAAGAATTTTAAAAAAATTTTCAAATCTATCAAATTCTGGTAGAATTTCCAATTAGATTCTGTGAAATATAACAGTTTTCGAATATGATTGTAATTCGCCAATGGTTGAGCATTTAAAGTTTTTTAAGTAAATATTTTCCAAACAAAATTCTTAAAAAACCTCTAATGAAAATATTGTTTCTTACTCGTATACATTTTTCGATAGTAGTAACAAATTTCAAATTTCATAGAAATAGAATTTTAATATTTCTATAATTAATTCATTAAGAATGTGTTTTAAAATTAAATACAATTTATTCATAATGCCAAATAGATTTCCCGATAATCAAAATATTTTATAATATATAATAAAACCAGTATTCCAAGAGGTGAGGTCTTCTTCTTTAATATATTCCCAATAAATCATTAAAACGTATAAGTATATTAACCTGCTTCGAGTAAGATTAACTCTAATGACACATTATTCTTTCTTATAATCGTAAAAATCAATGATTTATACCCTAAAGAATTATTCCATCTTCATGGGGATTAACCGTCATTTATATTATTTTATATAGAAAACAAAATACATTGTTATTTTAATTAATATAGATATAAATAGATAGAAAAGAAATGAGAAGTAAAAAAAAAATTGAATAATCTTAAAAAAAAAAAAACAAAATTGAAAATAAAAAAGGAAAGGACATTTAATTTTGAAAGTAAAAAAAAAACAAAAACAAATTATTCCCAAAAAAAAAAGGACAAGAAAAAGGATGAAACTATAAGAAAAATAAAAACATAAGAAGGCTTATAATAAGAAAGCAAATTCATGACAATAAAGTCAAATTTTATGAGAAAAGTTTTCTTTGCCTTTTATTTTATTTTATACTCGCGTATTGTCCAAACAGAAAAGATAGAGAACAAACCCAACAAAACTTTTTTTATTTATTTTTCTTTCTTTCAATTATATGAAGATTTTTCTATTTGAAATCCTTAATATTTTATTAAAGATTGCTCCTTAAAAATTATAGGAGCTCACTCATTTTATTGGTAGAAAGAAGAACTTTTTTATTCTCTATTCGAAATATTCTCTATGATAACATTCTATAGGATAGGGTTATACACAAAATAATAAAAATGGGCTTTCTTTCTCTGATTCTCTATTTTCATTGTTTAAAAAAGGATAAATTTTTCTATTTACCTTATTATATTTTGCTCTATATTTTGTGTAGAATAAAAAAAATATCCTTTTTTGCTGTGCTTTTTTTTTCGGCTGCTGTTTTTGTTATTAAATTACTATTATTATGAGCTGGTAACTTTGCTTTTTCTTTATTTGAATTTTTGTTTTTTAACTTTAACTTTAATAATATGCTAAATGTTAAGTCTCATTAAATTTATTCTCCTTTTTGTTCTTATATTATTCAATTTCTTTTATTTTAAATGTATAATAAATGTTATAATATAATTGTATATATTCGTGTGTGTATGTATGTGAAAATAGCTAAAATTTAACTTGAATGGACTTTTTAAAAGCATATTATTTTAATGGAACATTTAAGATACAAGATGTACCATGAAAAAATTTATTATTTGTAGGACAATAGCAATTGAGTGAAGGAGTTGTAGCAATAAAATTCTAGGAAGTAATTCTAGTTAAGGATTGAATGGAATTGAATATATTAAAATTAAAAATGAGGTCTGTAAGTGAATGCAATTCACTAAATTAATTTACAAATTAAAATATTTTAAATAATTTATTAAAAATTTTAAAAACTTTTGCAGGTGCTGCTAATGAAATTGTGAAAATTTTTAAATAATTTTCAATATTTATTTATTTATTTCTTAAATTTCAAGTGAGCAGAAGCTTGTACAAAAAGCTAGGAAAATTTTGATTTTATTTTACTCTATAAATGAAGTAATAGAATATTTCTTTAAAATAATGAAGGGCTTGCCTTATAATACCATGATGGTAATTTTTTGAACTCACATATTGCTTTATTATAAATATTATTTGACCCTGTTTTAATCGTCCTTAATTTTGAAGCGTGTTTATGGTGTCGCGATTGTGTGTTTCAGTTCCTTGTAAAACCATTTTGAACATTTTATATTATATGCTCAGCTTGTGCTATTTTAAGCTGATGTTGAATTGTGTTTATGTTATATTCGCTTTAGAGATAATTATAGAGGTCGTTCTTTGTTCTAGATTATATAAATTTGTTTCTTGCCTTGTTATGAAAAATCTGATGTTTTCTTAAGTTTCATAGTGAATGTACTCTCCAAATCAATAATCCATATGTTATGTTTGAATGGAACAAACTGTAATAGACAGATGCTTGATCTTATTTGGGACGAGATTTGATGATCTCCTCTTGAATATCCCTGCTACTCTTCTACACCTTGCAGCAGTTTTATTAATATGATGATTTCAATTTAAAAGATCTAAAGTATCAGTTATTAGTTCTAAATATTTGTAATGGTTTGCATAGTCAATTCTAATATTATTGAATCTTAATCTATGGTTTTGTTTTCGAAACATTAATAGACATTTCATATTTGTCAATTTTCTTCAGTATTGCCGCATTGTCTGCATTAATCTTATTTTGTAGTCTACTATAGTTTGTGTCTCTATAAACTATCATTAATTTAACAGCATATATGTCATAGATGCTGGCGAGTTAGTGATTGTATGAACAGTATGGGAAATGAACAAATGTACTCGTATATTCTTATATTAACTAAGTAGACACACTGTATCAATTATATATATATTTTTTGCAGTATTATAATACTATATTTGAAAAGGTTTATATTAACGGGCAAAAAATATTTAGGATTTTTGCTATCATTTTTGATTATGTAGTACAAAAATTCACAATAATTGATTTTCTATGTAAATTTTTAGTGCGTCTATAAGGATTTTGTATATTATAAAACATCAGCTCTATAATATACGCCTAATACATTCTTCTTATATATGATACCAGCATTAAAAGTACGCATATATTATTTTTATAGAGAGCTAAGGCTAAATTATAAGTTGATCCTTGTTTTTTGTTTCGTTCTTTTGTTCTAGTATCTATTAAAATACTGAATGTTATTATTATTACTTTTAAATTTTAAAAATGGTAAATCGATTGGTTTTTATATAGATAAAATCTTCTCATAGTATTAACGAAAATTTTAGTTGTTAATTTTAATGGACACGATATCTATAACATATAAAATTGAACAAAAAATTATTCACTATTTCGTGGAAACTATATTCGTAATGAATGGAAACTGTATATATAATGTGAGTACAATAGGCAGGTTAAATGATTTTAAATAAAATTTAAGTTGATTTTCATTATTAATATTAATAGTTTTTATACCCGTACACAAGGATAATGGTATGAGATATAGAATTAAGTGTATGGTCTTGATCAGCGTCAATTTCTGAGTTGATTTAACCCTGTCTGTCTGCCTGTCCACTCGTCCGTCCGTCAATCCCAACGATGGACACAAAAACGAATTGAGCTAAGTTCAGCAAATTCTCACAAATGATTGTGAACTGTAGTGAATTGGCCATTAATTTCGATAGAAGCAGTTAAGAGTGCTTTCGATAGCTGCCATACTACTTCAAAAAGTTAGATTTCAGAAATTATAGATCGTACAGTATTGAAATTTTGCACGAGAAAATATTTTTTTAGGGTTCTCACATTTATAAAACTATAGTTGAGACTAGATATTTCTTGAATCATGGTGATAGCTGCCATACTACTTTAAAAGTCATTTGGTTGTATATTATTGAAACTATTTTAATTACAGTGTTGGAATTTTGCATAAACGAATATGAAGTAATGTGGCCATTTTTTTCAATTAATTTGAGATCACTTATAGGTATATGTTAACTGCCATATTTTATGTATAAAAGCACTATACATATAAAAACCGGGAGTATGTGTGAAATAGCGTGTCAATAAATTTTAATACACCATTAAAAATCATTCATTCTTACGGGTATCACAAAGTTGACACGGTCAACTATATCTATTCTTATTTTTTTGTACAGAAACCTCTTGATATAGGGTTACAAATAAAAATAAATGTATTTGAAAAACTCTTTTAAAAATATTATATTATTAAGGTTGTTATAGCATGTTGGGTAAAACCAGAAACTACGTTCTATGTTTTTGAGTACTCTTATTGATGTTCTAATTTTAGAACACTTTAATTCTTATTGATGTGTGTAGTATATTATTATCATTATATTTTTTTTTTAAATTTGCATAGAAAAGGAATTCTTTTTTTGTAATTGAAAATATGAGTTACAAAACATTTGCATGACTGTTGAAAATTAATTAGGCCATTGCAATAAAATTATTTTTTAAAATCGTAGTAGATATTTTGTTTGCGGTTCATGTGCAACTCCACATAGCTATATGTGAGCAATAATTTTTTAATTAACACAATTTGTAACAATTGCAATAAATTTCCAAGAATAATATAAAAAAAAATATTAAAATATTATTTACAATTTTAACTTAATTTTACTATATAAAAATCTATTCAAAATATTTTTATTTTTTCTATTTCAAACTAATTAGCATATAGTATGTATGAATGTAATTAAAAAAAAAAATTCAATTAAAAACTTTACAAAGCAATCCTAATGAGAGTGAGTATAACAATGTAAGTGCCTAAATGTACATAAAATAAAAATAAATTTTATACAAAGAGAAAAACTGTTATACAATTTTTTTATGTTTTTTATTTTTGGATGAAATGAAGAAAATATATAAAAAAAATTAATAAAAATAAAAAAAAAATGATGTGATCAGCACATAGCCGACCGCAAAGTGTATTTTCTGGTTGGCCGAATGTGTTATACGTGAGATTAACAAACTGTACTCTAAATACTTCTTTCAAATTATAGAAAAATTTTTAGTTTGGTTTTTAGTATAAGATCGAACATCGTTAAAAAATTCCGAATTTCCTACTCTATGCTCGCAAGAAAATCTCAAATACTCTTCAATAAATTCTGTAATTTAATTCCTGTTGGCCTAGTTAATGGGCTTGGCGCGGGTGAACGGGTGGGGCCCGCCTTTCTTACTACTACTACTACTATACTACTACTAGTTCCTTAAATGCTCCGAACAGTTTTTAAAAAAATACTGTTTAACTGTTTTGAAAAAAATACTGTTTTTAATACAATTAAAATATTAGATTTAGAATCGATTGATTTTACTCTATATAAGTATAAGAGATAAAGTAGGATTGCTGGCAATTAATTTCTTTGTAAAGTTAGACGATTCGTCGTATCTAGGAAGGATATATATACAAATTTCAAGAAAAATTTTTAAAAACGTATAAGATCGGCCATTGTTGAAATTTCAGTTCCCGATATATATCCCAAAAATTGTAAGTGTGTGGCATTTCACCTAAATTCACAATTGCGACTTGAATGACGGACGAATAAAAATAGTTTATTTGTTTCTCTTATATACGTTCCTCTTGAAAATTCGGCACGTGTAATTTGATACCATCACATATTCTCCTTTATTTCATTCAATGCAGTCAATAAAAATGAAATCCACTTGTAACTTAAAAACTATCATGATTACATTAAAGCTAGCTAGATGTATACATAAATTAAATTTCATGTCAAAATAAATTTGCATAATTTTAGGCGATAATAAAATTCATATATTTTAAAATAATTTAAAAGAAAATAAATTGAATTACATTGATGCATAAAAATATTACAAAAAATTATGTGTTGTGCAAGTAACTATGAATGTATATACACAATTACTGACATCAAGGTGACTCTAATTTACTCTCTAAAGAATAGAGTAAATTAGGGTTTGCGTTTAAAGTAATTCGAAAATTATGGTTGTGCGTTGAATTGTTTACATCAACAATTAATAATGAGAAACATGATCTAGCAAAAATTGACCCGTATGTCATTTAATCAAAGATCAAATGGATTATGAGTAAATGAATGGATTACAGTTAAATATTTATTTATAATTTCTACTCGCGGTTACATAGATTGATCATGTACTCTCTGGCTGAGTAAATTTTGTCATTGAACGTTTCAATATTATGAGAAGCCTAATAATTCAATCTCAAAGCATTGATCAATTTTTTGGAGTGGAACATAGGTACCTTTTGCCGATTATGATTCAGTGGATTGTGGGAGCTTTGCAGGTTTTACTAAATGCTTATATTCGCGAATTATCCAAAACGGGTGTGTAAGTTGCGTACTTATGAAAGGAAAAAATTTCAATCTACTATTTTTAATCTACATTCTAGTGTACGTTGTAAATGACATGCGAGGTCTCTTTTTTCTTTAAATTTTTTTTTTTTTGATTTTGATTGAATTCAAAATTCATTATTTCACATGCACAATATGTAAACTAATGAAAGGACAATAATGAACTCATAATATAAAAGAATATCCTTACATATGAATATTTGTACATTATACGCGAACTTATATTCAAAAGGTCGCCTGATCCTTTATTTTAATATAAATTAAAGAACAAGAACGTCGTGTATAAAATGTCAAAGGATAAATTTTCTTTTGCTTCTAGCAATTTGTTTTCCACCTTCTATAATAATGTTACCTTTTCTATCTTTATAATATTAAATGCATTTTTAGTTTAGGACAACAATTGCACAAAGAAGCAATATCGTACAATACAACATAATTGCACATATATATAGTTAGATATTATTATGTGGGTATTATTAAATGCAGGTTCATGCACTATATTCAAAATGTACTTTTACATTTGAATATTCATGTGGAATTGATGGAAGTTATTTATGTAATAGAATATAGGCAATATATGTACATATATGTGTGTCACGTCATTTTATACTTTTTAATTTTAAAATAAATCAAAATATCATATACGTATACGTATACATAAGGTAATGTCCAAACACATTACCAATATGGTTATATAGTGACAATAAAAACTTTTGAGCTATGTACTTTTTTCACGTATATCCTTTTGAATGAATTTATTGTTTGAACATTATATACAAGGTAAAATAAAGATGTTAGTATGTGTATTGCACATGATATGCATGATATATACATATATATATATATATATATATATATATATATATATATATATATAATAAAGTTGACTTTGTCAACTTTCAGAAATTTTAGAAATTTAATGCAAAATGTTAAACTAAACCACATGAATTGTTTTAATTTAATGAAATTGATTTCTGACAGGTGAACGCAAATATTTCTTGCGAGCAAGTTGTTTAATAAACTTGAATAACCTTTTCGGTCAGAAATCTATAACAATAATCTCTTACACAACAAATGGGGCTACCTTTATACCTATAAAAGATTCGGTGATCAGAAAGAAAATATTTAATATTTTTTACAAGTTATTAATGAAATTAATATAGTCAACAAATAGGCTCCACTGTTAGAGCTTCATGATAACATCCAAAATTGAATTCGATACAAAAATTCTCAAAACTATATTTAACTGGCATTGCCCTACTATCATGTAGAAGAACTTCGTATATATACGAGTTCTTTGATTATAAATACGCAACTATTTAGATTGATAAGTCAGGATTAAAGCATTTTTAAGTACATGAATTAGGGCGCGTTCATTATAAGTTTAATAAAAGTAATCGGACAAGATAGTCGCATACATAACTTTATCAGGTAATTTTTATACATAATTTTATCAGGCTTAAACTGCATTTAATATTTAAATAATCACATTTATTGGTGTATTGCTCATGCATTTAATTTACATTTTGATGGTTGTTTTTATTCATGGAAATTCCTATTCATAGTTCAATTTAATAACATTCTAATTTTGTGGTAATTACAAACAAATTCTCATTTTTGTTATACCACATTAAATTCTAGCCGAAAGAACAAATGCAAAAACATAATAAAATAATGAAATTTTAGAAGTCCATTGCATTTTACTTGGTACAATATACATAAGTACAAATAAGAATGAACTTAGTTCACGAAGCAATTGCTCAATGTCAATACCAATATGTAACCAAATGTCAGACTGACATGTAAAAGTTGATTGCACTATCAGCTCTCGGATATGAAAACTTTGACCTCTACGTGAATTATTAAAATAGAAAGATTTTCAAAATAAAAAAAATAAAAATGAGAATAAAATGCAAAATTTAAACTATAAGAAAAGCAATGAAGGTAGTAGAAACTATCCGTCTAATAATACACATGAAAACTGTAATACGATAGAATAACTGTATAATGTGATTAAACAAAGAACAATATTGTGTTGTAAATATTAGATCCAATATCTACTGATATATAGGAATGAAAATAGTTCCAACTTTTGAAAATACAAACACATTATAAGATGACAACAATTTTGATTGTAACCATTTCTTTAGAGGATTAACATAGCAATGAATGATTTTATGTTTAATTCAATGAAAAATTCATTGAAAGCAATTATTGAAGTTTTGATTATATATGGTTGGTGTATATGACATTTTAAATATAGAGAGATTTGAATGTCCTTAGATTGATTTATTATTGAAAATATGTAGAAAAGGAATTGAAAAACTATTAAACATTTATGATTAGAAAATTTTATCAAAGATGAAGTAGAGAACAAATGTATACAGAATAGGAATTTGAAGAAGTTTTGTTCTTCAATAAAGACTGTTTGCTAATGAAGACTGTTTTGTCAGCAGAAACAATAAAAAAGTTTATTGAACTCATTTGATATTAAGGATTTTTTCAATTCAATTAGAAATTCATAAGATAATTTTTGCTTTTTCTATGGTACGTGTATTACTGGCAGTGTTTATTTAATAAATGTTGAATGTATTCAAGTTTGTATATATAGAGAATGACTCTTCTTTTCAGGTATATTTCTACTATTTTTGGGTATATTATTAAAGTATTTAATATATCAGATAATTTTTCTGAATAATAGTGCTTAAGAGTTTCCTAACAGTTATCTAGAGTTCTGTACCTGGGTATATAGGCATCTCTTATTGTTTTAGATAAATTATGTTTGAACAAAAATTAAAAATTTGCTCTTAACTGTTAAATGTCGTAATATTTAGACTTATTGTTGAAATTTTTAATACAAACACATAAATTTAACAAAAATTACAAGTTTCCAAAGCTTGATTTAATAAAATGAAGCTTGTGATATTGAAAACACTTTCAAACCCAACATATTAGCTTATCAAACATATCACATTTGATAAATTAAATTAGATCGAACAAAATTCATGTATGAAGAATGTTTGATTTCTAAATGACGACTAAGAAAGAATTTTCTCTTTTAAGAATTTTCAAATTTTTCAATATTTACACGAAAATTGCAAATTTGGCTTGAATAACAAATTTAATTTTCTTTTATTCTATAAAACAACACTCATTAATACGACATTGAGTATGGTTACCCACCATCTTAAAACAATGAAATCAACCAACACAACATTCTAATACACCAACTTAAAATTATCTCTTTTATGTGCACTTGTAATTTTAGTAAAAAAATATTTTATGATTGTTCTTTTAATTTTATCTCATTTTATTTTATAACAAAGGAAATAAAATATGATAAAAAATGTGTGATGTGGAAAAGAAAGTTATGTAAAGTCAAAAATTTACGTGTTTTTAATTTGAAAAGTTTAATATAAATTAACAATATAAACTGTGAGAAATTGTGAGTCCCTTTAACCGCAAAAAAAAAGGACATTATTCAGTATTTACATATAACTGTTATACAATGTTATGTACTATGATTTTTCCGAATCGGCTTCCCTTTTTTTTTTGTTTAATTAAATAAATTAAATCTAGTTTTTTTATAAAAAATATTATTCTGTAGACGCGTGTTAATGTGAAGTCGGTTTGCTATAATTTGAAGGAAAAGTTAGACTGTTAGAAAATTAATATGAGAATAAGTAAGTAAAAGTTTTTATACGAATATTAAAAAATTTGTGTAAATTGTTATACAAAGCATGTAATACTATAATATCATATGGTAAAAAAAAAAACTACGAAGTTTAATTTGAATTAGTTAAGCAAAATATCACATTTCCTAAAAAAAATTTGGAATTGTTTTTATTGAAATTTTTTGTATATAAAAAGGAACAAAGTAAGAGAATTTAATTATAATTTTAAATTAGCGCAGGAAATATGACATATAAGCACCAATACAGAGTTTAAGATATGGTGAGTTTTCAAAATTGAAGAGAAGCAAAACTCAATGTACGTTTTCAATGAGTGCGAATAGTCGATCCATAAAAGAAGGTATTGTATGAACAGATTCTGGCTGAACACCATGTCCTTTCGAGATTTTGCTTAGAAAATGTTACCCGAATTCATTAATGACGGGTTTTTTTTTAGTGACAACGATTTCGAAGAAGTTTCTAGTGAAGAAAATGATCGTTTAGGAGGAGGGAGGCTAAAAATAAATCTTTAAGATCAAAATGTGTCAATCAGCGTAATGTTCAGTCTACAAGAACTAATGTTGTAAACATCAGATTAACGGTACAACCAATTTAATGGCACTAAATCTAAATTTAGAAATTTTAATCAAAAAATTTTTTTATATTTTTTGCTTTAGAAGCATTTTGTAATGTGAAATTTGAAAAACGAAAGAACTGGAAAGACAAATCCACCATTCAAAAATTTTTATCCTTTTGCGTCAGGAGTTAAAGTGGCTTTGTATAAAACAGAAGAAATGTGTTTTTTTTTTTTTGTACTTTTCATTTCAGTAAAATCAGAAAAATTCCTGATTTTTTATTTTCTCAGTTACAAATTTTTCGATTTTTTTTTTTTCTTACTTTCTCGTCATTGTTTTTTTCTTTGACTTTGCGATAAGGCTCATATGGTAAAAAAATTACTTGTGTTTTCTTTTTTTTGGCCTTTGCAGCTTTGAAAGAGATTTTTGTTTTGTTGTATACCGCAATATAAGATATGAATAATTGACTTCGGTTCGTTATGTATGCAAGGTTTTTTTTTACATATTCCAACATTTTGCTTTTTTCTTTGTTTTCCTTATTTTCTGATCCTTTTTCTGGCCATTTTAAAAATATAAAAACGAATATGTGATTAGTGGTTAATATAGGGACTACCAAAAGTAACTACTTAACTATGAGAAAAATTCAAAAGAGGGTTTTTAACATGTTGAAGGAAAAAAAAAATGAGAGAAAAAAATAAAATGATGAAGAGATGAGGTTAAATTTTTCCCCTATATATTTTTCTACTAGAATTAATTTAAGTATATACTAGGGAATATCCTTTTTTTTTCGAATAAGTGAGATTATGGACGTACTCGGTCGGTTTAACGAATAAAAAAAAAAAAGGAGCAGCAGCAGCATCTCCCATGATAAATTCAATCTAAAAGGAATTTAAAATTCATATACGGTAACCGCATTAAATTATCTTATGCTTTATGTAATGTTATATGTATAACACTTAAATATTTAGCTAGAAAATTTTTATTTTATTTGCTTTTTTTTTATACCGTAAATGAAAAACGATCGCGGGGGTGTTTAATATTAAATTTTTTTTGTATTCAAAAGTGCAAAAAATTTTACATGATTATTTTTGGTGAATAATGTATTTTGTTTCTCATTATTTTTGTTGTTTTCTGTTCAGTATTGCAGTATAATCTGTTAATGTACAAGTTTTCATAGACGAAAATAAAAAAATTAGAAAAATTTTTGAATAAAAATGGAGAATAAATGAACTTTATTTAATATTTAATATAGCGGGATAAATATGAGAAATGTGCAATTTTCTTAATTTCCAGTGAGAATTCAATAAGTACATATTATGTATAACATATTATGCATACAAACAAAATTATCAAAAAGTTTAAATTGAAAATTAAAAATTAAAAAATTGTTTATTCATTATAATTTCAATGCTCATTTTAATCTTCAGTGCCACTACTGTTTTTAAGGTTTTTGTAATTTGAACAATAGTGTTTTTGATGGTTACAATGAATTTTTTGCATTCTATATTAGTGATTTTCAATAATACAATAAAATATTTCGCCTAAATTTATGCAATAAATATGAATTTTTTATATTTTTTAAAATATTAACCCTATAGTAATTTTATGAATTTCTAATAAAATTATGATTATTAGAAAAAAATTAAAAAAAAAATATGTTGAACTTTGATTGTACGTTCGTCCGTTCATCCTTCTGTTTCTAATACTTCTTCTTCTAAGATAGTAAGGCAGAAATTTTATACATTCTTTCTAGAAAAAAAAATTACTTGACTCTTCCTCCTCTAAAAATTATGCCCTCTTATAGTCCTACAAACTACATTTTTTTAATAATTTAAATTTGTGTCGAAATCATTTAAATAGTTTTTGAATTACACAAATTCAGCTCAAATCTTTTGATTCAAAACTTATGCTGCTTTGTTATAAAATCAATTACTGAAGTATAATTAATTGTTGTACAATAACAAAATTGTTGTCGAAGTGGATCATTATCCTAAACACGTTTTCTTTAATTTTTAAAAACATTTTTCTCTCCGATGTCTCAAGATTTAGCATTCTGTTGATGGTAATAAATCATTCATTGCGTAATATGAAAATATTTCCACTACGACCTTCGCCCAACCCCCCTACCTAATAACAAACCTACAAAATCCGCAATCTCTGATAGTTCATATTTCGTAACAGGGAAAAACTTATATGGAGAATATTTTATTTTCAAATAAAATTAAATTATTTTTACCGACCGTATTGTGTAAACAATAGGTAGGTTATGTGATGGCAACAAATTTTGCATATCGAGTTTTCGGTGTTAATGCACTTCTCCATAGTAGGGAAGTGTAAGTAAACTATTTTTAGCAACCTGTCGGTCCGTCGGTCTGTCGGTCTGTCGGTCTGTCGGTCTGTGTGTGCACGCGTGTATCTCAAGTTCTGCTGAACCGATTTTGATGAAATATGTAAGTTTGTTTCCACCATGGCACGGATCGATCAACTTTTGGTATATATCAGGCCTCGGGAACTGCACTTTTTAGCGGGCCTGTTTTACATTTTTGAACATTTTGAAGAAAGTATTCAACCGATTTACTTGAAATTTTATATATAAGCTCAGCTCGACCGTCCGCAAAAATTCGAATGTTTTGGAAGAAATCATGCATCGGCAACTAGACGTTTACTACGGGCCAAATATACATTTTTGTGTATATAAAGAGAAATAATCAACCGATTTCATTGAAATTTAATATATGAATTTCTCATATTAAAGCAATGAACATATAACTTTTTTGAAAAGATCAGGGCTCGAGAACTGATTTGAGGGCCGATTTTACATTTTTCACCATATCCACAGTACAAATTGATGGAATTTCTTGAAATTTGATATTTGAGTTCTGGTTGTTACCGAAACTAACTGGCGAGCATTTCAGGGAATTCAGGTAGCACAAAGCGAAACACTACTAAGAGCCAAATTTACATTTTTCTAAATATGTTAACTATAAGCTTACTAATGTCCTAAAAATTGGAAAGAAGTATTTAACACACATCTTTATAGTATTCTGTATCGCTTTCATTTAACTAGACAATACACAATGCGGTCGGTTATGTGCTGACCACATCAGATTTTTTTTTTTGGCATGTACTAATTAAAATTGCAACCTGTCGATATTTGTTCAATTTGTTAGAATTATACCCTGTAATGCTTTCTCAATTGTTCAAGAAAAATACGTTTCTTTACAACTCATGAACCTGACCCCAATGTATTCAGACGAACACATTGTTTCTTTCGATCGCATGCTCGAGTCCGTGCCTTATAATTGTACCAGTAATGAAAATTTGAATTTGCACTTGATTTATTTATTCATAATAATTTTGAAAATACAACACAATATTGTTATTGGCAAAAACTTCTATAATTTATTTTCCTTTTATGAAAATATTATTTTAGTTCTGGCACAACTTTTAAACTCCATTTTTTTAATAATTAAAATTTTCAATATTATTAAATGTGCACTTAATTTGACATTGAAATTTTTAAAATATTCTTAATTTAATTCTTAAAAAATAAATCTTTCCTAATAGTTTCCATCTTTTACTAAAGTTTTATATTCAATGATTTTTATATAATAAAAATAATAAGAAAATCTTTTTAAAGCCTAAAAACTTTTTATATTAGTCCATGATAAATTGCAAATTTTTCCGAGTTCTTAACAAAAAAAAAAAATTTAATCCAAATAATTTAAAAACTATTTAGAATAACAAGAAAAATATAAATTCCTTACAGTATAATCATATATCCTTTGGCACATCTCTTCTACTATATTTGCTCCTCTGTCTATTTTTAAGAATGAGAAGCAAAAGAGAAAGAAACTTAAAACTTGATTCTTATTTTTCAATTTTCAATTTTATTTTTTCCTTAAAAAAAGTATTATATTTATGTATATCTAAACTATACATGTATATTTAACTATGTATATTTAAGGCTTAAACTATACACATAAATTTTCTAAATAATATTAAAAAGCAGACGTCACATAATCTCCATAGGATTCCAATTTTTATTTTTCCCTTTTTCATTGTTTTGCTTCCAGAATTAAATTCTCTTGACTGATTCTGACCGAACTATTGTAAAAATTTTAGTATCCTTATTTTTTTTTATTTTTTCAATTTTCTGATTGCTTCCTAAGGTAGAATCTTTCTATTTTATAAGTAAAGCATAGGAGAACTATTATAATTCTTTTGTAAACGATTTTATAGATGTAGAAGAAGGGAAAAATTCACTTCAACTTAGAATACAGGGAGAATAAAAAAAAAAAGTTAAACAATTATTTTGTATATAAATTTCCCGATCGATTGTCGTATACAAATAAAATATGTATTTGTTAACTAATATGAATATTAATTTAATTTTGAGGCCCATACCTAATTAAAGCTCCAGTTTAAATATGATTTAAATATACTGGAACACAAATTATTTGTCATAACAAACCCTTTACGGAAAAAAGTTGAAAAATTGCTATACCCCGAAATTTTTTATTCGTTCTTAAAAATAACAATTTTTCCAATTGCAGGAACTTCGTTAGCCTTATTTTATTTTGCACGATTTTTCCTAAAAAGCTCCTTCATTTGCAGTAGAATTATCCACAAATTCTCGTTCTACATTTCTATATGAACAATCGGGAAATAAAAGAGAAGAAAATCACAACATTGTACACAAACAAAATAATAACAGAAAAAAAAATATACCGTCATAGCAGTAGTTGTTGCAATCTGTTCTCATTATAAAATGTCTTGTTAGGGTCCGTTAAATATAATCATGTTAATGTATTTTTCATAGAATTTAAGATTATAATGACATTTATATTATCATCATAAGTAGCAAGGAGAACAGGTCAAAAATTTACAGTAAGTAATAACAAATGGTTGCAGTTTTCCTTATTTTAATAAAAATATTCTAAAGATGACCAAAGAATTTCACTTGGTTCGTTGAATATATACGATATTGCAATTTTATAATAATATTATGTTTAAATATGCAACACAAACATAACATATACATATTAAGTATAACCGTTTTTTTGTTATTTTAAGCATATGCTGTATAAATATGAGATTTTTTTGATATTAAACTAATATACGTAGAATCCCCTATATATACAGAATTATATTAGCATCTATAGTTGCTGTTATCGTAAGACATAATATTATTAAAATTACTTAAATATACATGTATTTGTTATGTATATATATAATATATATATATTTTCTTTTCATTCTCTCATATATTATGGTCCATTTGAAGTGAACCTGGCTATGACTATGATTATAATAATGTTTTTCTTGATGATACGAGTACTTATAATACCAATGATATTAAAAAAGTAAAAAGAAAAAAAATGATTATACTGTGATGATAGTTTGTGTTGATGACATTACTTATGACATTAAGTTTAGTTACTTCTCATATACAATCATGCAAGTAGTATTAAATAAAAATATTATTATGTGCATATTATGGGTGAATGGTATATGTGCTTGTGTGCATTTGGCTTTATATATGTGAATGAATTTTAAAAAGAAAAATGAATGTGAAAGACATTATATGATCTTTAAATTTGTTGTTGACAATGAAAATGAATGAAAACATTTTAAAGAAAATTGAGGTTAAATGAGATTAAAAAGTGTTTATTCTGAGCTACTTTTTCTCTTCTTCTGATTTTAGATATTAGTTTTTCTTCTCTTAATTCCATTTCTTTCATAGTTTTCTTTTAACAAGTGGTTGTACAAATACCTATATAACACTTATGTATGTATTTCATATGAAGGTATATTAAGGTAGTTCAGAGGAGGGAATTCTACAAAAACAAAAATAATTTGACATTTATTTTGAAATTTAGATTTTTTAAAATTGTATACATATATAAATTATTTATTTGATTTAATTAAAAATTTTATTAGATTTTTTATGATAATTTTGTATAGAAATTAAATATTAATAATATTAAGGTTATAATTTATGTGTTCATATATGTATTCATTTATAAACACTTGTATAAGGTACTTCTGAATTAAATGAGGTAGAAAATTTCATTTTAATGTCAATTAATAGTGAAAAGATTTCAAAAAATTTTTAAGAATTAAATTGAGAGCTTGACACCATTATGAAGAGCAATAGTTTACGTACATACATATTATGGTATGTATGTATGTTGTTTAAGGAGTGTTTAAGTAAAACCAGAGGAACATTTGTGAATATAATGAAAATTAGATCTCGAAGTACAATATTGAAAATTAAGAACAACGATAATATTTTATATTTTGATATTTTATATTATACTCGTATTTTTATCAGGAAAAGTAATGCCATTTGATACGTTACAGACCCGGTTCAAAGCATTGAACAATAAATTTTACACATTGCACATAATAAAATGTGCCTCTGTTTTTCGGCGCTCGTTGTATATGCTTACTTTGCATACATGGTACATCCAGCTCTGGTTACAGGATATAGCAATACTACAAATTGTAGTATTTACTAAATAGAATGGTGTTTTGAGATTCCTAATTTGCGAATTTTCTTCTTAACTTTTTTTTTGACTGTTATTAAATTATATTAAAGGAAAAAATTAATTTCTATGAGAAAATAGAAATATTTAAATTTTACAAAATACTATTATTATTTTTCATAAGTATTTGACCTTAACATTTTAAAGGTAATAAAATATTAGATTATACTTTATTCTACTACAAAATTTATGTATCAGCAAGCATGCCATTCAAAATAAGTTTACAAATATTTGTATTATAATAATTCCCTAGAAAATATAGAAAATTTAAAAATTACTTTAAAATTCATAAATATTTTTGGAAATATTTTTTTTTTCAATTTAATTTCAAATTATCTCTCATAAAGCTTTTGAATAGAGGCAACATCAGTTTATACTCTTAAAAATATTACACTCCAAATATTTACACGTTCTAATCTCTTTTAATGTACGAATGCTTCTATTATTTTGATTCTGTTAAATAGATTAGCCCCACAGCCTCCCTTGTTTTTTATATTTTATACAAATTTTAAAAATATAAATATTTTTTTGTTAGCACAATTTGGAAGAAAAAAAACCAAATCTATATTTTCCAATTCACCCAATTTTTTTTTTTTTATAACTATCAATAAATATGCTTAAGGACATTTTCATGAAAAATTTTTATAAAATAATAAAAATAATTTATAGTTTTAACATATGATGCTTATTGATTTATGCTTATATACCAACCCATTTATAATATAGAATTAAAGGGAACAATTGGAGGGCGAAAAAAAAAAAACAGAAAATGTTTAATTCTAGTTGAATACTAAAATCACATTTTTAAATAAAAAAAACATTTATTGAATTTTTTCAGGTCCTACTAATGAAATAAGGAGGAGACGGTCGTTCATTTTCTGTGCTCACGCCAGTTTTGGCATGGAGAAGGCGAAGATTCTTTGGGCTTTGAGTTCCTTTTTGCGAATTACCTTGCAAATGTAAATTCCAGGGACCTAAATCGGTTAATAAAGAACTGGGGCTGGTTCACGTGAGGGTGGAGATATGGAGATTGAGCGCTATCACAACGGCCCTACTTGACCTAAATCTATATGCGGATAGCTGCGTCAACCTAAACATAAACCTAAACCCACTAATGAAATTTTAAAATCAAGATCTATATGAAGAAAACACTAGTATTCAAATATGATAAGAATATCGTCTTGAGCAAAAAATTAATTAAATTTTTCTAAATAACCAAAAAATTGTTAAATTATTAAAATTATTAAGACACTCGAATTATAAAACGTATAGTAAAAATTAGTGTATGCTAAAGTTCTTTAACCTTTTTTCTGAAATAGTAATGGTAAATTATATTTTAACCGAGTTGGCGTTTTGATTCGGATTTTATTCTATTTTATTAATTTTTTAAACATTTTCTTATATTAATTATTTTGTATAGAAATTTCTATTTTAGTGTTATACAATAACATCCTTATTAACACTTTCTTTTCAGAATAAATATAATATTGGAATCTTTAAAAATTTTCAATATTTACATGAACACATACATGTGTACACATTTCGTACATTATATATTATATTACATTTTTTATAATATATTGGCCTCCAGAATGTTACAACATTTTATAAATTTAAACTGAAAAAATCGTGATAATAAATTGAACTAAAATTCCTTTTATATTATTTATATGTATATACGAAACACACCCATTGTATGAATATGTCCCATTTTATAATTTATGTACCCGTTAAGAAAATTAAGTCGCCTTAGACACAAAGCGAATTTTGAACCATTATTTTATTTTATCTGCGAAGATATTATTATTTTAATGCTAAATATACAAAAAATTTATTCAATTAACTCAAGTCTTTTATTTCTGCTGCAAATTTGGTAATTCCATAACAAACTGAGCTTAGAAGCCTTTGTATAACAGTATATGAATGTAATCTATTAAATTGTAGAGATTAAATAATTCATTAATGAAAAATTATCTGAAATAATTAAGAGCTTTTAAATACCCTCAAAGTAATCGAAATTAATAAGTAGAATTTTCTAAGTGGAAACAAAGGGCTGTTTTAATGACTGAATGAATTTTATTCGTTCAATTGCATAAATTTAAATAAAGAATTAAAACTATTTCCATATTCCTAAACATTATAAAGAAGAATTTTGTAATTTTCAATAATATTTACTGTAACTGTTATACACAAAAACTGTTATACACAAAAAAAACTGTTATACGCAAAAAAAAAATTTCAATTTAATTGGAATCATTTCATCAAAACTTTCTCTATCAAAAATATTATAAAAAACCTCCTGGGATTTTTATTTTCTATACAATTATTTTACGTATGATATACGTACATTCATCGGCTCCATATACATAAATTTAATATAAAAGTATAAATTTATAGTGCCTTGCATATGTGTTAAAATATTATAATAAAAAATAAAAATTATTTCAAATTTTATAATAATCTGTATATAATATAAAATAAAAAAAAAAATAAAAGAGAATAAAAGTGAGGAGTGAGAACCCATATGAATTGTTTCATTACTTTAGGCTTTAACAGAGCGATCACATAAATCATATAGAGACCACATCAGTTATACGAAAATTTCATTTCAATTTTTATATACAAAAAAAAAAAAGAAAGAGCAAAAATTACAGAAGTAAAAAATAAAAAATCAAAATGTTGAAATTTTTTATATATTTTTTTTTAATAAAAAATATAAAGCTTTAAAGTAGAGAATTTTCCCACTATTTTGCACGATATACGCATATCCTTGATTGTATATCTCATATGTATGTACGTAATAATGATGAACAAATGAACAGAAGTTAAAAAATTTTTAAATAAAAATATTTTTTTTGAAAACAATAAGAAAATAGCAATAATATTGCTATACAGAAATCAAGGATATATGAAAGATAACTGAATTGGAATGAGCTGGGATTTACGAAAAATAAACGAAAAAAAAATATTTATATAAAAAAAGTCATGAGAAAGAAGAGTAAGTTTTGGTTTCATATATAAAAAAGTTAAAAATATTTCGATTTTTTAAGAGAAAATTTTATTTTTTTTTTATTTCAATTTTGTTCTATAGTTTTTGTTTTATAATTTCTCTGTTGTTGTTGTTCATTATTTATTTTGATAAAATTCTTATAACATTTTAACTTTTATTCATACAGCTATGTATGTATGTATGTATAAATTTGGAAAATATTTTTATAAAATATTTAACTAAATGTTTATTGAAAAGGTTTTATAAAATAAATGAAATATGAAATTGTGCAGAGAAAAAAAGAAAAATATCCTTAAAGTTATGAAAAATATTTTTTATGTTTATCAATAAATTTAAAAAGAGTTGATATTTTGTATTTGTTCTATACTTTAATTAAATTCATTATCGGTACTAAAAGAGTCTGCATTGTAGGGCAAAATGTGAACATTGTATTATGAATGGAGTATACACTCTTATATTTGAAAATATTTGTTTTTCAAACGGATTAACCAGTAGAATATTATATTTTATATTAACTCTTACAGTTTATCATTAGTTGCTAGATTTTAAAATTAAGAAACGACTCATATGTCTCAATCATATTCTAATGTAAATGAAAAAGAAGAAAATTTCCATGTGACGGATATTAGTTTCGATATAATATTACTTATTGTTAAAATTTCTTAAATTATTGTTATACAATTTGAATTTACTGTATTTGAAGATAACAAGAAATTTAAAGTTTTGAAGATTTCACAAAAAAAATTTACAATTGCAGTTTTATTAAAAATAGCTATAATTTTTTTGATATTGATTTCAGTATGGCATTACTGTTGTCTCAAAGATGTAATGTAAATAAATTTGTAATTAAATTATAAATTTGTATAACATTATTGTTTTAATAATAATTATGTGAGATATTATGGCAATTTTTTACTTAAAACCCAAGAAATTTATATAATTGCTATATGAAACTGCTATGTTAATATTAATTAACCTAAGTGTTGACAATCAAAATCGATAAGCTTATTTCGTACACCCAACATAGTCGGGTAAGTATGAATATTCATATGCGTAAACACGAATGTTTACAAAATATTCACACAGCATTTAGTCCAAATTATTGACACAGCCCTTTGGGGACGTTTGTAGTCGAAAATCATTTACGAGTTTTTTATGAAGTATATTAGAAATTATTGTATCATAATGACATTTTCATTTCTTCTTTGGAACATACGAGCACATTGAAACATCTTTACTAACAGAAAATATTAAAGTCTTAACTTTATTTAAAACCATCTGCCGTAATTATATTCAAGAAAAAATATGATTATTTTACTTATTTTAGACCCGATGCTATAATGGTTCCTAACTTATTGGTGAATCACCCTGTATAATATAAAAATATGACAAGGATATTTGAAAAATTTTCTTTTTTTTGGAAATAATTCATTTTTATACTAATTAATTAATTTAATTAATTTAATTGTAAATTTTAACCTATAAAAATATTAAAAGTAAATTGAATGAAATAATAAATAAAATGTTGACTGTTAATGTTAAAATTATTATGACGGGCCTACAATTTTTTCTTTTTTTAAATTTCTCTATATAGTTCTAATGAACGCTTGAGTGGTTCTTTAATTAAAAATTTGTATTCAAAGGATTTCCGTGTTTTATTGTGAATTTTAAAGGAAAAACTATTTGTAAAAATTTTTGAATTAATCTACTTTATATAAAATTGCTATACTAATTTAACAGTAAGTAAATTGTTGCTGTGGTCAAATAAAAAATGGATTATAAAATGTTTGGAAAGTAAATATGCATGCATTCGGCACAGTAATCCATATATTGTATGGGAGTAGTAACAGAACATGAATGTAATGTAACAAAATTTAAAGAGAATTGAAAAATGAAATTAAAAGTTAGTGTTTCTCATTTCTACCCTCTAAGTTCTAAGATTTGGCAGGTACTTTTATTAATAAATTTATATTAGTTTTCAAAATAAACTTTAAAACATCTTATTTACAGAATAACTAAATAGAAGTTTCTTCATGCAACTGCAGAACATGATGGACGACGTAATCAAAGTAACGATCCAAAATAGAAAAATTAAAAAATTTTTGTCCTCGAACTATGAACCTCGAACTGTGAACAGAAGATTGCATGTAGATATAAATCATATAAATCTAAACAAATACTTTGTAATCCTGTAGATTACTGTGAAAGCAATGGAAAGAAAAATTTGTCGTTAATTCCTTAATACCTCGCTGTAGATCAAAAGGTACAGCATTCGCCTAGAAAGCGGTAAATCACTGGTTCAAGTCCAGTGTTTTTTTTTTAATTACGAACGTCGTCCATCTGTTCTACAGTTGTACGAAGGAATTTCTATTTGGTTATTCTTTTCAGAATTAATATTAAATTATAAGCAAATAAACGTTGTATTGCTAATTAGAAATATCTTATATTTGAAGCTTATTACACTTAGTCTTTATATTTAATATTTTTTATTCAAATTTCAAAAATATTCTTTTGGAAATTTGTGACTTTTGTTTATCATCACATTATTAATTTTAATTTTATTGTGGAAAACTCTTTTAGTTTGAAAAATAATTATTAAGTTAGAAAATAAAACATGGAATGCATATCTGCTTATACTCGTAGTTGTTTTCAAAAATAATTATTTCTTCCAATAAAGTTTTTTAAAAATTCTCTGCCAACATGCTTAGTTTTACTTTTTTAATTAGCAACATTAGTATGATATGCAGTTTGTATCATATTTTTCTTACTGCTATTTTGAAAAAGTTAGTGCATTTCAAATTACAATTATTATTGGTGTTATATAAAATATTATAGTATAGGAGACTATGTGGAAAAAGTTATTTTTCCACTAATTGGAAAAGTATTGTAAGTATATGAAACTAAAACTATAACAACTAGTAATAAATTAATAATAGTTTGCTTATATTTAATAATTATTTTACAGTACAGGTCAGATAAAACAAACGTACCGATTATCCAAGATAAAATTTTATGATGTGAACATAAAGAATAAATTTGGAAATACTATTGAAACACGGATTCTTATTAAAATTCAATATTAGCAAAGTATTGTATATTCCAAATGATTTTTTTCCTAAAACCCAGTATCAAGGAAACGACTTAAGAACAAAATCTCAGATATAGCAACGAATCATGCATTATAACAACACATAAGCTTAATAATTAACTCAAACAGTAGTTTAAGATTCTAAGAGTTCACTGAGCTTTTTTTTTTTAAAATTTGCCATTAAATAATTTTGCCAATGTTGCATTCCACCTACATGACAATGCTTAAATATTAAGAATTTTTTCACTGTCAAGTTATTTATAAAAAAAATTTGTTTTTAAACTTTTCAAATTATTTTTTAAATTTTTGTTTTCTAGCTTATCATTTAACTGTTAGTGGAAATGTGGAAATGCAAAATAAATTTCCTTTGTTAAAAAATCCTTTATTTGAAATTTTCTAAACCATTTTCTCATGTTGTTTTATTGTATTATTGTATGTTCCATATTTATATGAAAAAGTGCATAATTTACGTGCAAGTTAATATGAAAATTTGATTTATTATCGTACATAATGGTTTTATAAGTGAACTTTGATTTGACACACATATTTAAAGCGAACATACAATTACACATATGTACATATCTATATCTAATCCTCATTAAAACTTTTATAATTTGTGCGATTCTTCTTAACAATTTAAAGTTTTTGTACAATTAAGAAAAAGCATAAGAAGATTGAAAAATTTCTAAAACAAATTTTAACTTTATGACAACTATACAAGCAGGTTTTGTTTTCATATTGTACTGTCAAGAGTTAAAAAACAGTTTATATATGGTATTGAAGCAATTTTCTAACTTTGGTTTCAGTTAGTTTTCAAAATTATTTGTTAAGTTGTGAATAAAGTGTGTGACTTATTTTGCTCTTGTGGCATTTCATTGTGTATATTTTGTAATAATCTGCATAATTGTATATTAATTAGTAGTGAAGTTTTTGTGAACTCCCTATAAAATTACTTTCTTCCTTATCAATATTTTCAATAGGACATAAAATGATCTTAGTTCGTCATGAATGTTAAATAAAAGTAGGTCATTGAAGTGGCAGGTTGGCCTTAAAACTTGGTCTCAACGATTGTTCATGCCGGTTTTTCATGCATGTTTCTCATGGAAGATATTTATGCATATTGGTCATGCAAAATTTCATTTAGAAGTTGGTTATACACCCCGGTCATACCGGTAAATCTTTAGAGACTAACATTCGTGTTGCTCGTACAAGCAGGTCTCACTGATTGTTCATGCACGCTGATCATGCAGGTTTGGCATGCAAGTCAAACATTTACATTGATCATGGAACTTTATCATACCGGTTGTTTTTGCAGGTTTGTCATGCATGTTCGCTCTGCAAGTTGTCAATGCATGTTGGTCAAGCAAGGTAGCCATGCAGGTTGGTCAGGCAATCAGGTCGTCCGTCCAACCGCATAATAACTCATAACTCAAATAAGCAAACATCACCAAACTTTGAGAAATTGATCGTGTAAATTGGTTATGTAAGGATAGCTTAGTATAACTTGCATACTGCTATACGTACCATAGTATAGTATATTATAGTATCCTATTGTAGTACATAGTATAATAAATAGTGTAACTGTGAATAACTTGCATAACAAAATGCAAATTTTTATCAATTTCGCTAAATAACTCTGTCTTTATTACAAATTTCTTAATAGAATCATTCAAGAACGTAATAAATCCGAAAATCTGAAAAAAATCCCCAAACTGATTTCATCTTAAAATTTATTTTAAATTGGTATATCTACACGATCGGGTTTTAAATGGGTATTTACTACGGTATTATAAAATGGGTATAGTCTTGCTTAAAAAGTTTCTAACTTTTTTTCTTCAATGTTCTCACATATCAAGGCCATTTAAAATTTCTTTCAAACTAAGAGATCTAAATTTCCAAAATTTCTTTCTTAAGCATAAAATTCATACCATATGTAACTGTGTGTATGTAATTGATTTTCTTCTTCTTTCGTGTATTTAAATGAAACAATTGTAATTTTTTTTTGATCGCGTGCTTGACGTCACACTTTTATTTCAATTCCTTTGAAATTTTTGTTTGTTTCTTTATCAATATGTTCAGTAAGTCAAAAGTAACTGTATTGAATGCATATACAGATACTTACAGTAAAATGTGCTTTTATAAAGTAAAAAAATAAGGAACCAAGAAAATTGTGTTTTTATTCCTTCACTTCATTACATGACGACGCGCAGACCTAGCGAGATATTTAAAATATAAAATAAAAACAAATTCCAATAAATACAAAAAAGTACTGTTTTATGTCGCCATTTCATCATTTTTACGTTATTTTCAACCCTTTTTATGCAATGTTATCCGTTCTTTCAATATGTGAATGCACGTTTGTGTAAGAAATATATGTACATTTTTTAAATAAATAGGGTAATAAATGTGTGTACTAACCATCCTATTCAGAATGAAATTTTATACTTTTTTTATTGGTTTTCTGCATTTTGTTTTTTTATTTTGACTTCTTATTGAAAAGAAGGAACAAAGTGTCATTTAGGAAATGAGAAGGAGAATAAAATGTAAAAAATTTTAAAATACGCGAAATATGAATAAGGAATTACAATACACGTGCAATACAATCATTATAGTATACAAAAGTATTTTATGCTTCAATTCTTTTTTGTGAACTTTAAAGCATTTGCCTATACGAACATTTTCTTTTTTAAATATTTTGCGTGCTTTACACTATTTATGCAATCGAGCACATAAATATGTACAAATGGATATATATGAATGTGTGCCTAAGCATATACAATATTACATAAAATATACAAATTAAATAATGACTATTATTTTGAATCAATATTTACATAAAGGAAATACCAAGTATAAAGTAACAATAATTCCTTTTTATTTAATCCTTTTTGTGATATTATACAATAAGTGAGTAAGAGTAAACTATATGTTCAAGTTTTTCGATAATATAAAGTAGTGTGTCATGTTCTTATAAAAAATTGCACCAAATCAATATGATATTGTGACATTTAAATGGAATTTTACTTGAAATGGAAGCACTTACTACAATTTTGTATAATTATTATTGGAAAAAAACAAAATAAAGTGATGAATTTGTAAAAGAAATGTTTAAATAATTATTATTGTATGTAGGTATATAGATGATATTGGAATTTTGTTGAAATACGAATAGAAGCGTAAGTGTGCGTATTTATAGTTTGAAATTGGAAAATTTTATATTATTTTTGAAATGTTGAATACTTTGACAGCATAATTACACAATTTGTTATTTTATATAGAAAACCTTTTGGAATGGTATGTAATTTTAAATACTATAATTGTGTATATAGATTAATATGTATAAAAACTCATTGGTGGTATTTAAATATAGAAAATCACTTGAAAGTTTTATAATTTTATGTAAACTAGGTAAATTTGTAATTGACGTTTTTTAAATGTTGAAATAAGGAAAACCAATTTTAAAATATTAAAATGACATTTGGAACAATTACGTAACATGACATTATAACATTTAGTTTTATAAGACTAAGGATCTTGGAATTTCATTTATGAAAAAGTTGGAGAAATCGTTAATATTATTTCAACACAAAAACCAGTACAATTTTCAACCTTTAATTGACGTGCATCACTCTACTGGATTATGAGAGGCAATGAGTTCAGGAGTGATAGCTTAGGTAAAAACTTAAAGAGTAAAGTCGTTTGAAAATTATGCTTGCTGCTCCGCAACGCTCTCTTTCCATCCTCATCCCCTCACCACTCCACCCAGCCCTCTTTTTATGTAAAAAGCAAATATTGCCTAATTTTACCTGATAATATTTTTGTAAAAATTTTCATATACAATTATTTTGTTATATACTCATTTTATGACGTCTTTGAAGCAATGATTAATCAGCTCAAGCATTAAAGTTTACAGTATGTTCCAAGCAATTAACAAAATATTAGGTTCTAAGACTAATATATTGTATAAAACAAAAAAAAAAAATTTTTAATTTTACGATAACCTGAGTATTTGTTAATAGCTCGGAAGCTTTACATGCAAAATTTAATGTTTAATAGTGTTCAGTAATATGTCTGACCCTGGCAATTTCTTTATATTAATTTATGGGGAAAAATTTAAAAAAGGTATTACTTCAGCTGTAAGTAAAGTTCTCATAACTAGTTGGTCCGTTTGCGAACCTGGTTTTCTTCAACAAATTTATAGCGTGTCTAAATCTAAACTAGTCTTTTTGGAAAACTGAAACAATAGATAATTATTGGTACTTTAAAGACGTCAAATTTTTCGAACACAAAAAGTTTTCATATCATCGTATATTTCTACTCTTAATATGCATGAGAGTAGAAATATGACCCGTCCAACATGTTCAATAAGAGCAAGTTTTTATAATTTTCGTTCATTCTCCAGCCTCATTTAAATAAAAAAAATTGTGCGTTTTGTAATATCCACATTATATTTATAATTGATTAAATTAAATATTGAAAAATTTAGATTATAATTATATAGTAATAAATATTTTTATAATAAATAT
Organism: Condylostylus longicornis; assembly: GCF_029603195.1. Lineage (NCBI taxonomy): Eukaryota > Metazoa > Arthropoda > Insecta > Diptera > Dolichopodidae > Condylostylus > Condylostylus longicornis. Next base: position 786,379 of record NW_026578128.1, on the reverse strand, counting down.
TTATATAAAAAGTTCAAAGTATCAATTGGCATGAAATTTATAATTATTTTTAATTTATTCATAATAATAATTATTTTAGCCTGTCATATGGTTGTAGGTGGTATTCAATGATTATTGTTTAAATTTAAATTATTGCTTTCTTTCAAAGTTCAAAAAATATTTTCTATACATAAATTATACAATTTATAGGGTAACTCTATATGTGCATGTACATATATGTATGTAAATAGGTAAAATAATTCATTTTGGAATTTATTTTTAATTATTTTAATTTGAGTATAAATTATGGTATAATTTAAATCAGTTCGCATACATACATACATACATGTAAAATAAATATATGTATAATAATATTGTATAAAATATGAAAAATAATAATTTATTTATATTCAAAAATTATTTTATTTTTTTTTTTTTTCAGAAATAATTGAAATTTTATTTAATATTATGCAAAACAAAAAAAAATCTGATTGGCAAAAATATTGGCAAAAAAAAAAAAACAATTATTTAAAAAAACTCTTTGTTTTTATTGTTGTGTTTTTTGTTTTTAATTGAAAAGTAATATTGTATTTATTTTTAAATTAGATAAAATAATAAATAAATATTATATTCTTAGCAATTTTGCAAAAAAACATTTGAAAAAGAAAAACATTTCACTCCGTCTGCCACTCACTTCGTTAGTCACGGTATGTCACTCAGTTTCACTCTGTCTGTCTCTCCGTGTGCCTCTTTACAAAACTTTTACAGCCTTTCTCGCAGGAGAAAATTTTTGCTTATCTCTCCTCTCTAAAAGTTATACCCCCCCCAAAAACCCTAAAAATTAATGTCGTTTTTTAACTATTTTTTTTCGGTTTTTACCATTTCCACCCGCTGTCGAGTTATCGCCTCCGAAAAATTGTCAAATTTGAATTTTCGTCATCGAAAAAGGTAACAAATGCCATGCCATTAAAAAATATAATTTATTATTTTCCTTAAATCTGGCAATTAACCCTTAAATTCGAGCATTATATTATATATTCATCCTAAATGTATGCAATTTTTTAAATATATGCATATATGAATGAATGTAATTTTAATTATGTAGTACATAGATTGTTTTTAAAAGCAGTATTTTCACTTGTTGAAATGAAAAGTGCTTCTTAACAATCCACTGGTTTGATCCAATTTTATTTATTGTAATTTTTTTTCAATATAAATTAAAACAAAGAAATCAAATTTAGAAAAAAAAATTTAATCGATTTCTTTAAAAAATTTATTTTTTAATCGAAATTTTTTATTTTAGAATATTTTATTTTAGCAATACATCACTGGTGTACGATGATACGTATATGTATTCAACGGCAAAGCATAAGACTGAATTCATTTTGTCAGGAATTCTATTGAAACTCAAGTATGTATAAGGAATTAGCTATGAATAGTCTTTTATAGTGACCTTTCAGGCGTTAGAAAAATTGAATCAAAATTTGATCCTTCGGCCCTGCTGCATCTCAGGTGGTTAAACTGAAAAGTCTAATTTTAGAATTTAATTTTTTTTTGGCATATTTCAGTCCGATTATCACAAATTTTACATTTAACAAATTATTAAAAAATTAATAACTTTTCAGTCGCATATTCGTGTTGAATTTCTACAATATGCAGAGCAGTGGCATATGCAGAGAAAAATTATATGCAGAGAAAGTGGCCCCGCCCCGACTGAGCCATAATCACCGTTATAATTATTAATAAGAAAAAAAAAGTTATTACTCGAAAATCAGTATTGCTGTACCTTTCAGTATTTAAAGTGTTTTTAGAAAAAATATTGTAAATTTTTTAACGACAGCATATTTTTATGTTTTGTAGTTTTGTGTCTCGTTACAATAAAACCGGTTTTTGTTAAAGAAGTGTTTTTTTGTCATACAAAAATTCTGTTTAGAAGAATTTGATCTGAGAATTTCTTTTGATTATAAAATTTATATTCTTTTGAAAGATCGAAATTTCGTGTATTGTGGAACACTTTATGGTTCAGTTAATTTGACCTACATTTTTACATGCATTTTAGATTTATTGAATAAAATTTAATTTTTGATTAATTTTATTTTCTAAATTATTTTTATGTAGTTTTTTTATTATGGTTAAATGGACCATGATCCACCTTTACCTCACATATCGTCCAAATTTCAAAATTTTGCAAATTTAACATTTTGACCTGAAAATGAATTTGCAAAAAAATTGTTTAATATAGAAGTCTCAAATTTTGTATTTGAAATTGTAATAAAATAATCTATGACTGTGGCTCTTGTCCGGACTAAAAAGAATTAAGATAATGAAGGAAACTGCAAAAACAAAATAGGTAGTCCACGATCACTGCACTTACTCTAGCGAAATTCATAAAATAAAATCTCGAATTAGGTTTTTTTGTAGCAAAAATCTTATTATAAATTGAATAAATTTTTTCCGCCTAATTTTTATATATAAAAAAAATGGAGCTCTTGATATCAATAAGATTTTGTGGTTTCTCTAAAATTTAATTCCGTTCCTGGTTTCTAAATTTTTTTTTTTTAAATATGCCATGACTTGTTAGAATGCCATGCTCTAAATATATTATATCTATAAAGAGAAAATAAGGATTAATTTTCATAATATGTGTAGGTTATCATTTTTTAATTATAAACCCATACAATAGTTCCTATAATTAATATCACAAAGTAATTTTAAAAGAATCAGCGTTGATAATTTTTAATTAAAAAAAAAATTTCAAAATTTTCATCGCAAAATATTCAAAAGTTGTAAAAAAAAATTTTTTTTGTAATTTTGAAAAGCGTAAAAAAAAACTCATAATTCATTGAAACTGTTTTTTTTTTTTTTTTTGTGTTTTTTAAGTAGGTTGGTATTATTTAGGTTTATCAATAGAATTTTATTTTATATTTTTTAATTTTTGGCAATGACAAAGAACACAAATTCCAAATGGCAAAGCTATAAATTTTCAAAGGAAAAAAAAATTTTTTTTTTTTTCATAAAAAAGCTAACGAAAATTACCTGTCTTTTGCGAAAGGATCCCTGTCACAAAAAGAAAGAAAAAAATAAAATCAACGCCATATTGACCAAACGTTACAAATAATAAAGAGAAGAGAAAAAAAGAAAAATAACAAATAATATGAAATAACATCCTTTTTGGTTATTAAAATGTCCTGTGAAAAGTTAATTGGGATATCTTTTGTTACAATTCAGAATGGTTTTTTTCTTGCGTTTTTTTCTTTCTTTCTGCTAAATTTTAATATTATTGTTGTTTTTCTTTTGAGACTTTTCTTTTTTTTTTGTTTTGTTATTAAAAAAGTGTCTCTTTGACGTTGAAACTGTTCATTAATTTTTTTTTTTTATATACACCGCAACAAGGAGAATGTCCTTTTTAATGATATTTTTTTTTTTTCATTTAATGCTGTTGGTTTTTCTTTTTTGTTCGTTCTGTTTTTTGTAGCATATTATTTTATTGGATTTTTGTTCTTAAAAAATAATATTATAGTTTAGCGGTTTTGGCTGTTCTCTCAATGAATTGTCAATGAAGTGCGTGATTGCCTGGGTATTGACATTGTTTGTTAATAAATTATTGGAATTTGGAACAAAATTTTCGGGTCTTGATAACTGTTATTGAATTAATAAGTGATTTATTAAATCATGTATTAAAGAATATCAAATGTGAGCTTACAATATCCTTTAAGAATGGATGTGTTTCTCTCAAATTTTTCTTTGAAATTGCACAGATTTCTCTAAAATTTCGAATCTAAAGATTCTCTTTAAATTCGAATTTCTTATTAATACCGTTTGATAAAAGATGAGATTTTAATTTCATTTTAATTTGCATAATAATTTTTAAATGTTGTACTTAAAGTATAGCAGTCATAGAGTATAGTACATTAAGTATAGGAGTTTGTATTCTTCTTACGTTACTCTAGAAGGCACCATTCTGTTTATTATTAATATAGGCTTCAAATTTATATTCATGGCTACAATACAATAATGAATTATTGATTGTGGAAAGTTTGACAGAGCAATACTATAGAACCTACCATAACACAGTTAAAACCATGGAAGAGTTATTCGTGATGTATTTAAATTTAGTTTATTAACATTAAAATTCATTGAACAGCATCTTGCTATCATAAAGTAAAGGCCATAATTTTTGAAGGTAATTTTGAATTTGATAAAAAATTTTCCATTTTAGTTTTGAATGTTAAAAATGAAAAACCTTTATATTATAAATTTTTGTTATTGTTTTTCTCAATTTTTATCCTGATTTTTTCAGTCCCTTGTTTTAAATATTTTCATTAGGGAATATATTTTTGGGAAAAATACTTTAAAGAGAAAATTATGTCCTTATCTGTTCCTTTTTTATTTTGCGTTTTCTTTTTTCGGAAAAAAAAAAAATAGCATGTTTTATACAGGCCTTGGCGTTTTTCTTTTAAAAAGTTTAAAATTTTCCTTTGATAATAACTTTTTTTTGTTTTTTCTAATAAAATATTCAAAATTAAAAAGTTGATACATTTATGTGTATGTATGTATGTATATCAAATGTACATGTGTTTAAGTGTATGTTGGTGAATAGTATTGTAGAATAGTGAGTTAATAATTTGCCTGTTGGTTATGATAAGTCAATATAAAAGTTTGACAAATAATTTTTCCGCTTCAAAAGAAAATTTTTTTTGCTTTTCTTTGATTATTCAAAAACTTTTTTTTTTGTTCTTGAATTTTTCTTTTTTATTTGTTTTTCTAAGAATTGATTGATTTTTATACACTCATTATTTCCAGATTAACATTATATTTTCCGTTGTTGGAATTTGGGATTTCTTTTATACAAAATCTTTTAATGTAAACTAAATTTTTTTTACATATCTTCATTTTCAAGCTCCAAAATATTGGACAATAATTTTAAAGTAATTGAATTTTCGGTACATTTTCAAAAAATTATTTTGCTCTGTGTTTAAATTAGTAATTAAGAAGATTGCGGCGGAGTTACGGGTTTTCCAGGCGTCAAAAATTGCTCAAGTTCACTAGGAGAGTAGGTTTGGTGCGTATATAGGGAATGCTCCGCGTTTCGGGTCGGGGGAGGGAACATACTAGATTCAATTTTAAATGCTCGCTGTGCATTGCTACCACGATATAAAAAAAAAAATTTATCAAATAAGTAACAGGAATAAATTATGGTTTCTCGGTTCCAAAAATATTACATTTTTCTTTCCAACTGCTTATGATATTTGAAAAATTTAAATTTTTTGCATTATTCTCTTTCAAGTTTTAAATTTCTTCTTATCGCATAAGATTTGGATGAAAATGTTTAACAGGACATCACTACAATGGTCGTGATAATTTATACTTTTTGATAGGAACAAGTTAAGGTTAGGGGCATAAGAAGGCAAAGTAGTTTCATAGAATTTGCATTATTTCCCAATTTTGCTGGAAATATTCGAAAAACATTAATTATCACAATTCAATAAATTTTCACAACTACTTATTAATTACTATTGTACTTAGGAGTAAGATTAATAAAAAGAGATAAGAGTTCTTGCCGCACCGAAAACTAACAGAACTAAACTAACGAAAGATCATTAAAGGTCTTTAACACTTTTCATGAAAATATTTTATGCTCTTCAATTTTATTTACTTGATTTTTAATATTCATGGCGAATTTCATTCTTTTTTGTAAAATTGCAAAAAAAAAATATTCATAATAAAATTTAAGAACGATGGCACTTTTTTTCTTCCGGGTATCTCCAGAGAACCAATCAGCAGAAATTATCATTTCCTATTATCTAGGTATATGCCATCTCTGAATATTGCATATTTCTGTTAATTTCTGCTCCAATAGTAGACAATTTTCCAACGAAATGTAAAAATATTAAAAGAAAAATATAAAAATTATGATAAAGGATAAAAGTATATTATATGTATTGTTATTGTTGTTGTTATATTTTTAAAAAAAATAGAGAATGGATGAATTACTGCTGCCACTTTCACCGCCACGTGTTATTCAAGTGAAAATATTATGAATTAATGACTAGAGATTTTTTCTTCTTTTTTGATATTTTCATTTATTTTTCAGTTGATAGCACGAATACAAAATCTATCATTACAATGATGATAATTTGTTTTTTTTTCGATCTACTTACTCACATGTACAAAATATTAACAATATAAATAAGATATAAGAAAATGAGTAAATTTGAAGATATGGTATATAAAAACGATGATTACAATTTCAATTTACAAAATTTATAAAAGTTGAATATTGTTATTATTTTTCATTATTATTTTGTTACTGTTCGGTATTATGTGTGAATAATTTCAAAAAAACAGACGACTTATTCAACTTTGTTATACATGTATAAGAAAACGCCAAATATATAAGAAATAATAACGATATATAAGGATTGTATTCGAACACGAAATCCTGTCAAATCAACAAAAATAATAATTAAAAAAAATTGAAATAAATTTCAACACGCGGTAAAAGTTTTTGTCATCTGCAACTTAAGGATATGAGTCAAAATATGAGTACTTAAAAAACTATTGAAATTTTTATTAATTTTTTATTAATTATGCAGAATGAATTTAATAAATAAATTTTTCAAAATAATTGTAATTAAAGGTAATAATGTTGGTGACTTCCTAGTGATTACGAAAAACAATTAGAATCGGCCAGAATTAATTTTAGCCAGAAAACAGGTTCAAAAATTTTCTCAAAATTATGCTTGAATTTTTCCAAATTTTGTTGGCAATATCCGCACTCATACAATATTAGTGGAAAACGAAATTTATAATAAAAAAATTTCCGAAAAATAATTATAATATGCATTTTATGTGTCTACAGGATAAAAAGGATAACAAATAAAGAAAGCAAAAAAAAAAAAAAAATAATATGAAACTTTGATAAACATTGGACCTGACTAACTTTGCATGCAATTTAAACATTTACACAATAATAATTTTTTTTTTCGTGTTTTTGTGCTCTTCCTTCTTCTTCTTTTCCTTTTATTCACCTCGTAAATGACGTGCATCTAAAGTGTGAGACTAAAGGAACCGAAAAAATTACATATAAACATAAAGATTATTGTTATTATTTTATAGAAGAATGAAAATTTATTCAGAAAACAAAATTTTGAAAATTAATGGTGCAATATTTATCTTTTGTCAGCAAATTTGCAAGCTCATTTTAAATTAAGATTATATAAAAGAATATTTTATTTTTTAACATTGAACAATAAAAAATGAAAAATAATATATGGGAATAAGTGTTTTAAAACTTATTGTTATGACGGTTATTGTTGGTGTTATTATTATTGGCTACACTTAAACAACTTTATTCTTTTCTAAAAAAAACAAAAATTCTATATAAAATTAATAGTATGGTAACACCATAATATAACAAAATAATATTATGAAAATTTGTTTTTATTCCATATTGAAAATGATTGTTAAAAATTATAATCGGGATTGTTTATTTTTAAAGTTACATTTCATGCTGAGAAACATTTATAATATACTATATTATAAGTATAATAGTTATGTTGTATATGAGACAATATTGTTATAAATTTGAATAAATTATTGAAGGCACTTTATTATATAAGTGGAAAATGATTAATTTGTAATAATATTTTTGTCTTTATTTAATATGTTTGTGTGGAAGAGCAGCAGAAAAACTAAATAAAATTATAAGTGATTTTCGGATCAATTTTATTGTAATAAAGATAAAGTGTTATACTATAAAATGTTAAAGCTGAAATGATTGTTTATAGATGAGGATAGTGTTTCTCAACGGGAGTCATAAGACCCCTCAGTAGACTAAAGAAATAAAAAGTGAAATTTGGGATTAATGGAAATTTTTTAGGGGGCCACAGCGATAGTGTGGCTACCTAACATAGTTCGCTAACATAGTACTTAAAAAGAATTTAAAAAAAAAATTAAAAAATTAGTATATCAATTTGTAAATGGAACTAACTCATATTTGAATAGATTATATTGCGTCAACATTCATGTCCGAAACAAAATTATAGTGGAGAACAAATGTGCGCACGTTTAAGCTCATCTTCCCACGTTAGTTTTGTATTTATTTTTATGGAAATCGTATAAGACATAGTTATAAAAGCTTGTCAAAAATACGTTCGTTAATAGTAAAGTTAAAATGATCTATGTGAACTTATTTAAAAAAGTAAAGATTCTTTCTTAAATGATGTTTCTAAGACGAGTATGTATTGTTTCTGAGTTACATAAATCTTGAATAAATTGAATTGAAAAACATTTATTTTAATTATTAACACAAAAAAATTTAAAAAAGGATTCTAAACGAACTGTGTATCAGAGTATGTGCTCTAAATTTTTTTGATTTTGAATAGAATCAGGTGTTATTGGAACAATTTTTAAAGCAAACAGATAACCATTGTCAACTGCCTCATAGCGGTAATGGGGTTAAATCGTCATAACAAAATCTTTAAAACTTATGCTGTGGGTACTTAAGAGAACATAGGCAGATATTTTTTTTTAATGAAACAGCTGCATGTTATTGTCAACTCATTTGCAAAAATTTTGCTTTTCATTATAGAGCCAGACATAAGAATATTTGAAGATTTTTTTAAATATAAAAATTTATGATAAAAAATATTTTATTTGAAGAGCTAGCTTATGCAAGCAAATTGATTGTTTTGGGAAGCCACGAGTAAAAAAATGGTTGAGAACCAGTGAACCAGTGAACCAGGATATTGATTTGAATTATATTTTCCTTTTGAATGAAGAGTAATTAATTCAAATACAACTCATGCTACAGAAATCTTCCAATAATATATTCTTATAAGATTAAAATGGAAAGAATACCTAAAAAAATGACATAGTCTATGTCATAAAATAATGCTTGAATAATAGCCACCCAATTAACTCTCAAATAACACTTTAATGATTTTGTTGATAAAAACAGTAACAAAATGGTAATTGTAAAAAACAGTAGATTAAATCACTATTCCTTGTTACAAACTAGTCAGAGCACTGTTGAAGAATTCAGCTAAAATTTATTACAGTCGGGCCTTACTTAAATCATATTTCTCTATTATAAATACATGACGAAGTTATGTGTTCGTATTGTACTACAACTAAAGACATCATTAATTTTATAATATCTTTTTTAAATTTTTACTTAAATATGTCCTTGGGTGCAATTTTCTTCTTTTTTATATCAGATTAAAAACTAACTAATGTTCTCTCTTATCATATATTCATTTTTTAAGTAATTTCTTTTTTTTAATACCCATTTGACACAAATCTACAAATTAAATTGCGATAATTTTTTTCTCTAACTTTATGTGTATAACTTTGTATACATGTATAGGTGTGTTTGAAATATTGAAGGAGAAAAGAGCGATTTTCATCACTGCTTTATATAGAAAAAATTCTATTTTTTTTGCTTTAATTTCGATTTAGAATCCTTATAGCAATTTTTTTTTATATTTCCTCATTTTTTTGCATGCATCTTGGTTTATTCGGTAAAATTATTTAACTACATAGATTTACTCGCACTACCATAAGAAAATTATTAAGAATGAAATCGGTCAAATTCATGATTTGTAAAATGGTACCTTACAAAATTGAATAAAGGTTGAGTTCAAGTTCACAGCTCCTATTAACTCGAATTTTATATATACTTAAGACCGTTGCTCAGAAGCGGTATTTAGTTTTGCTGGAATTTCTACTGCTCACTCAACATTCGCAGAACTACAAACTAAAATAAACTGCCATTTACAGTATAGAACCGTAGGCTACATTCCCAGTTCGAAATTAGAACTGCAAACATGAAATTAACTGAAAGTTTTAATTTTCTACAAGTACAAAAACGATCTACATAATTACACAATAATTTTTTTATTACCATAAAATATTGCATAAATTTAGGAGAAATCTTAAAATAATTTTCGAAAAATAACAAGGATATAGCGAACGATAATATTGCTTCACTCTGGATTTTATAAAGCTCCATTGGAACTCCATTTTTTTTTTTTTAAATTTAAAGTGGTAATAAAGCTGTAGGGGGTGAAGACACAAAGGATTTTTTTCAAAATCAATAAATTGTATTAGTTTGAAGATTTTTAGGAAAAAGTTTACTATAAAATTACTGAAAAACTGGAATCTTTTTTCATAAAATTTCTTAAAATTCTTCCAAAATCATCTAGACCAGGGATGGCAAATAGGGTTTGATCAAAGTGCCAAAATTTGGGGAAATTTATTGTCACACTTTTTCCCGTGCCAGCACAGTACCAAGTACAGGTATGGTTAGGTAAATACAATATTATGACAAGTTGTAATAATATTTATTTATACATATTATAGTTCAAGGTATAAAAATTAATAAATACAGATAGAAAATATATTAATTTAATTTTTTATCAGAAACTTTTTGTTTCATATTACTTGCAAGAGTTTTTATGTCGGGCTGGTATATTGTTGACTGCAGAGTAATACATGCTGCCGAATCTTCCTCTGTTAATCTGTTTCTAGTCTTTGAATGTACATGATTCAAAACGGAAAAAAGACTTTCGCAAGAAATTCTCAATATGTCAAATTACTGGCAGCAAAATTTTCTTGCAAGTTGAACTGCAAGTAAACAAGCAAGTAGAAATATTTCAATGTGTTAGTAAAATTTTTGTATGTATTGCAACTTTCTTGCAAGTAACTTGTACGTGTAAATGCTGGGTTAGTGAAGTGAAAAAAAAAACAAAAATAAAAAGAATATAACATTTGAATATGTTTGGTTTTGAATATTTGTCATTTCGCTATTAGGAAATTATCATTTTTAGGAAATTTTTCATTCAATCAATTTTTCAACGAGTTTTTAGATTTTTTATTAGAAAAAAAATCTATATAAAAATTTGTCGAGGCACAACTATAACGTGCCATCAAATTTTTTTTCCGTGCCAAGTTTGGCACGCGTGCCCTTTAATTGCCATCCATGATCTAGACTATAAGCCTGGAATTAAGATTATTTGAAAAAATTTTCCTTTAGGGGTGCGATAATGTATAAATGGTACGAAAACTTTTATCCATATTAAAATTATTATTCTTCTATTAAAAATTTTCTCTTCTCCAATATACTTACATTAAATCTTACCTACAAAAATACAAACAACAAAAAACAAAAGTAACAAAAACAAGAAATTTTTGAAGAAAAAAAAAAATCATTTTGGAAAATTTTCTCACCATTCAATTAAATTATTGTCTAAAAACGTATACAAATTCTTATACAAACAAACAGATAAGATGTAAGTATATGTATATATAAAATGTGTAAAATTTTAAGGTATAATAGAAAATATAGAAAATCTCTGGAAAAGTATAAAATTATGCGTTTTTCATTCATTTAGAATTTTTAGATGAAAATTATAGATTATACAATATGTGTTTGTATAAATTATTCATATACGTATACATGTGTGTATGTGTGTATTTTATTTCATAGTTTTATTTCATACTACATATACTAAACATATTTTTACCCTCTCTATATCTTGTAATATTTATTTTTTTTACACAAAAACCTATGCGTATTGTATTTTGGTTTTATTATAGAAAAGTATGAAACCATAAACGTTGGTGCGTTTCTATATAGACGCATATTATTATAGCGTTATCATAAGCCACTTCAATTTTTCTATAATTTAATGCATCCTATGTATAATATTATGTATTATGTATATGTATGTAACAAATTTTTGCATAAAATAACATTAGAAAGTATATTCTTTACCGTTAATTTTATATGAACATATTATATCTGCCTATACAGTCATATATACTTAGACATGAAATTTCGAAATTTATAAGAAATTACATATTTTTTCCCCATATAATATTTCATTGAATATTATACTTTAATAACACATAAGTATGTTTACCTATAAATATATACATACTATATATATATATATATATATATATATATATATATATATGCAGGAATTTAAAACTCAACCATATATCCCCAATATTTTTTTTTAAAAGTTATTGTGTATTCCAATCTCCCCCATATTTTACGAATAACTATACCTAAATATCTACACTATATCCAATATTATATGGAGGGAGACGAACCATTAACTAACCAACTTCCTTTATATATCCTGCATATATATAACAAACTTTTTAATATATATATTTTGTATATATGTATGTATATATAAAAAGAAAAAAATCATAACATAAGGATAAGGATTTGCGAATGTAAATAATGTTTAGAAAGTAGCAAAAATTGAAGTAAAATAACGGTAAATATATAATTTAATGTTTATATATTTACCATATGTTCATAATCTATATATGATTTTTATTTTAGTCTAATGCCATATACATTCAGTTCACATACATAATATACACATATAATTATGAACATGTTTTAATGCACAGAGAAAAAATAAAATTGAAAAAGTGAATAAAAAGTAAAAATTCTTTTTTTTTTTTTTATAGAGAAAGCTATGGTAAGAATAATGGCAAGAATGTATAGAGAATAAGAAAAAAACTTTGTTACTTTTACCTTAAATTATAGTATAATGAGAGGGAGCTAATACGAGCATGTATGTAGGAATATTATGTCAGTATATACATGGGCATTCAAATGTGTTGACGTATGTGTATTCATTCATTTAATTGAAGTTGGAGTTTAGAAATAACAAAAGAATAAACTCTATATCTAGTCTCATTATTATAATGTATATAGTTGCGTTATTTTGATAAAATAACAAACAAAAAAAAAAAAAAACAAAAACATCGAGGAACATTGCAGCATAATCAACTAAGCTCTATCATAAGCTATTTTTAATATTATTTAAAAACGAAATAATCATGATCCGAAAGTATATGAGAATTAATATAAATTTAATATATGTGTATAAAGAATTGCAGATACAAGTAATTATTTTGTCATTTAATTACTAGTATTTTATTTACTCTTCTGTTTATTATGAGCAGATATTTTTAGGTTATATATTGATTTTCTGTTCAGTTAGATTTCCGCCTACCACGAAACGAATTGTTTTGATAAAAATTTACTTGATTTATCATTATTGTTGAGCTAAAAAAATTGATGCAAGTGTAAGCAATTAAAAAAAATATTCTTTTAACAAACTGATAATCGAATGCTCAATGTCGACCTGGTGATCACGGACTAGTAGTAGCAAAACGGGACATTTTTGTTAATTGGGATGTGCAATCAGCTAAAATTATAGGAAATATAATCAAAATATTAAAAAAAACTTGTGTTTACTGGGGTACTGTCGCATTGCATCCCGTTGCAATTAAACACATATTCCTTAAATTATATACCATTCATTTATTGTGTCAAATTTTGATAATAATTATACATTATAAGACAAATATTTCTTACTTGTATTTGATACTGCATCGGATAATCAAAAATATGTAAGAAAACCAAAAAACAAGAATTTCTGTTATTTGCTCTTGTTAAAAACACTCTTTCGAAATCTTTAACCCTGATAATTTTGGTTATTTTTTAAAAAAATATTGCACTACAATTCGTTTCAATACAATAGAGTGTACGTTGAAGCTGAAAGTATTTCTTTCTAATCCCAACTTCATCAGGTATACCGATATTCTCAGTACGAAAATTCTCATTTGATAATATTCTAGAACGTTATCTTGTCAAATAATAAATTTATATGAAATATAATAATTTTTATGTTTTTTTATTTAAAATGCGAGCTTTTATTTTTAAGATGGAAATTATGCTTAGTATGCAATATTTTTTATATAAAAAAAACCTTTAATTTTTAATAATGAAGAAAGTTTAGAATTAAATTAACAATAAAAACCTTTAGATTCTTTCATTTTATAAGTACAAATCCAAGACATAATTATTCGAAGGTGAGGCCGGCAATAAACACAATAACATTATTTAAATGACACCCAACAATTAAATTTATTGGTTATCAAATTAAATTGACTATTATGACTCCAAATTTCTTAGATAACAATTATAAATTCAATTTTAATTTACTTATATCATAATAGTGATGACTTAGTATGTTCAAAATATTCAATCGATTCCATAATGCCTTTTATTAATTCTACAAAATGTACATCAACCAAGCAGAATATAGTAATGTAATTTATGGGAAATAAGACAAAGCGTATATATATATAAAGAAAAAAAGAGGAATCCATTATAATCACATGTATATATGCTTTCTTATAGAGCAGTCGAAGTAAATATCTTTAATATTTATGTGTTTGCATACACATATGAATAAAATCTATAGTAAAATTTTTCTTATATTATGTGAGTATATAATAATTTTATGTAAATATACTTCTAAACTAGGTAACATACAAAAAAAAAGCATAATATATAAGAAGGATATTCTTAATATGTTTTTTTATGAGCTTAAGGATATCTAATAAGCCGTTCAAAGCTTATTTTCTTTCAACTACTTTTTACTTTACTTTATTTGTTTATTTTTTTTTCTATAAGGTATTCTTGACAATGTATAGACAAATAGATATACTTGCATACATACATTGGTAACACAAATACAAAAGGTATAGCACTAATTTAAACTTCACTTGGCACTAAGTTTTTTTTTTTAAAGGTAAATGGGGGATATGAGTCTTCTAATAATAATAATATGTAGTAATAATAACAACAATAAGAAAAATATTGCATTATAAGAAAGTAGAAAAATAACTACCTATATATTCATTTTATATTGGGTGGTATCTGAGTATGCTTATATTTCTTATATAACTAATATTTAGATTAGACAAAAAAAAATCAGGAAAAGGAGTCTTTAAGACAGTGTAAAACGTTCTTTAAAATAAAATGTTGAATATTATTATAAGTCTATAGGTAAAAAGTATATATAGTTGCGATTTTTTGTAGTAATAATGAAAATAGGAAAAAAAAATAAAAATAAACGCGCTTGAATTTACCTACAGAGGGAAAGGAGAATTTTTTTGAACATAAACTTTGTAACAATACAATATTCTTGTAAGTATATGTAAAAAAAATTATGTAAAAGTAGAAAAAAAAAATGAGAGCATGTAATTTTAAAAACAGGATATGCGACATAATAAGAAAGTAAAAATCAACTTTGAATAATATTATTTGTGTACATGTGCTTATGCAAATTGAAAATGTGTTTATTATGGAATTGCAGATGTAAAAAACCAATAGTATACGAATTTTGTGAATATGACAATTTTGATCATTAGGGACTTAGTTTCACATTTATTTAAATTATAGTAAGAAATATGTAAAGTTCATGAGATCAAATGAGCATATTCGATAATATTTTAATAACAGGTTATAATCGCTGTATCGCTCTTGATGGCAACTATGTTGAATAATAAAAGCAAAATTTGTCAAAAAAAAAATTTTTTCATTGAAACGATACAGGTTTTTCAGCCCACCTGTTACTTCGCCCGGAAATGATTTTTTAAAAGATCTTTGAACAAAAATTGCAGAGCTCCTAAATACCTAATTTACGGGATTCCGGTTATAATGGATTGGTTAGTTATGCTCATAACTGTTTTTTAGACCTATCTGATATGAAATTTCTTACGATATCATGACATTACTAACAATAGTCTATTTAAGTGAATTATTTGACCATGCAAGCTCTTGACTTTATTAATAAAAACATTTAGATTCGATTTTCAAAATTAATAATTATTATACTCAATAGCTTTTACAGTACAAAAATTCAAATTCTTTAAGTTTTAAAGAAAAGTGAAGTAAAATTTATATTAAAAACCCTTACTGTTTGCAACGTACTCAGAAATTTTAAATTTTTATATTTTTCCATGTGTAATTCCAGACATTTTCTTTCTCAATCAATAAATTTAATTTAAAGAAAATAAATATGATACGCACTTTTGCAATTATTAAAAAAATAACACTTTAAGGAAAAGTTGATGCATTGTACATTTGGATTACGCGTGTTAATTTAAGTTTATTTTAGTTGCTCGTATTAACTTATATAAATAAATTTGGCCACCTTCGGCTGCAATCAAGAACGGCTAAAGTGTGTAATCTGGAGGCCAAATTTTAATTCTAGAATTCTTTAAACTTTTTGTCATTTAATCAAATAATATTTATTATGGTATTTATAATTCGGGAAAAAAAGAACGGACAATAGTCACTTATCTTGCCTAAAAATTAAAAATAATAGAAATTTTTGCCGATTCTGTGTAATTTACGAGACTACTGCAAAGACTGGTGTTCTGAATCGCTTGAAATTAAAGTCTCGCTCTATAATAAAATATTTTTATTTCAAAAGAAGAAAATGTTGTCAATACCTGGTTTACGCAATAAAATATATTATTATATATCCGCCTTTATTGTGTCTGCCTATAAGTGGAATTATTATTTGCACTGAACCAGGTTATTATTTTTATTATTCTTTTAATACTCACTGAATTTTTGTATTATTTTTTTTTCTTTTACTTTTCATTTCTGTTCACTTTATTATAAGCTCCTCAGTATTTTAATATTGGCACATATATAATACATTATTATGAAGTAGAGAGGAAGTGATACACCCATACATTTAAGAGTACATTATGTGAATGTGAATATACTTATATACTTTTATAAAATATTTTTGTATAATAATCTTATAGAAAAGAAAATAAAAATACCGTTATAATATGCATATGATGTGCGTTATTTTGACAGAAATGACAAGGGATGGATGCTTTTACTTTTTGGTTAATCCTTAAAGCGAAATACAAAAAAAAAAAAAAATAAAGAAAATAATATTGAGAATTTTTATTCTTGCAAAATCATTATTCTTTCTCATTCTCTTTTAATTCACAGTTATTATTAAGAAGGATGCTTGTTATTTTTTGTTCTGTTTTTTATGATGTCTTACGACTTACGAGTTACTTTTCTCCCATATTATGATAATTCGTTTTCACTTATGAAATTATTTATTGAAGAGGTGGTGAATGCGAATATAAACAACACATACATATCAACAAATAGATGATGTTTGAGTTTTTAGAGAGAAAAAGAGAAAAAAAAATAATGTTAAATTTAATTTTACATGACATTTTAAATAGATATTATATAAGTTACTGTTACAAAACGGTTAAGGGGTGAAAATTTTATTTATAATTTTGAATTAAGGAACCTTTTTTTTATTTTAATGTTAAGTGATTTATTAAAAATAATGTGATGGTTGCAAACTTAAAAAATAAAACTTTTAATAAAACACAAACTGTAGTGTAAGTATTTCAAAGCATTTAGTTAAGTAAAATTTGGAATTTATTAAAGTAGTTTAGTGTTTGCTGTCTGAATTTTGTTTTTGAAAAGTTTGATCCTTAAAATTAATTGGATTATTATTCGACATAGTCTGATTCGTCAACAATATACTTAAGATAATGAAATTCTAATGAAACTATTTGTCGGCCATTTTCTTGCCACTTCTTTGCAAAAATCCAGCCGTCATTGTGTTTTCAATTACAGCCGCTTATCAGAGCCACCACCTTCTTGGAAAGAAGATCAAATAATGTCAAGTTCTGTCAGAATTGTGCTACCTAACGAGAACAATCATGCAGAGCCGGTCAATCACAGAGGTAATGAAAAAAGATGTTCTTTTTATCAATTTCTCGATAAAATTCTCGATTCGCGGATTGTAGTCCTGTCCTGCCCGTCTGTTCACCCACCGGCCATACTCGCTGAAAGGCAAGCAAAATGAATTTCTCATTCATCTATTATTATTTTAGAAAGTATATTCAACGTAAAGTTATAACTGTTTTCAATAGATTCCCAGAAAATTTTGTCGATCGATATTGAAATTGCGATTACTCTTGAATTACGAACATGAAGCTTAATTAATTATTCTACTCATATTACTTACTTTGTTATTTAAACACATTGTTGCGTATTCCTAACATATCAAAAATAGCTAGTAATTCCCACTCAAATTATATAATCCATCAATAATAAAATTGCACTTATTTGAGCCTTATTGCCAATGAAATGTATTTCTCTATATATTTTTGAATATATTGCGGCATTTAGGTAATAAAAAATTTTAGTTTTAAAATGCAACGTAAATGTTCTCTTTTCTTCAAGAAATAAAAAAAAATTTATTGCATTTTTGAGATTTTAATTAATATAAAACAAAAATTCGAAAATTCCTGTAAATCATAGGTTGTCTACAATCTTTATAGAAATTGATGTTACATTTCCTAAGTAATTTTACTAGTTCTATTATTATAAGAACACAAAATGAAGATAAGATGAAGATTTTTTGAATAATAGTCTCAAAATCTGGAATTTGTTGCCAGAATTCTATACCAAAAACCTCTTTCATAGTCAGGGCTACCTTAATTATAGCATATAACTTGCTTGCCATAATTAGTATTGGAACGAATTAACAAATTATTTATACAATTGAGATTTCCTTCTTAGCCCCATTGCGGCATTTCCGGACAATTTTTAAAGTGTAATTAAAGTATAGGTTCAACTACTTATAGACAAATTTTTATAGTAAATTTTTCTATATGTATAATATTTTATGGGGTATTTTGAAAATGGGCTATAAAATTAACGATCCGTTTGCATTGTGATAAATTCTACTATAATAATTATGCGATGCCGTAAAGAAAACTCATGTCACTATTTTTTTTCTTTTATTTTTTTTTTTTATTATTAGCAAAAATCACTTTATGACGTTTAATAGTCGCTAACAAACTTATTACTTTATTGCGTATAGCTAGTTAATAATATTATTATCGCATATTACAATTTTATTATAGAAAAATTATAAACATTTCCTTTAAGAAAAAAATTCAGATTGAATAGGAATAGGTCTTGTAATATAAAAAATATGAAAGGAGAATAATTTAAAAACATGAAAATTTATTAAAAGTGCGTATATCATAGAACATACAAGGATTAAAATAACAACAATAATTGAAATGAAAAAAAATTAATTGATGTTTTTCTATAAAAAAAAATGTTCATTTTATTAATTGCATTACAACCTTGATAATAATAATGTTTATGTATGACTTGGAGTGTCTATAATTTTTGATTGAACATTTGTAATGCTGGAATTGAAGGTGTGTCAGAAATTTCTGGTATATAAAATAAAGAATTTATTTTAAAACTCTTTTCTTAAACCTATAGACCGCATTAAAGTTAGCTGGCTATAATCTGACCACTGCCAGATGTGTTAGCAGTGTTTTTTACACAGGTTCTTAACAAAAACGCCTCGTGTTCAAACTCTGGTCAGATCACTGCAATAAACATCAATAACCTGCTATATTTAGTATGAAAAAAACTACGGCGGGAGGCTGGTCACCGCCTAGTTAATTCAATTATCTGAAAATTAATGCTTGACTCTAAAGTAAAGTCGAAGGTCCTAATGCTCCCAAGTGAAGTAGGAACGAAAAAAAATTAGGTGGCTACTGAAGAGGAAAGTTTGCCTCTGAAGTTTGCCTCTTGTAATAATATTGTTCCTTAATTTTTAGAATATACAGGGTGTCTGAAAAGTTTTTGTACTTTTTTTTAAATATTTTCACAGCTTAGAGCTGCTACATGGATTAAGAAATCAACATTGTTAACTGGTCAGAGACATTTATTAGAATAGTAATAACAATATTCAATAAAAAATTTACAACAAATGCTTAAAATTAGCTCCATTTGCAGTAATATATGCACGGAGGCGCTTTCGAAAAATTGTTGACAATAGTCGCGCACTGTTCGATTGTAATGTCATCATATAATTTGATCATATAGTGACACGACGGCTGCTACGAAGGCGCTCCGACGTGCTCCTCAACTCTTGGTAACATTTTTTAGTCATTTTTTTTAACCAGTTGTCCTTACAATTTCAGCTGTTTTCATATCTAACCTGTGTAATTATATAATTGTAATGCGCTTGTTGTCGTGATTCATTTCTAGGCTAACAAAAAATAAAGACACAAGTTAACAGGTACTACTTGGGGTAAAATTGCACGATGAATGCAAATAATGAAACCAAATTGCAAAAAAAACCAGAACTATAATGAGAAAAATTAGTATTTCCAAAAGCACGGGAACTTTTCAGACACCCTGTATTTAAAGAATTTGAAAGCAATCAGGTACGTAATTAACAAAATTATATAAAATGTTCTTACTTACAGAGCAATACATCATTGTCTGTTTTGCCAAATATTCTAAAATTAAAAAAAAAATAATTTATGATACTAATAATCGATATGACACAGTATACCAAACCTTAAGTATCTCATAGTTGTCAACAATTAAAATAAAAAGAGTAATTATTTCTTTAATTTTATTAATCGTTTCTTAGTTTGATCATTAATTCGTTAGTTCAAATTTTCCTTCTCTCAGCACTCTCGTTAATATTTTTTTTTTACTTATACATACACGATACACCTAATAATAAAAATGTAAGAGATTTACTATTAACGTATTTTATGACAGCTTAATATCGTAAAGTATAACATTTCATTTTATTTTATAACACATAGAGTGAATTGAGTAATAAATATTTCTCTACAACTTTTAATCTATATATAGCTTGGATTCAGGTTCAAAATTTAGTTGTTTCCCATGCAAACTTTATGTTCCAAACATGTAAAAGTTCATATTTTGTAAGGTATATGAGTTCATATGTTAGGTACATTGAACTAAAATCTTACTGTTATTATTTTAATCTTTCATTTAATGACTATTTAATTTTCGAGTTGATCTCAAGAAACATTATTTTTAATATATCTGACTTATAAGAATATCATAAAATTCCAGGATTTTTAACAGCTTTTATAATATATGACTTGTTAATTCATTTTAATTCCAATTTTCTCTTAAAAATTTTAATTAACTGGTTAAAGGTTTTTGTTGAAAAATTAATTACCTGTTAAATTATCTGACGACTACTTTTTGTGTATGTGTGCATAGTCCAAATTTAATGAGTGAGAAGCGATCAATAATTTATTATGATTGTTTGAAAAAATTATTAAAAACGCAGCTGTTAAAGTATGTTCAAATAAGCTACTATGTCTTATACAATGTTGTATAACACATATATTAGATTTTAAATAAAACAATTTTGATTAGAACGTCACATTATGCCCTATGAACGGTCTATGAAAATAGTTAAAATATTTTTGACTCAGGGCTTTGAGGTATGACACAAACAACCATTATATTGAATTATATTCCGGAAAACTAAGTTTGTTTAAGTTCAGCTTTGCTTTAGCCTATATGTATAACATTATCTGAGTTATTAAAACGTAAAAATTTAACATATTTCAGAAATGTTAAATTTGAGGCTTCTAGATTAATAAGGAGATCAAAAACAAGGTAATATACTTGAATGTTTTTTGTTTACCTGGCCCCTTGTAGCAACCTAATTCGGCAATATTTGAATTAATAAAGATATTTAGTCTGAATATCACTTTAGTACACGTATAGAATAAGTATGATAGCTGTAATTTAGATGAAGTTTGTCAAATCCTAATTTACTGTGAAAACAGGGCCAAAACGGTGAGCGGCAAAAGCGGACGAATTCCGCTGTCAACCCAGAGCGAAACGGCAAAATCAGTTGAATAGTATTTTACATATAATGTCACACAAACATGGAAATAAATAATGTCAAAAAAGACCGCCAGCGGTAAAATATAAACGGTGCAATTAGCATCTGTAATTTCGTTTGATTCCCGCCAGTCCCATTTAAATATTATTGTAACTTAATACAACTTAATACCACATATAAAGCTTTTAAAAATGGAAAATTTACTTAATATTTTACTTAATTTACGTTATTGTTTTATGCAATTCATACAGGACATTTCATATATGTAAATTATCTTATGGGGCATTCGATGTAAATCTTCTTACTGTTTGATTTACTTAACTATTGGTTCGGAATGATATTTATTTTTAACAAAACGATTGTTTTAATTCCATAGGTTAAAAATTCATAATTTTCGAATAATTTTTTTTTCGACGTATTATTATTAATCCCGTATTATAATGAGCCTCATTATTTATAGTAAATATAATAATTATGATTTCTACATCAATTAACGTGTCTATGTGGGTAGGTAAAATTTAATGCATATAGGAAAAAGGAAATATTTTATTTTCTATAAATAATTTAAATTAACAAAATATATACGTTTCCGTTTCTCTATAATATATTATAATAATATGTGTGTGTCCGTTAAATATTATAAAATGCTACACTTATTCTGGAAAAAAAAAATCAAATTGAAATGAATAAATTTTTTTGTTTAACAACCTTTTTTTTTGAATAAATATATAAATTATACTGACATCTATTAAAAAAAAAAATGAACAAAAGAAAATGTTAAATATAGCAAAACAATGACAAAAAATAAAGTTGGGCCAAACCAATGATTTGTAACGAAGCACTTTTGCCTTCAGCAAGTAAAAATACTACATCGTTATTAGAATTACCTTCATTCATATACCCAAATTATTAAAAAATTGCATACATTTAGGATGAGGTACCAAAAAAAAATAATTGAAAGAAGCATTAACTTAATGCTTTAAATCAAGGGTTAATTGTGTGAGCTAAGAAAAATAATTAAACTTTTTAATGGCATGACATTTACCGTTATCTTTCTGTAATTATAGAAATTTGAAAAACAGCTAGCGGTTTCCGAAATATAAAGTGACAAAAACTCAAATTTTACTAAATTTCGTGAGCCGGTAACTTGAAAGAAGGTTGTGGTGGAAATGGGTTAATTTTTTAGAGGAGGAGAGTGAGGTGAAAATTTTCTTCTACTGAAATAAATTTACGTTAAATATCTATGCATGTACATATAAAATTTATCTTTTCTATCTTTCTATTAAGAGTGTAGAAGTTTTGTAAACATGTTCACGGACGGACAGACGGACGCACAGACGGACGGACAGAGTGAAACTAATGAACACTTTTTTCCAAAAATATTTTTTGGAAAAGTGATAAAGAAAAGGAACCTGCAATGTTATTTTTTGACAGGTCCTCTCCATTATTGTATAACAGAAAAATAAATGAAAAAATTTAATATATTATTGTATATAAAAAAACTGAGCTGCAAACTGATGAACGCCATAAAAATATTGTAATAAAAATACCATCATGCACCTGGATTTTCCTCGACATTTTTTTTTTAATTTTATGGACCTTGTCATTTTCCGGAAATTTTTATAATTGAAAATAATTTTTAAAATGTTGTAAAATATTGTATATGTTTGTGTTATATGTTTATTTGTGTGGATTTTTTTACAATGTGAAGCTACATAGACAATATTATAATTAGCCGTACACACATTACTCTTATTATATGATGGGAATAGAGCAACAAACAATATTGTAAAATATTCTTATAAATTATGCATATGTATATTTTACATATTATACATATACAATTGCCTAAATAATTTTACTATATAGAACAACAAAATATTGCTTTTATACTCATTTTTGTCTAATATCGTAAAAATATCGTCATAAAATGGAAATTAAATAATTTTCATCTCTCTCCTGTATCACAATTTTAACAGGTGACGGCGAAGGGAGTATGGTAAAATAAAAATTATTTTTATGGTAAAATTCTTATATTGCAGTATAACATTAATTTTTAACCCAACTCCAACGACTGCTTTGTATATATTATGTTTGATATATTTAAAATATCAACTGTTATATAGTATAACGTTTGATATACCGGCCGGTAAATCAAATCAATTATATCCTGGTATAATTCTTTTTTAACATTTTCTTTTTACCTTGTTTTTTAGGTATTTTCTATATTTTTTTTTATTGTGTTTTGAGTTTTTGATTTTATGAATATTTCTTGTAAAGCTTGTAAGTCTACTGCATTTTGTACTTATAAATGGACGATATATAAGTATGTATGCACAATGTTGTATGTATAATAAAATTATTTTAAATATAGGTTTATATTATATGTATGTACACATATGGAATATAATATTAAATACAGATAATCAATGCAACATTCAATATTATTTTATATATTGCGTGTGTGTGTGTATTTTATATTCTATTGTTGCCTTAACGGGTTTATTGCATATTAAATTATATGAATAAAATCTTTAATATTTCTATAGTATATACAGGATGAAATTCATGAAATGCTCTATGACAGATGTAAAGGTATGACAAAAACTTTTTATGAATTCGACTAAATCTTATTGAAAATTTGATATTTATGGGTATAGGTAGGGTACCTCACAATATTGGTATTGATATGGTGTATAGAGTATACTTTTGCTGTAATTGCTGTTACAGGAAATATTTCTGTTATACTTCTATCAAACACTTAAAATTTACAAAATTTTTTACATATTTTATAAGATTACAATTGAAATTTCATGTCAATATGACCAAAATAGGTTTTTAAAAATTGTTTACATCTTGTTGCACTCATTTGTATATCCAATATTTTTATGCAGTGTATAGAGCTATAGTTTCCATAGTTAATTAAAATCCTTGCAATTTCACTTGCCAAACTGACTATTGTCATTACGATATAAATTGCCTATTATACGAACAAAAGCATTAAAAATTTCCGAAAAATTCAAGCATTTTCCTCTTAAATTTTGCCTCATATTCTCGTGCATTCAACACGTTCAAAAACAAAACCCTTGTAGCCGTGGTTCGATATTGTTTTCTTAAATTATTTTTAGACTGGCTAATTTCATTCTTTATATTATAACGTCCCACATTCATTTCCAAAAAAGGAAAACTTAATTCTATTTTCACGATTTATACCCAGTTTATATGATTTTTGGAACATTTCTTTTTTTCCACCTTGCATACAGTATTACGAATAACATGCATACATACATAAAAATTTTACTTTAGTACTTAAACGTTCTACACTTTTCTTTTTTTTCTGAATCAGAAATATTAAAATGTCCGATTTCTATTGAACACCAAAAAAAAAAAAAATATTTCGACTTAAACATTTTATTGCCAAGCGAGTCAAGAGTAAAAGTATAATAGAAAACAGCAGTAACAATGATACTAAAACAACAATAAGAATAACAAAAACAAAAAATAATATTAAAAGTAACTTACCGGAAAGGATCCTTTAGCTCTAGTCTAAAATAAAAATTGTCCATAAAAAATGTTTTTTTTTTTTCTTTATTTTTCTTTTTAACAGGATTTTTGTGTAACTGTACTCTCCCGTTTTTATCCTTTTGACTACATTTTTGGCCCTCTATATACTTGGCTTTGTAAAATTTCATATAAAAATTTTATAGATATTTCGATGTATGTGTGTAAGTGTCTCAATGCAAAGTGTATAACGGTAAATTGTAAATAAATTTTTTTTGTGTTTATTATCGACGAAACCCTCCTTTTAAACAGCTCAAAAGTTTTTGGATATTTTATTTTTCGTTTTTTTTTTTCAATATTCCGTTTAAGAGTTCATGTTAGACGAAAAAGGGGGAGTTTTAATACTCAAACTTTTATTATATTTTGAGAATATTTTTGTTTTTTTTTTTTTTTTTTGTAATTTTTATTTGTTTTTGTTGATTGTATGTGTTTGTTATAGCCTTAAAGGATAAAATATTTACGGTAAATTCTAAATGTTGCCTTTTCTTAATGTGTTGTTTTGTACTTATGTACATGGTATAAATGAAAAGAAAATAATATGAAAACAAAAATTTGGAACCCCCTTCTAATTTCATGAATGTAATGATGGTATTTTGCGCTAGGTTTCAATTTAAATTTAATAAGATTATTAAAAGATCAGATTCCGAAAATTTTATTATTATGGTTATTATATATAAAATTAGGATCTTCTATTATACGATATATAGGATCTTCTAATTTAATTCCATGGATTACAAGAAAAAAACATTAGAAATTTTAAAAGTTGTGTTAAAAACTTTGATTTTTTGCTTTTATTAGAGATTACCTTTTTGTATTTCGATTATTTCATTTTGATTTTCTAAAATTTTAAAGGCATTTTTCAATTTTTTTGTTTTAGCAGAAATATAAGGTATGTTTTTGTTCTTACATATGAGATGAGCGGGCAATTCTTAATAATAGAACTCGTAACTAAGAACTAATTATAGCAAAATGACCTACTTATGTCATTACCCCAGCGACATGCTGCATAGTTCCTAAAACTTAATTCACGAAAAAAAATTACTAATTTCTTAAAATCAAAGTTACTTAAATAAATAATAAAGGAAACTAAATGAAAACACTTAACTTTCGCAATTATAACTCCCCAGAAAGAAAACAAAGAAATATCAACTAATAAAAACAATAAGACAAAACATGAAAATACAAAAAAAGGAAATACAAAACGTAAAAAACCCAAAAAAAAAAAATAAATTCTAAATGGGGAGCTCGCTTAGCAAATTTATTAGAATTTTACAGCAAAAATTCAAAACAGTAAAAGAATGCGAACTGGAAATGAATGTGTTAAAGAATTACAATTCATAATGTTAAAAAGTATGATGAATAAGAAGGTGGCAAAGGGGGGAGGCAGGGATTGTTTTAAATGCAGCAGCAGTTAAAATGAAAACAATATAATACAATAACAAATACAAAAACAAAACAAAAAATATTAAGGATATAAAAACCCACCTTAACTTTTCCGATTTATTTTCTAATTCACCGCACCATTCATTCATTCATTCATTCATTTGTTTAGCTCTATTTGGGCTAAGATATTAAAAATGTCGGCTAAAAAATTTTTATTAGAAAATGAGAATATTTTTTTTTTTTTGTTTTTTAGAGAGAAAGAGTGTGTAGAGTAAAATAACTTTGTTACAAATACAACAATGTAAGTAGGTACACAGGAATGTTAAATTAAATGGGTATACGAGCATAAAATATGCTTACATTTGCTCGTATATATTTGGAAAAGGTGTCCCTATTGGAAAAGATCTGAAAAAATATTCCAATTCTGAATTAGTGAATTCAATTCTGATTCAATATTGAATTCACGTAATTAGGTAGCTCGTATGAAATTTTTATACACCCGTTAATCAAATGTTATCCTTACAACTTTCAAATATGGTCGGCATGTAGATTATTTCATTTTAACAGAAAAATGAAATTAAGAATATTGTACTGTGTCACGCAAAAATGCCTGTGTAAATCAGGGGGAAAAAAATGGACAGAATCCAAATATTCATTACAAAATTATGTAGGATCTTCGGGCCAAGAACTGTATTTCACATACATGATTCTGGCAGATAGCAAATGAAGTACCTTTATAGATACAAATAATTATGGAAGAAAATTTCGTTGATTTGTCGCCTGCACAATGAGTTCCGCGTAAACTAAGATAACACTATGTATTATAATTATATTGGTCAAAAATTGGATGATCGAATACCAAGGATATAAATAAATTTGAACGTTTACATTCAACATCAATCAATATTTTTCAACAAATTCTCATGGAAATACTGCATCCCATAATTATGAAAATATAAAATCGATTGCATAGCTTTCATTCCTCTATATATGAATTGTTTACTGGTACACCCATTTAACTGTTGTAAATTGATAAAGAAGAAAAAACAGAAGCACTGTTAAATTTCTAGGGATTGAAATTAAAAATATGGGATGTTTACTAATAAGAGTTATTTTATTATTGCAAAATATCTAAAAACATATTTAACTTTTCTTCTTTTTTTTTTTTTGTAATTTGTGTGGAAATGCCATTTATTTATTTTTTATTTCGTCTACGTTCATTTTACACTCCTGCTATACACATAAGTATATATATATTACATAAAAATAAAATGTCAGTCTGAGTCTGAGAATGCTTTAAGATTTTTGTTTCTAGAAAAAAGTACTAGACATAGGTACATGTACACATATATGTGCTATGGGTACGTGTTTTAATAAAAAATCTTTTAACTATATTTTCGGTTTAAAAATGAACAAAATTGTCTGTCTTTTATTTTATTTATTCTATAATATTTAATTGGGTTTCTTAAGGATTATCTTATTTTTTTTTACATAATACAACATTATGCTATATATGTAATAGTATATACAGGTAGCTATATGTACATAAAAGTAACACTTTTCGATTTTCGGATGGGGTTCTAGATGGTAATTTTAGACAAAAAAATGTTTTACATAAGTACATGTAATGATAAAGGAATTTAATTAAGGATCTATATGCAAAATAAAAACACATAGCATAAAATTTAAAATAATTACAGCAACTACAGAATTTAAAATGGGGGTACTATGTAAATATCTAATAGTTGTCAGAGGAACGTATAAAATTCTTTGCCTTTAAAATCTGATGAATCAATAATATGAAATTTTGGTTAGAGAAAAATTAAATATTTTTTCTTATAATATGCATTTAATAAAAAAGAGAGCTATCAGTTTGCTTTATTAAAATAAATTTTAATAAAATTTTAAATTTAAAATTTCATTAGATTTGGTAATATTTGCTCCCCTATAATATACATTTTATAGTAAAATAATTTCTTAAGAGGGAATTAATTTGAGAATTTGGTAAGAGAAATTTCTTTTATTAATTTTCTTAATTAAGAAAATTAAAGTGTTAAATTGAATTTATGAAATTTGTTTTATGTTAAAAATTAAGTATTAATTATTTTGAAACTAAAAATAAAATGGTATGATCAAAAATATTTTAAAACACCTACAATAATTTTCACTTACATGTTTGAAAAACTAATGATGTTTAATTCGAAGTTTAAGTAAAAGGAGTGCTCTAACAGCTCTTTGACAATTTTTAAATTGAATTTTAAGGATTAAAACTATGTTGTTCTTGATGCCGGGGGCAGAAATCGCTATATAATCGATTGCAATCAGATCTATTTAAAAAGATGGTCATCATGAGTAGATATAGAAACATTATAGAAGCTAGAATAAAAAGATTCTAGCGTTTTAGAAATATTTCTGATATTTAAATTGGTTCATGTTATGATCTGAGATCGATGTAAGTGCCACGATCCGCAACCCTGACCAGGCCCTATCCAAAATATTTCCGTATAAATTTAATTTTTACGTATAATTACGAAATGTAGTTAAAGGTAATAAAAAATAGAAAATTACTTGGTATAGTGAAAGGATTTCGTTAACTAGAAGTTTTTTGGTAAATGGAGTCTAAGTAAATTGCTGCTCATTTAACTTTCTTGAATAGTGGCTGTAATCTAAACAATTTTTAAGATAAATTACTCGCTCTCTTATCTTACTTTTCATTCACTTTCAAATCAAAATTCCTCGTTTTGCAAGATTACTCATTTTATCAATTGGATTTTTGCATATTTTTTTTTCAATTTTAGAAAAAAATAAAGTTAGGTCAAACCAATGGTTTGTATTGTAGCACTTTTCCCTTCAACAAGTGAAAATTCTGCTTTTAAATACAGTCTATGTATAGCTACCACACTATTAAAATTATTTTCATTCATTTATGAAACTATTTCTAGGATTGCATATATTTAGGATGACGCATATATGCAGTCTTTGAAATAAAGCAAAAATAATATAAAAAGGAGTTAATATAATGCTCGATTTTAAGGGTTAATTGTGTAAGTTAAGAAAACTAATTATATTTTTTAATTTCATGGAACTTACCGTTAGCTTTTTGCGTTTATAAAAGTTTGAAAAAGCTTGCGGTTTCGGAAATGTAAGGTGTCAAAAATTCAAATTTTACAAATTTCACGAGGCGATAACATGAGAGGGGGTGGAGATGAAAAAACATTTTCTTCTAACGAAATGAACTAATTGTTAATGTCTAAAAGCCCGCAAGCTTTCTAAAAATTTGGAAAAAAAGGACTTTAGATAACGGTAAATTTGAACGGCCATTTTGTTTTTCTTAAGTTTAACTATAATATACCGCGCTAGGAGAAGCAAGCCACTGCCTTTCTGCGTTTGCAAAATTTCAAAAATGCTTATGGTTTAATTGCAACAAATATTTAAAAAATGCAATTTTTAGGGTTTTGGGGGGGGTATAACTTCTAGAGGGGGGGAGATAGGTAATAATTTTATTCTACGGAAATAAGTTTCTAGTGAAGATCTATGTACGTATGAAATTTCAGGTTTCTATCTTCAAGGGTGTAGAAGTTTTGTAAACAAAAAAAGTGTCCACGGGCGGACGGACGGTCAGAGTGAAACTAATAAGCACTTTTTTCAAAAAATTTTTTGGAAAAGTGCTAAAAACGAGATATGCAATATAAGAATAATTCTTCTCACACGAAAATTACATTACTCACATGCATGATATTTACTCACTTTCTTTTCACTTGACGAGTAAAACAGCGAGATCCACGATAAGGCTCTACATTTAAAAAATTACAACAGTTTTTTGGAAAAATTGAAGTGTTTTGAGTATATTACGTGTTGAATAATCCATTTCACTTTTGTTACTCTATTACACTTTACTAAATTATTTTCCCACATAATTAATATGAAAATGTACTCAAACTTATATTTTATTATAAATTACGCGAATAATCTAAAGGATTTTGCAAAGTTTATAATATTATAAAAGTATTAAACACAAAATGATAACAAAACTTTTCTAAATTTGAGTTGAAGTTCTTAAGTGCAATAAAAATCGAAATACACATAAATGTCACTATGGTAATAAAAATTGCCAAAAACAAAAAATTAAAAAGAAATACAAAAAAACATTTTTTTATGACATTTTCGTCTCCCGTCGTTTTTCGTTCTGTTTTGTAATTTATTTTTGTTCTTTTGTTTTTTTTTTATGGCAGAAATTTACTTGTTTTCATATACATAAACTTTAAGTACTTAAGATACTCATTTCACTCATTCCAAAAAAAAAAAATTTCTCACCTCTTCAGTCGCACACACAAAATTTGAAAAACAATATTGAGACAAAAACGATCAAAAAATTTGGCCTCTAAAGAATTCTGAATTTTTTTCCCCCTTTTTCTTTTATTACTGTTATTTTTGTATTTTTACCTGCTCTACAGACCGCTCTATCACTTTTCCTTTTGAAACTCATAAAAATTATCCAACTGGAATTGTTTTTTTTTTTTAATTTTTTTGTTTGTTTGAATGTATGGAGGGCACAAATTTTTATGTTGTGACACAAACAAAAAAAATGTTTTTTTTTTTAGAAGAGCACTTGAATTCTCATTTTCTTTTATGTACACTTCATCAGAGTAATTTTTGATCAATTACGCTTTTTAACCCTTTTTTTTCGAGTTTTTTATTTTTTTCAAATTTTTATGTCGCTCAAAATTCAATCATAATATTATCATGTTCGCAAGCATGGTTTGAAATTTGAAATGAACACAGTGTTATATAGGGTTGAGCTAGATTGAGGTTTGAGTTGAGTATATTTGAAAAGGAAAATTTTTGTTTAGGTAAAAGGTGTGTTTACATGCCTGTTTATTATTTTTTAAGAAATAATGAAGGAAAAGCAGGGTTTCCCAAATATAAGAATACAGTTTCTTAATCTAACTGCGTATGAACAAAATTTTGGATCAAAATTAATTCTAATGCTATATTACAAATAGTTTGGAGCTCAAAGAATACAAAGATCTGCAAGTTATAATTTATAATAAATGAAATTGACTAATAGAATAGTTTTGTAACTAAAAATGTCAAGTATTGGAGTGTATCTTTAATATTCTAGAACTATTACTTAAATATATTTTGCCATTAAAATTTATCTCGTACTATGACCAATTTTTTTTTGGGAGCGATTATCGTCAAAAATAGAGCTGTAAGCAGAAATTTAAATATGAAATAACCCGTAATTAAGTTTATAAAAAATTGCATACTTTTTGGAGAAATTTCAAATTAAAAACTTGTACCATTTATTTTCACAATTTTTACATAAATATTTTATTGTTAAACACCATAACACTATTAATTTTTACACTTTATGCAAAAGATCAGCAGGATGTTCAATATTTTATACTTCGCTAAATGAATTTTTTTTTTCCTATTTATTTTCTATTTCTGTTTCTGTTCTTTTGTTTTCTGTTCATTCTTTAAATTGAATAACTCTACTTGGTTCGTTACTCACTGATTTTTATTTCAAAAAAAAAAAAAAACAAAAAAAAAATATTTTTATATTTGGATGTGTGATATTCACTTATCTCAAAGCGATTCTTGTCGACATCATCATACTTTAAAAAAGAGAAATTTTTTTTTTTTTTTTTTTGCAGTACATGTTTTCCGTTCATATTTACTGTTTATGACATTTAAAGAATATAGATGGCATTTAGTATTTTTACATTTTTAGTATTCATATATGAAAGTATGACAAGCGTCAGAAATAACGAGACATTTAGTTGATACAAAAAAAAAAACAAAAAATTTTCACTCACTCTCTCTCACTTACTCTCCCGTATTTTACATCATACTCGTACGTTACGTGTATAGAAGCGAAAAAATGGGAATTAAAAATCATTTCCTTTTACTTTTTAAATACGAATTTTTTTTTGTTGTTCGAAAAAGAAACAAAAATAGAAAAAGGACAAAACATTGTATAACGGTATCGAGTTGAAATCATGTTATGATTTTTAGATTGGAAAATGTATAAATTTTTTTTTTTCTATTTCATATTTAAGAATTCGTACGGAGTAAAACTTTACATCAGAGGCAAAAAAAAAAAAGTAAAATTTTGCAAAATAAAATTAGAGTGACCAGATTATTAAAATTTTGAATAAAATTTTTAAAAAAAGTAATTTTGTAATTGGTTCAAAAAGGGAACTGTAATGCAAAAATATAAAAAGAAGGTATAATTAGTAAAATAGCGAAATGTAGATCAGTTTATTCTACAACTTACAATCAAATCAGAAAAATATGCAAATTTTACTAAAGAAATATCTGTCCCAACCCTGTTCTAAAAGTATAAGGTATTGTCTAAAAACAATAGATTTATGTATAAAATTCTTCAAATAGATGAGACAGAAGCTTCTCAGTCCACTAACAAATACATTAATTCTCGTAAATAACATCAATTTTGAGAAATTAAGTAAAAATTATCGTCAGAATTGTTTGACTCACGTCCCTTAAATATTAGTTTTATAAAATTAATAAAATATGATTTTTTTTTTCCATCTAAATCTAAACTCAAATTTTTGACAATACTCTCCAATGAACAGGAAATTTTTGAGTGAAAAAGAGTTTATTCCCGCACAACTACAACAATGAAATGTATAAAATCCAAAAGAAGGACAATAATTCCTTGTTACATAAAATGAAAAGCGACTGTTATACTTTTGAAAAAATAATAAACATTAAAATATTTTAGGAAATTGCATATGATTTTAGTTTCGAAAACTTTTAGTATACTTGCAAAAATAAATATATATGTTACATATATACATATATAAATATTTGCATATATGCAAAAATTAATAAAATATTCCTGCAGGCAGGATATAAAATAAAACAAAAACAAAACATTTCAAACGAAAAAAAAAAAACAGAAGCAAAGCAAAATAAGTGATATCTTTGAAAGCTTGAATTGGTAACGGAAGAACCAGTCTCAATTATATAGCATACTGTTTATAAACTGTAATAATATAAAGAAGAATATATAACACTATATAACAGTATTCAATTATTATATACATGCAATTTGTGAAATATACTGCACAACAAAAATAACAAAAAAAAATAAAGAATTTAATTGCTTCCATTATGGGTGTTAGGCGTAAAAGTAATTATCACGTTTTTGAATGTCAATTAAGGAACTAAATCAAGTTGAAATTGTTTTTTTAACTATACGAATTTTATTGCACAAAAAATATCCGAAATAACGGTACTTTTTTTTTTTTTTGTATATCAATTACGCAATTATAATTGAGTTATTTTCAATCATTGAATTTTTTTTTTCATTTTAAATTTTCATATAAAGCTATGCATTTTGGAATTTTAATTAAAATTAGTATTGGATTTTATAATTCAACTGTGACATAGAACCATGCCATATGTTACGGACTGCATAAATGTTATTTAAATATTTTATTAACAAAATTTTGAAATTATTTTATGAACAATTAATGAAATTATTTAATTAATTTTAATAAATTGCAAAAAAAATTTTTATTATTCTGTGATATTTGTTAAACATTAATTATGTTAATAAAGTGAAAAATTAAAAAACAAAATTAAACCCGAGGCGGAAAAAATATTTGACAACTAAATTACTGCAAAATTGAAAACTCAATTAATATTCGAATTAAAAAAAAAAGCAAATGAAATTTTATTAAAATTTGAATTAATTATGAGTATAAGTTAATTAATTTCGTTTTAATTTAAAACAATGCAATTTAAAATCATAATTAAATTAAAATTTTTGTTAGTCAAATTATAAAATGTGTTTGGATAATTTGAAATTAAAATTCATTCCAAGTTAAATTGCTCCTGTAATATTTGCTATTTTTTGGATAATGTTTAATTTTTTGGGATTTGGGACAATATTTTAAATTAATAGTAGAGAAATTAAATGGAACATTGAAAAAATAAAGTAATTTTAAATTAAAATTTCGGAGATATATTATAAAAAACGATTAAATTCCAACTACAAATACAGTATAACAGTTAAAGATGAAAATCTTAAATGTATGAGAAATTATTTTCGAAGACTCCCCCATTAAAATTAAAATTGAATTGCAATGCAATATTGATTATGGAAGAAGTATTGTGGAAGAATTGATTCTGGAAGAAGTATTTTCGCCCACATGAGATTCAGTTATTTATGCTGTAAAGCATAGAAAATTTAAAAATTTTTGATTTTATTTTAAGTGACTGAATATAAATATAATGTATTCCCAAATGTATTTAGGAAAGATTAATAACAAGAAATATTTTTAACCAAAGTTACACTCAAACGATGCTCAGCACTAAGACAACAAGAAGGTCACCCGGCAATCCTTATATTAAAAAGAGACAACAGAAATAGGCTTATAACAATCCTGATCCAAGAAATAGCATCAAGCCACAACAAGTTCCAAAAACCAATTGATCTTTTTAATAAATCCAAAGAGTCATGTCAAAAATATACTCCCGATAATTCTTTAAAACCGTTATAGCAGAAGTCTTCCGAAAATTGTGTTGTTTTTCATAACAAGAAATGAACAGAGAGCATTTTATCCAAGCAAGGTCATCTTACCTATAAGCAATTGTGCAATATGTAGTGTTGACGAACAACAACTATAATTAAAATCCACTTTATTATTT
The DNA here is from genome assembly GCF_029603195.1 of Condylostylus longicornis. Taxonomy (NCBI): domain Eukaryota; kingdom Metazoa; phylum Arthropoda; class Insecta; order Diptera; family Dolichopodidae; genus Condylostylus; species Condylostylus longicornis. The sequence goes on along the minus strand of NW_026578128.1, from coordinate 751,172 downwards.
GCTTTTCTACTTCATTCTTAAATGTTTTTCGGATGTCTGTCGAGGCTGTCAGGATATTGCAATGATAGATATTGAAAGGATTGAAGACACGAGTGAATGAATGTGTCATATCTACATTACGAAAACGAGTTTATTGTATATTAAAATAGAAGTTTTTTATTTTTATCTTTCATATGTAAAAACCCGTTTTTCAAAAAAAACGACTCAGTTTAAGAGAAACCTTACCTTTACAATATGTTATGTCACACTTTCGAATTATTTTGCTTTGAAAGAACGTTAATTTACTCGAAACTTTAAAAACTGTAGTTGATACCTTCATTCACGATTGTCTTCAATTATTAGATTTATCTTTGGTACGATTTACTCAAATTTATGAGGGAAGTGTGGTGGATAGAGCAGAGGGGGTATTTTTTTGGTACTCGGGTCCTCGGAATATTTTTGGTTATTGTAGAAAAGGGTTGTCAAATTCAAGGGTTGCTAATAAGGCTATGCGTGGCCATGGTACTGCTGTTCCTCAGTTACATTCCAGCCTTCGTCTTATCCTACTTTTGCTAGTTATTAGTTCATGTAATAAGAGTAACTTATTACCCAACATGTTAAATTCAAACTGTGTAAATGTGAATTTTTATTAATTCAAAATGAATTTAAAAAAAAAATTTTTTTTTAAAATTTAATTCAAGTTTTCCCATATTCTTTTTCTTGTGTATGTTTGTGCGTTTCGTATATGATCCTAACATAAACTATTTTCAAAAAGTATTAATTGTTTATTAGAAACTATATTCCAAGTTTCACTTTGAATTCAAATGGTATGAATTTGAAAATAGAGAAGGAGAAAAAAAAATATTAAAGTTTTATTTTCAAAACACAGAGAAAAAAATAAAATGAAAATGTGTACAAAATATCAAAAAGAAAGTTTTGAATTAATATAGACAACTACAGTTTTTGAAAAGTTTTCTATAAAAAAAAATAATAAAAAAATAAAAATAGTTTGCCAGGATAATTACAGTACAATGCAGACACAAAATGAAAAATAAAAGAAAAACAACAAAAATAAAAAAAAAATTCTTATCAGGATTTCACCCTTTCTTTTTTTCTTGTTTTTTTTTTTTTTTTTTGTTGTGTTTTCCTCCTCTTTTACTGCATTTTACTGTTTATTATTTACTGTAATTTTCTACAATTTTTAAAGTTTATTTTAATTGCTTTTCACAAATTTCTGTTCAAGTTTATTTTTTCATTTTTCAAAAAGAATGAGAGGAATGAGAAAAAATTATAATGTTTATTATCTACAGATAGTTTTCCCCAATATCCTTGATACCTTAAATAATATTTTTACTAAAAACAAAAAATACAAGGATAAGGATGATATTTCAAAAAAAAAATTTCCTAGATTTTTTTTTTTTTGTGTTTCTCATTCTAGTATTTTTGGTTTTTTATTTTTGTTCTTTTTTAATTGAGAATAAGTTGTTGTGCACGTGCCGACGACAACATTTATTCCCCTCTTTCACAATTCATTTATGTATGTATGTGTGTGTGTCGTTTTTCTTTGTAAAATCAGGACTAAGTTAATGTCTCATTAAGTAAAGATAATATAAAAAAAAAATGAATAGAAATGAAAAGACGACACGAGAACATAATGAAATTGTACGTAATTAAACAGAATATCCTTGATAAAATAAATATAAATAGAAAAGCATTACAAAAAATAATAATAATAACAATAATAATAGAAGACAATAATTATAATGACTAAAAAATATTTTGAAATATTTGCTACTCGTATATATAGCAAATTAAAAAACAAAACATGAAAAATAACAAAAATAAATTTTATTTTTTTTTTTTTCTTTAAATTCATTAAGGACTACATTTTTGGTGATATTGCATTCTTGCTATATACTAATTAGAAAACAATGAATATTAATAAATGAGTACACGTTTCTGTTTATCATACCCATGAGTTAGCACAGCTCCTTACCTACATTTATACCCTTCAAAATTAATACAAAATACAATTTTTTGGTGAAAATTTTCATCAAATTTATTGATTTTAAAATGCCTAAGAAAATGTCTGCGACAAACACATTTATTCTATACTTGATTAAATCTCAATTTATATTAAATACAAGATTATATACAAGATTTTGTGTATGGCAAATCACGTGTTTCAATTTAATTTATCTTTAAAAAGTTTCATTTTAATGTAACAATTTCTAATAACTTATTAATTAAAAGTTTTGCCCTATTTTCACTCTGCATTTTTCTAATTTGGTATATGCAAGTTGGAATGGATCGATTTCATTATGTTCATTGAATATCTTTTTAATTATTAAAATTTATTATCTTAATTATACCATTTTTTTTTTTTTTGAATAAAATGAAAAAAGTTTTAAAATATATTCATAAACAGTAATTAAATGTTTTAAATTGAGATTTAGTTGGAGGGGTGGTTAGTGAATAAGAAAATATAAAAAGAAGGAAAAGAATTTGTAAGCATTGCATACACTAAGGGAGGTTATGTGATGACATAAATTTTTGGATGATGATTTTACGGTTTGTGCGTGTACGCATGTATCTCAAGTTCGGCTGAATCGATTTTTATGAAATTTTATATATTAGAGTTTATTATTCGGCTATGATTGATCATACGGAATATATCAGGAATCGTGAAATGAACCAATATTTTTCGGGCCAATTTTTACATTTTTGTGCGTATAAATCACAATTAGAATTCCCTTGAAATTTAATATTTAAATTCGGCGTGTTAAAACAATGAAACTATAAAGTCTTTACAAAGTTCAAGGGCCTTAAACTAAACTAGGGAGTAATATTAATTTTTTTTAATGATATTTAAGGAACGGATTGAAGAAATTTCTTGAAATTTGATATTTGAGTTCTTGATAATTTGATATTTATTGTTATCGAAACTATATGACGGAACTTTCAGAGATTTGTTACGAAACAAAGCGAAACTCTTTTAAGAGCCATATTTATATTTTTCTAAATTTCTTAACTAAAAGCTTTCTCACATCCTTGAAATTAGACAGAAGGGTTTAAAATGAATTTTCATAGTGCTCTGTAAGACTTGCACTTAACTAGACAATATACATTGGGGTCGGTTACATTTATTCGGTTGCGGTTTATTTATTCGGTTGCGGGTGCAAATCAAGTCTGTTTAATAAAATGTAAGTGAAACCTTTGAGGAGGTATATGACTTTAAATTCTGCAAACTATATAAAATTGCCGCCGTGTCGCTTTTAAGAAAGTTTAAGCTTTCATTATGGATGAATTTTCAAATATAAAAGAATGCCTTGGTATCCATTTTGGGATTCATTTGCCTAATACACTATTAAAGACTCAATTAAAAATTCTTAATATTTTCAAAAAATCCTTATATTTTATACTACAATTCATTTAATGGATTTTATTACAATTTTCAAACTTGCTCTCTGTTATCTAAGCCTAAACCATCAAATTAAAATAAAAATTTCTAAAACAATCAAGGAAAGCTCTACCTATAATTTTAAAATTTGAAAAAAAAAATTATTGCCCCAACTAATTTAATTTAAAATATACTTTTAATCTTTCTAATTTGCATAGTTACTTTTTAGATATTACCCCTGATTAATATTTTACCATTGATGGGTGGAATCTCAAAATACATGTGTAAAAGGATTTGTAAAAATCCCTTGACCACATTTTATAGAAATAATCTACAACTATGCCTCTTAACTCTTCTAATATTTACACCAACTTGTATTAAATTCATCAATTGGAGCATTATAAATTCGTGTAGTAGATTCTCAGCAGTGTTGGGCTTTGTATACTTTCATTTGAAGGTCTTATATACGATGTATATGAACAAATTGAAAAATTCAAATATTAGAAATCATTACGAACTCAAAACAAAAAAAAAATGAAGAAAAGGGGAGAATGAGAATTATTTATTACATATATAGATTTTCCTAAATGAGAGGGAGAGTTAGGCAAAAAAAAAAATCTACCACATTGGGTAACACAAATAAAATTTAAACCGCAGGCTATTAGATTCACTTTGTTTGTTTTTTTTACATACATACATACATACATAGAAATTTTATTTCTTTTCTTCTCATTAATTTATTTTTTATATAGGAAATAAAAGAAGAACTTATGTAAATTGTTGAAAAAATAAAATTAATTTTTAAAATTATGCAATATGGCGCCACTTATTGTTTTAAAAACGAATATATGCGCTATTAATTTGGCTATATAATTTTGAATTTTGCCTGCCCCCAACCCCCTATTAAGCCCCTCCCCAGCAACCGCTACATCTCTCCTAAAATGAAACATTTCCAAATGATATTCTTCTTTATTTCATATACATATATATTAATTTAGGTATATATGTGTGTATTGAATATAAAAAGTGGTAAGTCGACAATGAAGAAATGAAATTTAATGAGAAACAGGATGACTCCTTTAATTTTGTTTTTGTTTATGTAAGAAGATTAACATAAATTTATATATATATATATATTTTTAAATTCTATATTCATATACAATATATATATACATACAACGTATTATATAATATTTAGTTTGAAGTGTATGTGAACGGGTATACATTTTACTTGTCCCTGGTAATTCTTTCAGTGTTTTGTTAATTTGAAAATTCAATTTGTAAATAAATGCGTATATACATGAACACATATTAATATTATTACTATGAGTATGTGTACCATTGTATCACTACATGCGTATGCTGTATATGCCTAATATACTGTGTATATTTTTCCGAAAATATATGTAGATCCGTGCACATTGTGTTTTTTATGTGAATAATTAAGTCTTGAGGAAAATTCAGTGTTGTTTCCCTTTTGACTACATACGAGTATAATGAGTTTTGTTTATCTTTTTGTTTTTTAGAGATAAAATTGAAATATGGTTAAAAGTACCAGTCAATTTTAATTGGTACATACATGAAAATTTTTTGGAAAAGTGGTTTGAAATGGTATAATGGAATTTCTTTTTTTCTTGTTTTGTTTATTAATCATAGAAGGGGAAGAACAATTTTCAGTTCGAAATAATTAAAAAAAAAATGTTGTTTTTTTATTTTGGTGTAATGAAAATAGACTAGGTATATATTTGTATATATATATATAGAAAAGGCGGTGATACTCGTATGTAGGCTGTAATATTAATTAATACCAATACGTGTGACATGGTGGAAAAATTGTTGTTTTTCTCTAATTACTATTCAGATTTCCATATATATGTAAAAGTACTTATTTCTGAGAATACGTCAGTTGGTACACAATAACTAATAAATTGACTTTTTTCAAAATACAAAGTTTTTGGCTCATTTTAGACAAGAGTTTCTTTGAAATTTAATAGACTGTTACAAGAAAACATATTGAATTTTGATAAGATATTTTGTAATTTAATGCTTTAGATAATTATAAATTTTTTGGGAAATTCAATAATAAATTATAATAAATAAAACTTAATATTCGTTAGTGATGAAATTTTATAGAAAGATTTTTTGAAAAATATAAACAATTTCGATTAAATTTGGGCTGGAATTGAGTAGCTGCCATACTAAATAATAAATAATTTAAGTGCTCCCGAATTACCCCCGAATTTTCACACAAAATATTCTCACAACATCACATTTTTTTCGAAAACTGCATAAATTTTTTTCATCACATTCAAAAATGAAAATTATTTATTTTTCTGCAGTTTCCACAGTTTTTAACATATATAACAATAATTTGATGTATTTAATTTCGATGCAAATTGCAGCAAACAATAATGATTCGAATGATTTATTTAAAATTTAATGTATTGGAATCTAAAATTACTTAAAAGTCCTTTTCATATTGCTATGTATATACATATAAATGAATAATATTAATTGATATCCGAGATTATCTTGAGATTCAATTAAAAATTAAAATTGGATAACGAGAAAAATTATTTTTTAAAATTTCTGATATTATTCACGTAATTTATAAAAAAAATATTTTACAATTTTTTTTATTTCTTCCTCTATATCGTCTATATTATCCTCTATATTATAATCTATTAATTTATTAAAATTTAATTGAAATCCTACTGTTATTTTTTCATAGTGTCAACGCATTAATAATTTACAAAAAGCGAGCAACAAGTTCTTGAATCTATTAATATTTTTCTGAAAAAATGTCATCGAGTTTCAGGAACAGTGTTCGAATTCGTCGATAGTATTTCCGTAACAAGGTGATTTATAAACAATTAATAAACTATAACCTATTTAATACTTTATTTTTTGATGCAGAATTGATAGAGTCCCACAAATTCCTTATTATTCGAAGATCTATACGATTACAATGCGGTTTCAAAAAAATGCGCTATCCCACCCTTATAAATATAATCACTTTCTTGTAATAATAATCGTATTATGCTGAATACAAATTTAGTTATAGAATTAAAGTTTGGAATCAAAGTTTCAGCTTTTTGTTTTGCAATGTTTATAAATATAGATAAAAATATAGATAAATATTTTTAAAAGACACGTAATGGAAAAAATTTAATAATTTTTTTTTTAATTTTTTTTTTTTTTTAGGTTTTGAATAGCGCCCCCGGTTTTTTTCCCGCCCATTGCAAATGTTTACTTTGCATATATGGTAGATCCGGTACTGCATACGACACAACAAATAATTCGAAATCGAAAGAAGTAAGTAAAAGAAAATATGATTTCAATTTTCATTCTATCTGTTTCGGTATAGTATCGTCAAGTCTCGTTTTCGAACACATTTTTATACTCAAATTTATGGTTATAATATATGCGAGTACATGCGGCAGGCATTAGTGTGTCATTGAAGTCCATTCATATGCAAAATATTTAAAATCTGATAATATTTTAAACAACAAAATAAGTAAGATAGCCAGCTTGTTCGTATTTCCATAATTTTCATTAACTTAAATGAAACTACCTACTTATTAAATAATTTTCATAATTTTGAGTTTTATTTTTAAAAAATTTTTATTCGTCGCACACGTCATTTTTGAAAAAAAGTTCGAAAAAAGTTTCCATTAATAAATTATATAATTAAAATATAGAATTCTTTAATGTCATAATTTTTTGCATTATTCTTTTCAATCATTTTTTTTTTATGCATAATAAATTAAATTATGAAAAGTTAAGATATTATCTGTTTTTATTTTTACACCCGTACGGACGTATGTTTGAAGGGTATACTAAATTTGCCTTACCGTTTGTAACGTTAAGAAATAACTGTCTTAGATAAGTGTATGTTTTTGATCAGCGTCGAGTTCTGAGTCGATTTAGCTTTGTCTATCCGTCCGTTCAAGTTCACCAAATTTTAAAAAATGATTTATTATAGCAAATGCCAGAATCTTATTTAAATTGGATATGATCGGGGTGCTGGTTCTGGTAACTGCTATACAACTTCAAAATTTATTTGACTATATCTCAGAAATTATAAAAGCAAATAATATATTGGCAAGGCAAATTAATATGGTAATACGACAACTTAAAGTCATAGTCTGTCCCATAATCAGCTATGACATATTTACTCGCACATAGTGTAGCAAATTCTTACGGGTATCATAGAGTTGACAACTCTATTTTTTCTCGTTTTTAATTAAAATTATTTTAATTTATGGAAAATTTGGTAATCATTATTTGACAACAAAATGATTAAAGTTGAGATTTTTTTTCATATAATGATGAAATTGTGGATCGGAAACCGAACGTAAAGAGTTTTTTGATTTTTTCTTTATCACCACACTATGTTATTTAATATAAATTGATTTGTGACTTAATGAATATAAAATATTAAATTTCAATCAAAGATTAATTTTAAAATATTTACAAAAGATTTTCGCTTATTAATACAGACTAATTCTGTATTTTAAATTGACAATTATTCATTAGGTTTTATATCAAGATTAACTTTTTTATAATTTCTTTAAAATCAACGAGTGTGTTTAACCAACCAACGCGCTTAACGCATAAATAAACTTAACTTAGGCGATTTACAAATTTTGAAGCAAAAAAAAAAGTATCCGTGACTTCAATAATGTGCTTACGACGTAAAATTTACAAAGTATCACATTCCAAAAAGTTTAGTAAAAACTCTTGTACATGCATTCTACACGTAGTGGATACGTAAAATGAACGTAAATTTGGTATTGAAAAAATCGAGCACGCTTTTCTTATACACGTCATATAAATTTTGCCAAAAATAACTAATTGATTATAAACTAGAATATATTTTCAGCAATAAAGTGCTAGTTATTAAGTTTATATCCTAAAATGCAATATAAAAATGCTACGTTTTTGATGAAGTGGCAAATTTGCTGAAAAATAACATTTTCACAGAACTTTAAATTAAAATTTTTAAACAAACGTCAAAGTATGTATTAATATTGTAAAAATTGTATTCCAAAATTTATCAACAACTTTAGCAGTTTATTTTTACAATGTAAAGTTATTGAAAGCTCTTAGACGGTACTAATAAAGGTATTGAAAGCTCTTAGACGGTACTACTCGGCATTCTTCATTATGAATATGTATAATGAATGTGCAGCGGGTAAACATTGACATTTGGATTTGAATATACATATGTATGTTTATGTAAGACTCTTAACATATTAAGATTTTACAGTTTATTTAAATTATAATTTGTATTATTATAAAACATGAACACTTTTTATTACTCACCATCACCATTCTCCATTCTGTTCAGTCTTTTTAAAAATTTAAAAATAAAGAAATATAAAATTGACAGCCGTCTTTTATACCAAATGTCATATTTTTTTTAAAGCAAACCACTTCAATTCTTCAAAGCGAATAAGTTGGCTGAATGTACCCAATAATTTTGTCACAGTCCAAATTCCGGACTTGTATGATTTCTGAAATTAAATATTCTACATTATGTTTGTTTAAACTTGCTAATTTGCTAACCTATCGAACTCCTTTGTTTGGTAGTGAATTCGAAAGAAAAACTTATAACACCCACTCTCTTCCTTACATTTAAATTCACAAAATATCTTTAAAGAATTTTTCATTTTTGCTCTTATTAAATTCAAATTTTATTTTTAATATCAAATTCAACCATCATTTTTATAAAAGTAAACAAAAGTTTTATTTCAAAAATTATTTAATTTTGCACTTTTAATAATAATATTAATTAATTAGTTTTCTCTTGAAAAATATTTTCTTTTCCATTTTGTTGTTTATTATTTCTTAATATTTTGTTTTTAATTTGCATTTACATTTATGAATAATTAATTATTTTGATTTGATTTTTTTCTTTTAATATTTTTAAAAAATTGTTTTATGATTTTTTTTTTTTTATATTGCGCATAAATTTTCACCCTTACAATTCATTTATTTCATTTCAGATGACCATAAATACGCATAGGTGGTTTTAACTACAATGTGTGATTACATACATATTAATTTATAGTGTACAAGGTGATTATTAGATTTATAATTTAACTAACCAGTGTAAGTTACACCAGATTGAATATTAGTGTAAGTTTTTTGTTTCATTTTACAAATCTCCGAGAGAATATAGGGCCACCACATAACCTCGCCATCTCACTCTATTTTGGGTCATATTCTGAATTTCTGACTATGTCTTGTTTGTGTATTCTATTTCTTTTTGTGTCGAATTTTTCCAAATCACTCGTGGTCTTCCCGATATTCCTCTATCCTGGGGACTTGATTTCAGTGGGTAACGAGTTTAGTGGTTCGATTTCCTTCTTCTTATTGGCACATATGTCGAATATTGTTATGCCATACCCCATAGCTCTTCATTCTATTAGTGTAATAAAATAATAAAAAACAGCCGAACCACTTTAAATTGCAGTGTACAAGAGAATGTCTTTTCTATCTGAAAGACACACGTTAAATCAAAAATGTAAAAGTAACATTACCTTCAGTGGACACTGAACCAAAGGACAACCCTTGGGTTTAGTGCCTCACTCAATGTTCGCAAGTGTTACTTAATATTAAAAAACAAAAATAGCTTTACTTTATTATCGTATATGTAGTTCAGGTAATAGCAAAAACTTATTATTATAGAAATGACAGAGATGCCTGTTTGACAGCTAGGTAGATATGCCAGGTGCCTGTTATAAAAAATTTGGAAGTACCTACTTATTTGAAATTTCAAGTTTTATGTTATTTTGCTTTGAAATGTATTGAAATGTAAGAATGAGGCAAAAACAAGCTACTGTATGTAACATACCTACGATGACGTAGTACAACAGTTTCTCTATAGACATTAATTATAATTATAGGCATTATTCAAGGGATTAGTCGAGAAAAGAAGTTTCGCACATTTATTCCGATAGATGGCTTATTATTTTTACATGGGAAATAAGTGCTAGATCTTTAATATGATGGAGATTAATTGTAAAAAATAATCAACCTGTACATTTAATATATATGTATGTATTTATGTATGTCTTTCGTAAATACATAGAAGCATAGAATATTTCAATTAATTTTTTTTTTAAATTCCATCTTAAATACTCGAAAACGTAAATAATTCGAGCCAGTCGCCTGTCAATTAAATTCGATTTTCATTTTTATTATACATAACGTATACAGTATACGTAGGTATTTAAGAAAACATAAAAAAAATTATGAATAAAAAAAGGTAAAAAGAAAAAAAGCAAAAAGTCCTGAAAAATTCAAAATTTAAAAGGATTTTTTTTTTTGCATTTTGCATTAAAATTTCACTATTATTCCGTTATAATATTAAAAAAATGGTTCAGTACACTTTTTATTTGACTGGTCAACGCAACCCCATTAAATACCGCACTAAAATTGTATGCACATTTTTTCGTAAAAAAAAAAAATTACGTAGACTATAATTATCCTTTTTTCACTCAAAAGAATAATCATATTGAATACCTTCTATTTACACACGTACGTATTACGTATATATGAATGTGACGCATGCCATAGTCATAAAATTTTTATAGTGGTATATGAAATTGTGACCTACACTGCATTATGTTTGATATTGTATTCCCCTATGCCTATGCTTATATGAATGATTTTATTTAATTTGAATGTTTTTTTTTCCTGTGTAGGAATATGAAAGAATAACATTATAGAAACGATAAAGGACTATAAACGAATTTGGTTTTCATATATGCATCAATAGTAGGTATGTAGAAGGAGTTTTCTACAATGTGATAATAATATATTTTTGGTTTGTTAAAAATTGTATAACATGGTTGTTCTCGAAATTTCGTTTAACTTTTTAATGTATTTCAGAAATAATGGAATAATGATATGTGCTAAAACCTTTAGCAGGTGTTGGAGGTTAGTTGACCTTAAAACAAAATTATTTGTACTTTTGCATGTAATGAATTGTTATCTTTTTCATAAAATATCGATATATCTGGAAACATAGAAAAAATTGGACACTTTAGTGGAAAAATTCAGTTCGATGTTTTCTTAAAATTTTTGAACTGCATAAGACAGTTTAGTTACAGTGGTGTGGAAAAACAGACAGCGGAAATTTTTTATTTCTATTCATATATTTATTCATACTATGAGCTAGAACTATTCTAGAACGCAAACATTTGTGAAATTAAATTGAATTGTACAATTAAAAATCGCTATTAGCCGATTAGTCTTTAAAGCCTTAAAGTCTTTAACCTTTCATTTATAACTTTCTTAATTTTTGTTTATTGTTAAATTTGAAGGGCTGGAAAAAGAACAAACCATACATAACATCTATAGTTAACAACAAAAGTTTGAAATGAAATTAAAATTTTTCTCATCATAAAATTCTTAACTATTAATTTACCCTTGCCAACGAAAAGTTTTCGACTCTTGAAAAATCATTGTCGGAGCATAAAACTTCAATTTTAATTACATTAATAAACAGGATATTAAAATTCTTATTGTTAAATAATATTAAACTTTACTCTAAAAATTTTATATTACTATTCTCTATTATATAACTATTAAAAAAATTACCAATTAAGGGAGTCAAAAATCTAAAAGAAGAGACAGAAAACCCTTGCTAAAAAATATTGAACGAGCAAAAAAAAAATAAAAACGGAAATGTGAACATTATTTCAATGAGTTTCGATTGAAAAGGACATTAAGGACAAAGAAGAAAAATACGCTCTACAAGAATTTAAAAAAAAGGGATAAATACCCCTTTTTGTTAATAGGTAATTATAAATATATTCCCGTTTCTTTTTTTAAAGTATACATGTATAGAAAATGAATAGCTACCGAAAATCAATTCGTCCTTTTCTTTTTTTATGCACAATACCTAATATTTTAAAGGTCATTAAGCCGTTGCTTTCTTTTAATGGCTAATTGAGCGAATTTTCTATATTTTTGCTGACAAGGAAGCTAATTACGAATTTAAACAAAGAGCTACTATTCTTCTTATGCACATGTGTACAATATTAGCATATTAGTAATAATATATGGGAATAGAATAATTTCGAAAATGAGTTTTTAAGTACACACATGTTTCGGTAAAAATATTATTGATTCTACTTTGCAATTATTTTGCATTATAGCAGAAAAAAAAAAATAACAGAGGGTGAGCATAAAATATTCAAAAACACAAAATAAAAAAAAAAGTATTTTAAAGAACAATTTCCGTATATTATAACAGTTGAATTAATAAGTTAAAAAGTTAAAAAGTTGAATACAATTGAATGCATCATTAAAATATAATTATAAAACGCGTTATATAATATTCTAAGAAATATATGCAATAATACAATATGCAAAATGAAAACAAGACAATAATGTTGAATTGATTGCGGTTTTATTTTCATATGATTAGGGTATTGAAAATCATTTTAAATTTGAAAATGATATCTGCTTAATTAACTAATCAGTCATTCAAAGAATTTTAAATGGGTTGGAAGAAAATTTTAAAATTGATTTTGAAGTACCCATGAGGAATATAATATAAGGCGGGGGTGATTAATTGTTGTTTGCGGTAAAACATATTAAATTTTAATATTAAAATGTACTTTAGTGATACTTTTTTTAAAGATTAAATATTACCATTAAAGTAACTAATATTTTTTCTATCGAAATCCAATCAAAAACAGATATTTTCTCAGTTCTCTTATGACATTACATACACACAATTTTCAATATGCATTTTTAAAAGGTCGTAATCCTTTCTTCAGAGCAATATATTTTAAATTGCAAACCATTTGCAGTATAATAAACTTCTATTTAACCTGTGCAAGAATTGCTGAAATAAAAAATTATTTATATAATCATATAAGGCGGAGAACCATTACTATTATTATAAATTTCGATTTTAGCCCCTTCAATTATAATATATTATTATCAATTAAAATCAAGCTATAATATTTAAATTATTTGAATTTTATATATTTTAATTCGTAGTATACTTACGCCCATTTTACTAAGCTTTCAAATATAGATTCAAAGCTTCATTAGATACCCATTATTTTATTATAATTTCATTAGACAAAATCCCTAATGTAAAAAATATAGAATTAAAATAATCATGTCCTCTGATGGATAATGTACACCGTTTCATAAATTACACATTTTCTTAATAATAAAATAGGTAGTCCGATTGTTCTCTGAAAATCATATAAAAAATTTTAAAATATTGAAATAATATGTCAAATAAATTTTATAAAATTTCATTTATATTATATATTTTGGGATAGAATGCAACATATTTGATTTGCAAAAATAGTTTTTTTCCCCATGCATGATTTTCCGGCGAAATAGGACAATTCTGAGCCCCTGAAATGGGATGATAGCATGTACACAGATGATTTTATCAATGATTAAAATTCAAGTTTCAAAAATTCGAGTTAAAATTATGCGAGTTAAAATTATTAAAATATTTAATTTTGTGGGTTTTAAGTACTCGTAGGAGCGTCTTTCAGCTACCATAACAAACAATATCAAAATAAATTATTTAAATGAAACTTCATTATTTTTATTTAATTTTCGTAAAATTGTTTTTATTTTTTTTTTTATTTCATTTTTTTTGTTTGTTTAATTTTTTTATTTAAATTTCATATTTATAAGGTTTTTCTTTTATTCATTATGGCATTTAATATTCCTTTTTGCGTATTTTTTATAATTACAATTTCTTTCGATTTTTTTGATTTTTTTCTCACAATTTCATATATATATATATATATATTTAATATATGTATACATTGCAATTTATTTATTTTTTTCATATTTTTTTTTGTATTTAATTTTATAATTTTTTACTTATATTCATATTGATAATAGTTTTATTTATTTTACAGTCTATATACGATTTCTATAATTAATTTTTATTACTTCTTAATTTTTATTTATTTATTATTTTCTTAATTAGTTTACAATTAATTTTATAATTTTAAGAATAACATTGTTTTTTCTTTCAATTTCTATTTGTTTCATTTTTATTCTTATATTTTATTTTATTTTTTTTTTTTATAAAATATTAAACACTACATTTTAATTCTTAATTTCTCTGTTTTCATTTTTCATTATTATTTTCACTTGATTAATTTATTTTTAGTACTATAATTTAGTAGTGTAGTAGCTAGTAGTAGTAGTCGTTTTTTTTTTTTGTTTTGAGATTGTGTACATGTTCATTATTTTTTTTAAATTTAATTTTTGATTCACATTAATTTTTCTTTTAACTAGAGATTGCATACATAAAATATTAATTTTTCGTTTTCTATATATAATAATAATTATTAAATAATTTATAAATATTATTAAAAATTTTACAATGTTTTTGTGTTTTTTTTTTTAGGTTTAATTTGTTTTTTCAATATTTATAATTTTTTTTTTTTTAATATTTTTTTCATCTCTTTTCAATACAAATCTATAGTAATAGTGTTATTTTAAATTATTTTTAATTACTTATTTTTTTGTTTGTTTTGTGTTTTCGCCTTATTAATTAGTAAATTCATTTTTTTTTGTTGATTTATTTTTTTTTTCTACAATTTAATTTTTATGTTTTGTTTGAATTTGTTTTACTTTTTTTCTATTGCCATTACATAATAATTATTGAAATTTCTTAAGATTTATTTATTTTTTTTGTTTTTTACTTTTATTTTGCTACAATATGATTTTTGTTTACAAAGTTTTTGTTATGTGTTTTTCATGTTGTAATTTTTATATACGAAAAATAGTTTTTGCTTTTGTATTCAAATATATTATTTACAAAATGGCTATATTGTAATAAAAATTGAGATTGTGCATATTGAATGAAATTTAAGGAATAAGTAAAATTTTGGCAGTAATTATTTTATTGTAAAATTAAAAATAAAATTTAAAATAAGAAATTTATGCGTAGGTAGCGATTAGAATTTTGATACTCGACATTTGTGCGAATTGGAATAATTATATTTCCAAATAGATTCTGCATATGTGTAGAAATTAGCTCTTATTTTTTAATTCAACTAAAATTTATTGATAAAATTTTGAGCTTTTTTCGTTTGAGCTTTAGTGCCTTTTATCATATTTATAATAAGTTTTCGATATAAAATCATAAAATTATTACTTAATTGTGGTTTGTAAAATTTTTTAACTTTCTCAATTTAAATTGTTTTTAAAATATCTCAATATAAATTAAATGCGACTTTAAATCTTGTTTTTTAAATTGGCAGTAAAAATTTTATAGTTTTTCTGTATAGTATTTGAACTAAAATAATGAATTTTAATAAAATTAATGAAATGATAACAAATTGATTGTAATAAAATAATTAGATCCGAGACAATTTTGACAATTTTGAAATAAAAATATATGCGATATTTAAAATTAGACACAATTTTATTTTAAAAAAGGTCAGTCTTAAAATTGTATCGGCTATTATAATATTATTGACATATGCATTTAATAGAAAAATCATATTATTCTTATAAAGTAGACAGTAAGTTTGTAAGTAACGTAATTTGAAATCAAGTTAGTATTATAGTAATTCTAAGTATGCTGCATAATTTTCATATTTTGTATTAAAATAATACTGTAAAAATTGTGTAATATTGCATTCATTTTAAATGTTTTTCACCTGTATCAAAATGATTATATACTTATAGTTTATAAGTACATATTATTTGTTTTAATATACGAAAAAAATATTAATTACTTATGAACGTGATGTGGCGATATTCTTATATTTTTTTATTAGAGCTATTTAAGTGATTTTATTTTTTCTTGTTTTTCACAACATTGTGTTTATTTATTGCAGTTTAATGTTATAATTTTAATATCTTAATTTTATATACATTTTTATTTATTATGGGGCTGATTTACTTTAATTTTCATATGTAAATTTTGAATAAAATAAAAATACTTATATATGAGAATATTATGCAAGATTCATGCCCGATTTTTAAATTTAAATTATATTTGTTATATTAAAACTCTATTTTCTGTTTACGGCAGCTTAAATCTTAAATATTTCCGAATAAATTCATGAAATACCTACTTTTTAAAAAACTGCAATATTCAAATTCAATTTATTGCAATTTATTAAATAAATTTATTAAATAAATCCCATAAGTAGATAGTTAGAAAAATTTTTATAAAATAATTTATTTCTTAATCAAATTCAAAGAAACCTGCAATGTAATGTATGTTTTTAGAAAAAAAAAATATTAAATATTTAAATACGACCTCATTAATTTTTAACAAATGCGAGCATGTATGGTAGAAAATTTTAAGCGGCAGTGAATTTTGTTTTATAGTCTTGAATTCACAATATAAAGTGTATTATTTGAAATAAAATTCTACAAATACATTTTTGATTGCGGCAACTACTTGAACGAACTCTTAAAATTTAATATTATTACAAAAAACAAAATTCGCCATTCAAATTTAATTGTTATAAAAATTATTTGCATCATTAAAAAATTGTTATTTTGCACAATAAAAATTGAAATTTTTGTATATTATTGTTTATTACACGAATTTTCCATTTTATATTCATTTATATTTTATGTAATTTTGACTTCAATAATTAAAATTTTATGTACTTAAAATAAAATTAGAAGATAATTTTAATTTCAATAAAAAAAATAAATTCTAAAATTCTATACTATTTAATTAATTAAATATTTTATAATATTTATAAAATTATATAATTATTATGAGAGGAGTACAAAGTAAAGCAAACAAATAAAATCACTATCACAAAATTATAATATTAAATTATGTAAGTAGGTATTTATGTTTATAATATTATTATAAAAAGAAAACAAATCAAAATTAAAAACATATTATAGTTTTATTATTTTTACATTATTAAAATTTCAAAGACATTATAAATTTACAAATTAATTTTTTTTTTATGTTTATATTATTATACAAATATTAAATTTTGAATTTGAATATTTTAATACATACATAATATACAGGATGCCTTGTAAAAAATGTGATTAATTACATTAGAACTGATAAATGATTGGTAAGGGTTGCTGATTTTGAAATTTTAAAAAAATATTATTGCCGTTGCAATGTTTTGCTAAATGGAAAACTGAAAGCTACCATTTCTGACTCATATTTTTGTTAATTTTATATAATTAATATCAGAAATTAAATCATATTTATGAAAAATTAATAGATTTAGGAAATGATAATCTCTGATTTTAGTAATATTATTCAAATATTTTTTGCTCATTTGAAAATTCGAAATCCTAGTAAAAGCACAAAACTTGTGAAAAATTCTGAATTAATATTTTGAATTCTGGATTAATATTTTACAAAAGTTGTGAATGAAAATTTAAATCCAAGAATCTAAAAAAAATTCATATTTTTAATGAAATAAAATTAATTAATAGCAAAATTGTATCCTTACAAAAAAAAAAGTAAAATTTTATTCATGACTTGAATTCATTAAATTTTTGTATTCTTTAGAATATTTCGAAAATTAATAATGTACAAATTAATACTTAACATAGAAAAATTTTAGTCTTAAATATAAACAAATAATTGGTGAAGCATTCATATTTTTTATATTGATAACATGAATTTGGTGGTATTTTTAATATTATTAATTTAAAAGTTTATATAAATTGGAACTAGTAGAACGAATTTTAAAACATCCTGTATACAATAATGATATTTAAAAATTAAAGATACAATGCTTATAACAAAAATTTTTACAAAATTTTTTAATTAAATTTTTATTATTATGTTTATTTTTTTTTATTTTTTAAATTTACATTAAGTTGTTTCTTTTTTGCTTTTATTTATTTATTAAATATTATTATTTAATTTATATATATATATATATATATATATGCATATTTTATACACTATTTATAATATAAATCTAAATTAACCATTATAAATATCACAGGTTTTTTTTTATAAATATATATATATATAATATATTGAGTTGTTTGTTTTTTAGAAAAAATTATATAGAGGAAAAATATTATAATTTAGAATTGAATTTTCAAAATATAAAAAAAGATAAAAATGAAAATCAAAAATTCAAAATGTTATTTAAATGTAATTAAAAATTAATTTAATATTTATATTATTTTTCTTTTATTAATTTTTAGTTTATTATTTTTTATATTTTTTTTTGTTTTTCGAAATTATTTATTTTATTTTAAAATAAGCCAATTTTTGCTTTATTTTTTTTATTAATTATAAAGTATGGTAAATTTCTTGTTATAATTTTTGTTTTTTCTTTCTCTTTGTTTTTACTTGATATGTGGTTATATTTTTTTTTTATTTCATTATATTTTTTTAATTATTATTATTATATTTTTCAAAATTTTTTCTTTGAAGAATTTCTTATACAATATACATACATAGCTATATTATTTTATTTTGTAAGGAAAATCTTTTCAAAAATTGAATTGAAAATGTTTTAAAACATGCAATGTTTTGATAATCAGAAAATATTGCATAAATTTAGGAGAGCTCCTTTTTACAACACTGTGGCAATTTAATTATTAGAAAAATTTTCATTTGCCCGACATCAGTAAGATCTCACTAGTATTTTTTTGATTTGATTGTTTTGATATTGAAATACAAATGAATAACATAAACTGGAAGTAATATTCTTACAAAGCACATAGTAATGCAATTGTACCAAAAACGAACAGTTTAAATGCTGATTAAATAGTTTTATGCTTGAAAACTTTGAATTTTCAAAATTCCATAAATGGAAGAATAATTGGTTATAGACTTTGCATTACAAACTTTATTTTAAAATACCGGTGGGGTAGAAATTTTTTTAACAAAAACCAATACTAAAAATGTTTTTTATATTATTGAATGTAAAATTTTTTTAAAATTTTAAATTACTTTCTTCAAATTTTGAATAATTTGATGAATTTTTTTAAAGATTCTTGCGTGTATTCTTTAACTGTGTCTAAGATCTTGAAAATTATTATCTTTTTCATATTTGCGAATAAAATAATTGGTCTAAACCACCTCAATATTAAGAAACTATAAATTTAAAATCAAGTACGTATGAAATTTTTTAGTGAAATCCATAAAAAAAATACACAAACGCAATAAATTTATTATAATTATAATAATCAAAATGAACTGAAATTCAAGTTTTTCTTCAATAATTGAAAAGATTAGCTATTAATTTTATAGGAGAATTAATTACATTTAAACATTCATATTAATAATAAAAATGAATTGATAATTACATTTTTATTGGCTTTATGTACGTATATTCGAAATTTTAATCTCTACATAAATTAATTTTTAAAATAAAATTTAAATTGAAAATTAAATTTGAAATCTAATCTTATTAATTAATTAGGTATCCAAAAAATTTTCACATTTTTATAACATTATTATCAGTAATTAATTTAATTGTTATTTTATAATTATCCTTTTTTGCTTGTGATTTCGTGATATACAAAATTAGTAAATTTAAATTTTTAAAAAAAATTTGTTAGAAAATTATTTACAAGAATAAATTTTGAAAAAGAAATCAAACTTTTAAAAGTAAAAAACAAACATAAAACATTTTCTTTTTCTTAATTTAAATTTTTCAATTATTTTCTTAATTTAAAATTTTTAAGTTTCTAATTAATTATTTGACGTAGTTTTTCCAACAACTTGTAATGGAATATTATTTTGCATTGCTTTTGCAGCCAATGCTGTTGGCATTGGATCAATAGCTTCAGCATATAAACATGAACTTTCACTACATGAGCATGTATCGCCATCACCATCTCTGGAACTATTATAACAATCACTACAATTATTAATTCTATGTTGATCATTACGATTATTTGTTGATTCATTAACATCATCTGTTATATTGGCACTACTACCTTTACCACCAACTACAACTCCATTAGTATTAATTTCACAGCCACAAGATTTTAACATATGTTCATGTTCATCAATTTCTTGATAACCATTTAAGCTACCGCTATTACCATTTATTAAACGATTATTAATATTATAACTAGGATTACCTGTTTTATTAATATTATTATCTTGTGATTGTTGTTGTTGTTGCTGTTGTTGATGCTGTTGTTGTTGTTGTTGATGATGATGTGATGAAGGTGGTTGACCATTATTGTCAATAGCTGTTGAATGTGAATTACTATTTTGCCGTAATATTCCTGGATGTTGATGTCCATGTCCAGTATTACTATTATTATGTGATTGTTGGATATGACTATTATTAATACTATTATTACCATGAATATGTGAATGCCCATTAATACCACCAGTACTATTATGATGATGTTGATGATGACCATTTCTAATTGATGAATGATCTGAACATTCAGAGGAACATGCATAAATTTGATTTTGATGGCTAGCACTTTGATGTAATGGTTGATACCATTCTGTTGAACTAGGTGGTGGTAAAGGTTGTTGTGGTGATGAAAGAGCATCACAACTATTACAACTTCTGTTAAAAATAAGAAACACAAATAAATAAAAAAAAAAAACACGATTGTAAATAAAAATAGTAATGACTCGAAATTTGTAAAAATTTTAATATTTAAAATTTTTTTTTCCAATTAATTACCTTCCATTCGAACATCTAGAATTATGACCATTAGTTGGTTGATATTCAGATATACCATGTCTAGCCGATGGATAATGAATATGCATTTGACGTTGTTGTATTATTTGTTGACCATTAATCGGATGATAATATGGTAATGGTGGTGGATGTGAACCAGTTGGTGTTATCTGATATCTTCCTTGTACCGGTGGAACATATTGAATCGGATTATTATAATAATTTTCTTGTCGGCTATCACAATTACGTTGCCCAGCGAATGGATTCTGTCCTATTACATTCCAATTTGAAAAACCACCAGAAGAACTGCTATGTTGTGATGTATTCATAGTACTATTATTAATTAATATTATAAAAATTAAATGCAAGTTCACATATATTAGAAAATTTGCTTACCTCTGGTGAACAGACATTCCAGATCCACCAGATTTTGAACTTTTACGGCTTGATTGTGGACTACCTGGTGGATAACAAGTATTTTGTGGCACTGGTGGTGGATGTTCTGGCGGTGGTGGTAAGAATTCTGACCAATTGATTGGATCTTTATTAGAAATTTTTTTTTTTGGAAATCGAATATTATAATGTTATTGTTGGTGGTATTATGTAAAGTGTATTGTTTTCAATAAAACAATAACAAATAATAGTAATAAACAGAAAAGAGAAGAATGAAAATAAGAAATAAAAGAAATTAATACAAGAAAATCAAAAATTAAAAAATATAAAATTAGTAATTAAAATTAAGTATTTATTGTTAGTATAATTAAAAATAAATAGAATTACAAGTTTTCGAATATTTTAAAACTAATAATAATAAAATTAATTGGATTTTACTGTTAACTTTAATCTCAATATGAAATCTTTATTAAAATTTGTTTGTATTAAAAAAATTTAAGTGTTACCATTTCTATATTGTCTTATATGTGAATAAATACTAACCTGGTGGATATTGATGATAATTATGTTTATTTGGACCAGCAACAATATAACCCTGTGGTGGTTGATCTGAATGTGGACTATGTGTTCCAGAATCATGATCAGTACTATTATTTGATGTATTTTTAATACAATTATCAGTTGATGTAGCACCAATAATCATTGTTGTTGCATATGGTGTAGGATTATCTGGTGACTATAAAAAGAATAAAATATTTTAATAAATAGAAAAATTTTTTTTTTTATTTTAGTTTTCATTTAAATTAAAAAAAAGGTTATTTTTCACATCAAAAGATCAAAAAAAAAAACAAACACAAAATTTCTTTATGCAAATTTTGTTTTGTATTCCCAAAAAGGAGAAAAAGCATAAGGACTACCCAACACGTTCTAAAGAGGACGAACGCTTTTCAATAAAACAACAACAATAGACAAAATTCTATATTGAAAATAAGTGTATATATGAATAAAGAAATGAGTGGTTGATTATCGAAGCATGACCCTTTTAAGGGATTATAATAAAATTCTTATTCCAGCCCCGTATATACACAACAAAATTAAAATATTCTTTAGATTCTTATATATATATATATACATCTGATATACAATTGTTACAATAAAACACATTTGCAATATAGCTTAAAAATAAAGGGGGAGACAGGATATACAACTGTACACATATACGGTTGAACGCATTAAGAAGGACAATTTTTTTATATTTTTTGTTGGATTTTTAACTTCAAAACAAAATTTTTTTCAATTTATAAAAAAATAAAGCATATTTCCATATACATTATGATGCTTTTGTTCAAATCCGAATAATAAAAAAAATAAAATTCTAATTCTTTGATTGTAATGCCATTTGAACACCAATACACACTTAAAAAAAAATTTTCTGATTTGTGACATTGTACTAAACAACATCCGTCGCCTTATTATTCTTTTTATATTCTCTATAAAAATTTTTGTATCTTTTTTTTCTTTTTTTTTGTTTTACTTACTTTTCGGCAATTATAAAATGTACTTAAATTTCTTGTATCCACTTCAGCGTAATCAGTTCCCCCATCTGATGCATAATTTGATTGACTGTTTGGATTCGATAATAATTTTGTTTCACTTAATCCAGAATCTTTATCAGTATCAGTTGTACGCCAACCCCTATCAATCCATAAACTTTCTTTACCATTAACATTTAAGGCTGTTATTTCATTGGCACTAACAACTGAAAGGACAATAATAATAAAAGGATTTTTTTTTTAGCAAAATTTGGTTTTTTTTTTTTTTATTCGATTGCATGCTATTTTTTATTGCCATTCATTCAGTTCAGATTAAAAAATAAAAAAAAAAAATAAAAAAATCGAAGGGAAAAGAAATTGAAAGGAATTTTATGTTGGAAAAAAATCATGAACATAAAAAATATTTATATGGGAAGGATTTACAATAGAATTGATTTGAATAAGATTTTTAAATATTCCCGGTTAATATTAAAATTGCATATATAGAAAATGAAAGGATATAATATTAATAAGGGATTTACTATATACATACGTTATAGACAAGTGGAATTTTTCTTGTAAAAATTCAAAGAAAGAAAATTCTAAAAAAAAAAAGGACATATTTAAATTGTTCGGAATCACAAAAGAAACGTATTTCTACTTAAATTTCTTTTTAAATCAGGATAATATTTTAAGTTTAATAATAAATTTTCTAAGGACATCATAATATCGTTATATAATTTATCCTTATGTATACCTATTTCAATATCTTAATCAATGTATTCAATCAATATACGGAAAACAAAATATCCTATGACCTGAATACTAAACAATTGATTTTTTATAATAAATTTTTGATTTTATTATATAAATAATATTATGCTTGATTAAAAGTCAATAAGTGTTAAATACGTATATGATGAGGAAGTCGAATGAAAAAAATTTTATACGTTTTGAAATCAAGAGAAAGTAAATATGATTTTTGCAGAATTTTTCTAAATTTAAATTTAAGATCGATTCTCTGATGAATCTATTGTAAAAGAATAGATAGTTGATGCTGATTAATATTTTATATACAAGATGTTTAGCAAAATGTGGCAAATGTTTGCAGGGATGATCCGTTGATCAATTTCCAGCAAAAAATTGTATGAGTGGAACCACGGAAAAATGAGTATTTCTGAACCCTTACAATTTTTTGCTGGAAATTGAACAAAGAATTATTCTTAAAATTATTCGTCACCTTATGCGAAACACCCTCTATGCGATTTTACTATAAAATGGTATATATACCTTAATATTAAAAAAACCTTATACCTTACTGTAAAATGGAAATATAATATGGCTATAATAGAATCAGATTAAATATGTCACGTTTTTAATTATTCCCTTTTAAATATTTAACATTGCCGAAAAAACACTTTCACCATACCCTGTATTACACAGTCTTATTTCTGAAATTTCAAATTACTCATAATGTAGATAAAATATTGCATTGTACTAAAATTTATCCAAAATATCAGATAATTAAAATTTCTGCAAATTTTTTGCAGATTTTTGAAGATTACAATAATAAAATAAATAAAAATTAAATGATATTTCTACAATTTATTAGAAAATAATTGATTTTAAAATCGCAAGTAAAATTGAACTAAACAAATAAAACTAAATAAGATACTCAAATACTGTTGAAATGTCCCTCAGATAATTAATTTCTATATATCAATATATTATACTTAATCATTTTAAATCATACAAAACCTTCTAACTTTAGTATAGTCCTGTAGCGTATGTGTATTAAAACTCTATGGTGTCAATTAATATATTAGGAAGTTCTTAAAGCATATGCTGATATTTTCAAATGCAGAAGACAAAAATTTAGATATTTTCAAAAATTTGAATTCAATGGAGAGCTTTATACTCAAATAGTAAATTAGTTTATACCGTATGTATGAAGATAACTAGAGTTTTAAAGAACTGGTGTAATTTTTATCGGTAACTAATTTGAAAAAGAATTTTTGCGGTAGTTTATAAGACAATAAGTAATAATATTTTTTAGCTTTTACATACGTTGTATATATTCTCGCCTGCGCCTAATTATATATTATGCGGTAGTCTGAAGAGAATTTTTCTCTCTTTTTATTTTTTAAAGTGAATTGAAAATGCCATGAAAAATTGAAACTCAATTGAAAATTCATGAAAAATTGAAACTCAATTGAGTAGATTTTAACCAAAAATTCCCTTCTGCACTTTCATTCCTCTATAATTCCGATAGCCTTAATGCATACTATTTATTCTATATAATTTAAAATCAATATTGCAAAGCTTTATAATTTTCAAAAAAAAATTTTAAAATAAATGCTTTCTATTAATTAATATTTAAATGAAAATTTCATTATAATTTAAAATTAATATAATTAAATTAAAAATATATTTTACAATTAATGATATCGAATTTCCGATAACTTTTCAATTTTATATTGTATACAAATTAATTAAATATTCGTTCTTTTTTACAATGATAATAAATTTTTTAAAAAATAATTAATTGTGTACTTAAAAATACAAAATGAAAACATGTGTTTCTGATTAAAATCGCATTCCTTCATAAGTTTGAAAATTTTGAAAAATCAATGAAAAATGATAAAGCATTTTTTTTTTTAATAATTATTATTATTATTGTTTGTTCGGTACTTGAATTCGAAAAATAAAATTATTTAAAAAAAAAATTATATAAAATAATAATAACATGAAAATTATAAATTTACTTTATTCGAATAATAAATTTTCTACAATTTTAAATATTGTATAACAGTTTAATACAGAATAGTTTTAATAACCGTATTATTATATTTTAAAATATTGATATTATATGATTAACACGTGTAGGTGGTTATAGCTTTATTATGTGCAAAGTTTGCCTGATTTGGGTTAATAAAATAATGAAAAGAAATGAAATACACTTAGATATGCAAAGTGGTTGTTTATAGCTTTCACCTATAAAATATTTGAAATATTTGAAAATGAAAATGATTTTTGTGAAATGAGATTACAGGTAAGTGCATTTGAGAAATTAAAAACTTCTATTATCGTAAATTCAAAATGATTTTTCTTAACAGAGTTAAAATCCTCAAGCAAGATTTAATTAAGATTATTCAGCAATTTAAAAACTACTTTAAAATTTAATTCATTCACACAATTTATTTTTCGAATCCAAAAATTAAATGGAAAATATCTTCACTGTCAAGTATTTTAATTAAGTTGAATTAAAAGTATGGAAAATTTTTGACTAGAGGAACTAAAAAACTTTGTTCTTTAATGATGTTAACAATTAAAGTATAACTAGAGCAGAATAATAGATTTAATATGAAATGAGACGGAGTATATGCGGCTATTCATGCAAAAATTTAGTAAACCAATGTTAATATTTTCAATGTAATTAAAGAAAAGTAAAAAATATTTCAATAGAATGAAATTTACCCAATGGTAAATCCTTAATTTTAAATTTTCATTGAAAACATCTTAAACAAATTAACTTTGTGTGAAATTTCTATATAATATGGTGTTATCAAATATAATGATTTTCCGATATAATTATCAAATATCTCTTGGATTATTTCGAAAATAATAATAAAATTTTATTCATATTTAGATTTCAATATACTCATTAGAATCCTTATCTTTTTGTAAAGGAAACACATAAAATCTAATATCATTCATTAAAAACATAAAATATTATGGAAAACATTAACTCATTTGTATCTTAGAATGACTTTATTTAACTCATGTGCCAGTTGCTGCTATTTATTTATTGTAACCACAAATATCATTTTCACACGTACGGTCATTAATATTTAGTATGTTTTTTTCCTGTATTTACATACACACATATAATTAAAATAGATAACACTGACTTTAAACGTAATTATTATTAAAAGTTTGTATGTATTGTGTGTGTGTGTGTGTTATATGAATGAATGTTTAATATTTGATTGTTATAATATTTTAATATTCAAAATTTTTTTTTGTTGATAATCCTTAATATTGTATTATTGTGAACTCGTCCTTATTCACATTTATAGCTATATACATAAATTTACAAAAGTACACATATAGATATAAAATATTTTCAATATTTCAATGAATAGAAAAATATTATTTAGTATATAATATGTGTGTTATACATAGCATATAATATTACATACAAAATATGGTATGTAATATTAAATATAAGTATACAAAATATACGAAAATTATTATATGTATACAAATGATGAATACATAACAGTATATATAAATATATACAATAAAATAAAACTTACCACTTAAATGTCCCAATTCTTTTGTTAATTGATGACGTCTCTTAAAAAACATCATTGCTGCAGCAGCTGATATTAATATTGCTAAAAGCATTGTTATTACTAAAACCATAAACCATGTTTCATGTACAACATTTGATGATTTTCGATGTGTTGCTGTTGTATCATCATTTATACCATTAATATTATTTATACCATTACTATTACTATTTGAACCGGTAATACCATTTGGACCGGCACCATTTAATGAACCGCTTGGATGAGCTCTTGGTGGTGATATTAAATGAGCTGGATCCATAACTAATGCTTTCTATATACATAATGCACATACATAAATTTGCATTTTTTTGTTTCCATATTGCAAAAATTTTTAGTTTAAATTATAAAATCCATATAGGTTATGTATATATTTTGTATAAAATCCAGTAGTAGTATAGAAGAGTTCAAATACGAAGAAATATTCATATGAAATGAAAAAAAAAAAAGAATTAAGAAAAATTATAGTACATTAGTATAACAGTTTTATAAATGATGGTATTTAAAATATTTTATGACAATTATCGTTTATTTATTTTGTATGAAACATTTATGTATGTGTTTATACGGGCATATTATGCGTGCCTATATATACCGAATACAAAATTTTTTATGTATATATGTACATATTTTAAAAATAATGCATTAAAATGTATGAGCAAAATTTTACAGATAATTAATCATCAATTGGAATGGCTATAAAATAAAGGTGTCGCATATATTTGTATTCATATACATTATGTATTCTATTGTTCGAACAATATTTACTCATGTATTTATTTAAGTACATATTATACTTAATTACGAATAGAAAGTACATATACAATATAATGTGCTTAGAAATGAATGTCGTATAAGCATGCAATATTTGAATGAACAAAAAGGTCTAATTTTCACATTAATTCGAAAATTTTGAGAAAAGTTACAAAAAATTAAATTGTGAACACGAAAATTACATTTGAAATTTTATGTATATAATATGGTATTTCGAAATAATGTAAAAATTCTGTAGTTTTTAAAAGTGCTCTTACTTTCCTTTTGCACATAGGGATGTGCTCTGTGTAATTATAGTGTTATCTATTTAGGTGGATCGTTCCGAAAGTGTCTATACTTAGCTATTAAAATTGCAGCTTTTTTGATATATTAAGGAGTATTTTGTGAATAAAGTCGATTAACTTAGAATAGGAAAAAACCAAAAAAGATTTCAAGTAAAATTGAAAAGTAGAAAAAAATTCTGTATTGGAACCGCAATTCAATATTCTTTAGCCTAAAAAGACCCAATTTATTAAATGAAAACCTTTCCTAAATTTGCTCATACTTTCGAAACTAAGTAAATTATATTAATAAAATTTTTAATTATATGCATATATACAGTCTCACCTACATAACACGAATCACTATTTCGCACAAAATTATTTTAAGATTATGAAGAATTTCGGTTTATGGAGGATCATCGTCTTAAGAAGTCAAAAATGAAAGAAAATTTTATTCGTGATGCAAAATGCAATCGATCGTGTTATTTAAGAATTTGTAAGTGAACCACGGATATATGCCATAATTATGACTACAGTGGCCTCCATAACTATATTAAAAAAATTTTAAAGATTTATGAAAACATCAAAAGTATACATAACACATACTCACACGTGAACACACAGGCATGTGCATTTAAAAAAAAACTGGAAATGAGTCCTGTTTTTTCTTTTCGCTCAGCTCTGAGAATAATTATATTTCTCTAGCACAGTTTATCACAATTCTCAATAAAAATTATAGTAATAATTTTTTTAATAGAGGGAGAGTTGAAATGTTAAATTGCAATTCAATATGAAATCATGAATTTTAGTAATATTTTAAAGGATATTTTTGTATCTATATAGTGTACAATAAAAAATATATATTATAAAACAGAAAAGAAGAAGAAATTTTCATAATATATTGAGAAAAAGGATAACTTTTTTTTATTATTATATTGCCACGTTCTATACAATTATAATTTTAACACTCGAATAAATCAAAATATTTCAAATATAATTTAAGAACATTGTATTCGGAACATATACCTTTACCATATTGTAATATTCATACATAAAAATGCAACATACATATATATACATATAGGTACATAATAAACAACGTTTGTTTTCAATAGAATACCACAAATTATTACAATAAAATTTAAATGTGTTTATTATACTTACGGGCTGTGAAAATGGTCCAGCACCAACTCTTGTAAATGCTACCACTCTAATATTATATGTTGCTCCAGTTGTTAAATTATTTAACATAACTGACATGGTTGTGGCATTTAATGTCATTTGTGCTAAGACTTTTGTTGAATTACCAGCTTTTACCTATATAATTATAAAAAATAAATATAATTAAAGAATTATAAGGTATTGCATTAAATCAAAAACCAAATTTCTACCCATATAAATAAGGTATGAATTTTTTTGTTTTTTTGTATATTATTGCCATAACATTTATATAAATCTGTATATAATAATTATATTTTACACAATATATACATTTAAATTTTGTATTATAAATTATCATTTGTAAGAATAATTTATTGTAATATTTTAATGGTGATGACGCCATTTTTTTTAATACTTAAATTTCTATATATAAAAAATTTTGTAAATAAGGACGAAGAGTAGTAGGAGAAATTGTAGACTATACGAAATGTTAGAATAATTTGGTTTGGTATTTTTTTCGAAAAAAGCATTCACATTACACCCTTAACGTGAATATTTTGTAATTATTTTTCATTATACTGAAAATTCCTTTTGAACATTAAAATACTTAAAGATTTTCTTTTATTACACGCGATATTTTTTTTTTTACTGAATTTAAAATAAAAGAAAATTATACAAATGAATAAATGAAATAAATTTTATGATGCTAAAAATATTTGCAATAAAAATAACTTTCTTAATTATTGTGGGTGCAATGAATAAATTTTTTTGTTCATTTTAACTTCGTTGCCTAAATTG
Source organism: Condylostylus longicornis (assembly GCF_029603195.1). Taxonomy (NCBI): domain Eukaryota; kingdom Metazoa; phylum Arthropoda; class Insecta; order Diptera; family Dolichopodidae; genus Condylostylus; species Condylostylus longicornis. Next base: position 720,890 of record NW_026578128.1, on the reverse strand, counting down.
TAACTTAATGAGTTCCGGTGTTTGTTTTAAATTCAAAACCTAATAAAATAAAACAGGATATACCATAGAAGACTTTGAAATTAAATAAGTAAAATTAGAAAATTTTTAAATTACTTTAAGAGTTACTGGCTTTTTATCAACTTGAGACAATCTTTATATAAGAAAAACTTTTACGTTAAGCAAAAAAATTACATATTGCATATACAAGGTGTTCCATAACAAAGTACACTGCTGCTATATACCATAGTAATGGTCTTCATGAATAGGCAAAATTTTTGTATGAAGACAACGTTCACAGCTCAACAGGTTTGGAGTTACAAGTGATTAAAATTAATTTTAACTTATTTTTTTTTTTTTTTGAAATTTTAGGTATAACTTGGTACCTGTATAAAACAAGCGCATTATTAGATTTAATTTGGAGACCTCAGAATAACGCCTTGCTTATGAATATCTACATTAGTTATAATAAATGTTCTTAGTATATAACAATTGTTACGATTTTCATAATTTTAATAAGAAATTTTTCAGATTATAACAATTGAAAATTGTAATTTCTTTCCATAATTATACTGAGAAAACCCCATTTGTAAGTGAGTCTCATTTAAAACTTAATATTCAAAGCCACAAACTTCAATAATTAAAACCATATATGCAATAAACTAAATAACTTAAAGATCCTTGGTAATTTCGTGAATTTTAAAATCAAATAAAATTATATTTAATATCTACACTGAAATTTAATGTTATTTATTGCAAATTCTATAGCTATCCTTTTTAACATTGTATAATATAGAATATCCAATAAAATGATTCTATTTTATAACCACAAATATATAATTCAAAATTTTGTAAAACCCTGTTCAATTTATCGATATAATGTTATAGCAATAATAATAATAATAGTAATAATAATTAAGTTTATTTAGTGTAATAACGATAATAATAATATTAATAACATTGTAATTTCTTATATTATTTTGAAATTATAAAATTTTACCTGTATTTTATATCCTAATAATATACCATTATGATGTTGTGGTGGTGGTGGTGACCAACGTACCCAACCGGCTGTTAAATTTAGCATACCAGTTTGAATATTATCTGGTGGTAATGAAGGAACTAAAATCGAAATTATATAAAATAATTATTGAGAAATATAATTAAGAAAATATACAAAATTTGTAAATTAAATACTAAATTTATTGATTAAATAATTATAACTATTATAATAAATGATTTAATTCTGAAATGAAGTGGAATATTAATAATTTAAAGTAAAGAATATAGAATTTCTCTATATAGAAAACCACAAAAACCACAAATCTTTAAAAATAAATGAGAGAATTTTAAATATAATTTGAATTTACTTATTATAATGGCATATTTGCAGAGATGAATGAGAAAATTCACTTTAATTGAGTGTGTATTAATAAAATTAAAAATTAATAACAAAATTTTTTACTTACTATCTTCCATTGTTTGAATAATTTTTGAATTACTCGGTTGCCCTTCTAATGTACGATAGAATGGTGCTAAAAAGAATTCATATTTTGTAAATTTTTTCAAATTCGATACAATATGTGTTTCTAATGATGGTGTTAAAACTGTCATAATATTATATTTTTGAGCACTATCACTCATATCACGAAATCTGATATAAAGACCCTGTAAATAAATAGAGAAAAATTATATTTTAGTATGAAAGTGATTTAGAGATTAATATTAAAAAATATTAAATTATATGATATTTTTGAATATTAATTAAGAGATAATTTTTATGCCGGTTTCGATCTCACACAAATATTACTGAAAGTTCGAATTCTAGGGTATCAGTTAAGTATGTACTTAAAACTCATAGAATTTTCTATTTAATTTTCTCGTTAATTATGAAAAACAATAAAATTTTTTAAATTTATTTGAAATTAATCTTAAAAAGATAAAAATAAATTCGTCGATCACTATAGTGAAATATTCAAAGGACTTTAATTCCGAAAATATTCTGATGGTAATATTTACTCATTTTATAACGAGAAAGCAAAGACCATAAACAAAAAATGAAAAAAACGGAAAATTCATTTTGATAGCTTTAAAATAATATTTTCATTTCATTTCCTAGGAAATTGAAAAATAAATAAAATGTTATTTTCCACATTTCCAGTTATTCAATCAAAAAAACAAATTTTTTACTAATTACGATGATAACCGAAAGGGAAAATGGTGTATTTTATAGTGAATTTTTTTTTTTTTTTTTTGAAAATGCTATATACCATTACAAGAATTTTATTCAAATAAAATAGTGAAAATATCTACTCTATTCAAATATTTACGTTATATACAGTAATTTGTATGCTTTATACATTTACGATATTCGGGTTCATCTATAGATTATATATGCAGAAAATGTTAAACAAATTTTCTTTAATGGTGTATATTTTTTGAATTTCATGTGAACTATATAGAGTTCAGTATGTTGATATAGTAAATTTTGAATTCAATATTAATGGTACAGTACCAATTTTTATAAGTAAAGAATCATTAACTTATGTTGTGAACCATTACTAATTATTTAATATTAACCATTGAACGGACAAGTGAAATAAGTGTTTTTAACAAAAATATTCAAGACAAAAATTAAAAATTACTCCCTTAGTACTTCTTATACTATTGTCAATTATTTCGGAAACAAATTCATAATTTTCAATTTCTTAATACCAACATAAGAACTATTTAAACTTGAATTAAGCATAGTTTTTGTATATGGTAGACATACGTCTATTTGCTTAAATCAGGTTTGGTAGTTTTCAAAATTAAAAGAATTTTCAGAGTAGTCTTTTATGTTTGAACAAAATTTACAAATTATATACAGTAAATTCCTTTCGAAATTTTAAATTTAGCTTCTGTAGAACACAATCTTTTCGACATAGTAGTTAAGTCTTCGCTAAAATCAGGATTACATATGAGAAATTTTGTACTAAAATTATGTTGGGGTCTTGTTATACATAACCATTGATTCTTTATATTAATATTTAGTACAATTTACAAAATCTAAGAAGTACTATAATAAAATTCACTCTAGCTTTTAATGCGTGAGAAAAACTAAATTTTTAATTTCAAGCGTTACTTGTTTTTAACCATATTGAAATTTTAATTAAAATTTTTTAAATATTTTTATTTTATATTTTGTAAACTATAAGTAAAAGTGAATAAAAATAAAAAAAAAAAATTTCTTTTTACCTCAACATATTCTTCTGTCATGCTAACATGCAATTGCCAATCTAAACGTACTGCTGTTGAATTAATAGCAACGGCATCGATAAGTTCGACCACCTGAAAATAGACGAATAAAACAAACATGAATTTAAAAATAAATAAAAATTAAAGAAAAAAAAAAAAAAAGAGGAAAATTTTTCTTTTTTTTTTTCAATTTTTCACAAACAAATTTTCTTTTATTTTTCAAAACTTAAATTTCCGTTTCATTGAAAATAAATTGTATACTATATATACAAAGGTAAACAATATTGTAAAAAAAAAAAGAAGGAAAAAAATTTAAAAGTACAAATGAAAGGAAAATTCGTTTGTCCGAATCAATCACACAACCACAAACAAAAGTTTAAATTTATTCATATACCGTATATAATGTTGGATAATTACATAATGGTATACCTGTGTATGTAAATTTACATGTCATGTAAATCGAATGTTTGTAATATGTAACACACGCTATCATTTGTAAAAATGCTTATATAGTGAAATTTAAATTCGATATAGTGAATGAAACACTAAAAATTGCGGTAGGCATAAAAAAGGAAAAATACACGCAAAACAAAAACAAGTTATTCATTTAATAGTATCCACTAAAAGCGGTTTAATGAAAAGTGATCAATTGAAAATATCTATATACATACTTATATACAAAAAAATATAACCAACATTTTCCATATTGGTTTTGATTTGAGGTTGAAATTTTCAATTTAATAAACTTAAAAAATAATTTTTTTTTTTTGCAAATTATTATACCATAACCATTTTTACATTAAATCAATATACTGTGTAGTAATAGTAAGTTAATTGTAATATAATTGAGATATAATTAAATTGAATAGGAATATAAAATTATATTATTATATAAAAGAAAGGTAATTTAAAATTTTTCCTCTCACACTGTACATTTTAGTGTGTAGATCCATAGTAAATAGAATCCAAAAAAAATATTGCAATAAATTTTTAATTATACGTATACTCGTACACATAATAATGAAAAATTAGATGTGACTTGGCGCACTCTAATTTTCATAATAAATACAAAATTACGTATTATAAAATGTTTAAAGCTACTTATATAAATATCCCAAAAATTGAGAAATTTCCCACAATTTAGTATATTTCTGAAATCATTAGTAATTTAGTATTCTCCTGGAATTATTTAGGTACTTATAAAAGTAGTATCAAATCTTGTAGGTGCTTATAAAAGTACCCAGAAGAACTAATATTTTAAACGGAAATGCCTGAGAGAACATTACAAAAGAATTTTAAGCATATAAGCAACAGAACTCGGTATGCATGTACATATCACGCTTTACCACTCACTAATTAAGATTATTACAGAATAACAATTAAATTGATTATATTTTCAGTTTAATACATTTCTAATTTTTACTCATTAAAATATGTGAAAATTTCTAAATATTGCCTAAAATTGGCACCGCCGTAAAAGAAAGATGAATCAATTTTAGATACGCCGCTCATTTTTTCTATTACGTGCTCAGTAAAAAATTTAAGTCAAAAAAATAATGACAAATGATAAAAATTCTATGACAAGTAAAATATTTATTTTCACAATATTACGTAATAACTACCTTTGATTAATATTCTAGACCAGAGAATTGTTGAATATAGGAAAAAATATAGGATCGTTTGCTATAAGCACCAAATATCAAATATCTAAATATGATTGATAATGTAAAGGGTATCGAAAAGTATAGAAAATAATAATTCTCAAAATCGGACCGGATCATATTAGCAAAAGCTTTTACAAATTGAGCAAATCTTTAAAATTTACGATACCAATTTACGATAAAAGTTTCCCAAATGAACGTAAATAAAATAAGCGTGGTAAACTACGGAGTGATGTTATTTTCTGAAAAGTATGCTGGTAACTTTTAATGTATTTATTACTACATTTATTGGGGAAATAAATTTTCAATAATGCGGATACAAAAATTTAATAAAAAATTCAAATTTATTGCATGTGCCATCACATTTTTAATTATAGAAATTCAATTCAAATGAAAATAAATTTTAATATTATACGTTAATAAAAGAAAAAATTTTAATCATAATCTTTGGCACTTATTAAAATTTTTAATTAAAACATCATGCATACGCCATAATACTTTCATTTTCAATAAAATCCAAAAAATAAATATTTTTTTTTCTTTAACCAAAACACTATTAAAACAAGAAGTTTTTTTTTAATAACCCTTTTTTTAATTTTTCCGCATATATTTTAAATTTTATACTTATTTTTCCATAAAACATACACACAATCACTATAATAATTCAAATATTCAGACTTAGTTTGAGTACATAGTAAAAATAAAGTTAAAATTAATTAACATTTTTTCTAATAACTAGCTTTAGAGAAAAAAAATCTAAATTTTATATTTTTAAATAAAAAAAAAAATAAAGTTGGGCCAAATTTATGTTTGTAATGTAGCACTTTTCCCTTAAACAACCGCTGTTAAAAAAAAAATCAAAAATTGCATACATTTAGGAGTTGGCAAAAAAAAAAAATTGCAAAAGATGTTAAAATAATGCTGGAATTTTACGGTTAATGCGTAAGTAAAAAAAAAAAAATAATAATTATATTTTTCAATGGTATGGATTTTACAGTTAGTTTTCTGCACTTACAGAAATTTTAAACAGCTTGCAGTATCGCAAATATAAGACGGTAAAAATTCAAATTTTACAAATTTCGAAAGGTGATAACTTGCGAGAGTTAAACTTTTTATGAATATGCTAAGGGCTACAAAAATTTCAGACTCCTACAACCTGAGGTCTAGAAAATTTGTTCAAAACGCATTTTACATAAACGGTAAATTTTAACGGCCATTTTGTTTTTTTTTTTGAAGAAGAAATCAGCCACTACTTTTCTGCTTATTAAATTTTAAAATTACTTATATGGTTTCGCTGCAATAAAGAATTGAAATAATGTCATTTTTAAGGTTTTGGAGGGTTATAATTTTTAGATTGAGTGAGATAGGTAAAAATTTTCTTTTAGGGCAATAAGTTTCTCGGAAGTTCTAATGATGCAAAAATTTTAACTTTCTATTTTTAAGGGGGTAGAACTTTTGTAAGCATATCCACGGACGGACGGAGAGTGTAATGCTAATAAGCACTTTTTTTTTCAAAATTTTTTTTTGGAAGAGTGCTAAAAACAAAGTTGAAATGAAAGGAAATCATCAATGTTTTTTTATTACTTTTTGAATAGCACAATATTTTTATTTTGGAAAACGTAAAAAAACACATTGGAAAATAAATTAAAATTTTTTCTACAATCCTTTGATGATTCTGAATTTTTGTTTTTCTTTTTTCTATTCCTTAACTTTATTTACATTACTAACAACTTAACTTCTTTTATGTATGTTTAGAAAAAAGAAACAAAAAAAAAAATGTAAACTAACTATGGAAATAAATAATAATCAAGGTAAATAGAAAGAAATTATTTTTCTTTTACTTTCATGTCAGTGCAACATTATTAAAATAACTAGATCTACATTTTTATTTACTTATGGCATAAATATTTAACGACCGGTGTGAAAGAGAAAAACTTATAATATTAGAATAACGCAAAATAATAATAAACTTTTTAACCTATTTTAACCCTTTTTTTATACCACTATTAAATTACATTAAGAAAATAACCATAGTAAAATTTATATACACAACGTAAGTTAATAATATGCACACTGTATGATGGTTCAGTGTGTTTATTTCAAAAACAATGTTAAAGTACACGGTGATGATGCCTCAAATTTTTGAAATTAATGAAAAATAATAAAAAAATTATAAAATGAAAAATATTTATTAGAATCGGCGGCACGACACAGTGACATGGTTTCAATTAAAATCGTAATAATAAATTTGAATTAGCGAAACCTATGAATATGTTAATTATATAAGAAGCTTTGTTAAATTAGTCAATAAAATTGAAGAGGTAAACAAATTTAAGTCGATCTCAGTCGTGCTAGTTTTTGAAATAACATTTAAAATTCTTTTAGGCTTGTACCGCAGCTAGCCGAACCTGTTAAGCCATTTCACAAAAATTTTTCTAAGATCTGAGGTACAATTGAATATATGTTCAATTGTAACTCTCCTAAATTTCACTCAGTTAGGCTCTTTTAGGATTATATCGAAGGTAATCGAGTTAGTGTAGCCATTCATTAAAACTTTCAGGATGAGAATAAAATTTTATTAATCAGACGTTTACGAAATTTCTTATTGAAATTTTTATTAGAATTTCAAACATTTAAAATTTTTTACTCGAATTCGTATTTTTGAATAGGTCCAATTACAATAGTAGCTATCCTTAAAAAACTTTATAAAAGTTTAATAATGTTTGTTTTTCTTCTTTTTCAACTAATTGGGCGGATGGTCTTTCCAAATCAATGAAGAAATTGCAATTCACAATACGTCAGCTTTACGTATACAAATAATTTAACAATAATCCATAAAATAGACTAGATTCTTTTCATGAGGTTATTCAATTTTTCTATTTTCCGAGCTAATATAACTGACTGACTAACTCCGACTGACACTTTTCTATTCCTTCACCGTTCTTCATTTTGACAATTTTTATTAATTTAATATGCAGGTTAATCTAATACAGATTTATTTAATCCAAACTTATTCACTTTTATATCACTCTGTATATTTACCAATACAATTTTTTTAACTCAATATGCCCTAAAGTAAAATAAATAACATATTTATAAAAAATAATAAAAATTGAAGAGTTCAAAATCAAAAATAATAGTAACCATTAAAATATATGTACATATGTAAATGCAATGTAAGAAATTTATATGTATACAATTGTAACCACATTACACCCTTCTATACTCTTGTTGCAGCACTTTACAATTTTACTTAACGATTATATAGCTTGGGCCTTAAGAAAATAATTTCAAAATTTTAAAATATTTCTTTCAAAAACTGAATTATATTCAACTAAATGAAATGATATTGAAAAATGATTTTCATAAAATATTGAATATTAAATTTGAAAATTGTTAAGTTGATTAATGCCATGATTCAAGGGTTTTTTTTTGAAATAAAAATGAGTATTTGTATAAGCATGACGCCAAAGTATTTAATATTTTCCAAATATAATAAATGTAACAACAAATTAAATTTTTTTGTATAGTAATTGTAGCCCGAAGTTATAATTTTTTATTTAAAATTTAAATTGTGAATAAAATAATTGTAGTATTTGCATCTCGAGCAACTTCACAAAATATTTATGTTTGAGGCAGTATTAAACTAAAACTTGAATTTATTGTTGTTTTGAAAATTTAGATTTTACCAATTTTTATAAAATATTTTACAACTTATACGACAGCATATGTCATTTGAAAAATTTTACCCATAGTATGAACTGAGAGCTATATCGTCTCTTGAATTAGAAAACATTATTTGACATCATATGGTTTTATTGACGCTATCTTCAGTAACAACATTACTTTATATTACTTAATATTTCATTGCAATTTCAAGAAACTTTTAACTGGTGCGAAACTAAATGAGAATATTTTATAATGCCTTATAAAGTATTCTGCCTAACTTCTTGCAAATGAACAATGTATTACATATGATCCACTTTTAGTTCAAAAAAAAATTTTATTATTATTAAATTTATTTCTGCACAAAAATGTTCATTAACATAGAAACTATTGTAGCAACTGTATTTACTTAATTAAAATTCATTTTCATTAATAATTCAAATACACATATACGTACATATGTATATATCAGCTAGAATTACAACAAACATAAACATATTAGACAGAATAATGGCTTGTATTCATAAACTACAATTCTAAGTAATGCCGGAATATAAAACATAAAAATTAAAATTATTCTAGTATTTTTATATTACTGATACTATAATTATATAAGACTCAATTGGTATTCAAATACCGACATCACTTTTAATTTGCATTCAATTGACATATTGATATATTTACAGAGAAAATAAAAATTCGGAAATTACTATTTGCAAATCGATTATATAAATTTTTTTAATCGATATTTATAGTGACATTCGAACTACATTTTTAAAAGTGTACTGCTCAATTGTACAATAATTTATTAATATTGATTTCTTAAATATTATAAAATTTAAAAATTACTAAAATAGATGGCATTTGCGTTAGAACCTTCCCAAAATTAATTGTAATGTTGTTAGAAGTTAATTGCGGTAGAGTTGTAGAAAAGTGTAAAAATTTCAAAATTCTATAACTTTTAATAAAATTACTGATTATGATTTAATTAAATATTTTTATTTAATTTGCAAGAAAGTATTCAAAAAGTTTTTAAACAATTTTAAAAATTTTGAAATTTTTTTAACCACTTTAAGGAAAAACCATTGTAGAATTTTAAAATTATTAGATTAAAACAAGCAATTTGAATTCAAAAGTAAATCACAACAATTCAAGTAATTAAGAAGATAATGACCTGAGAGTTGAGATAAATAAGTTTTAATTATTGCTCTTAAAATGGTTGAGAGCGTAACTCTATTTCTGTTAAATATTTACATATAAAATGGAGATATTTTAATAATTTCTTGCAAAAACATATTAAGTATGCATAAATTATTCCCTTTCGAACTGTATAAGGTTATTGAGAGTGCAATGAATTATTAAATGCATTATTCGCGTACGTTAATTGATTAGTCAACTACTTATGATCTTCTTCCGAAGACAAGAACCAAAAATATTAAAGTTATTCTATTAAAACATTGGAAAATTGCAATAATTTCAAATTTTGCATTGTGTGCAGTAAAATTTTCAACATAGGTACATAATATACCTTAAGAGAATGAAAAACTTTTAATTCCACTGAGATTTATATTGAAAACAAAATTTTTATCTTGATCACCTCCAAAAATAAGATTTTAGTTTTCATCATTTTTGTACTTTTTATTGTTGTTACTCTTAAAAAGTTTCTAATTTGTATTTTAAGTAAAAATTACAAAAAAAAAAAAATTAGAAAAACTTTGAAAAGAAATTAAATGCTTTTAGTCTGACAACTTTTAATCTAAATAAACCAAAATAAAATAAAAAACAAGGAAAAAGAGAATAGAGAAGAAACGGACTTTCTTAAAGTTCTTAAGGATTCACCCAAAGGATTTAATTCAAAAAATTTTAATTCAGTTTTCTATTTTTCATTTTTTTTTGTTTTTTCTTCCTCCTCTTCTTTACTATTCGAAATATTTTTGGTTGCTCGTTTCCCAATTTTTTTGTTATGATTGACTAGAAATGAAATTTTCTTTAGGTACATTCATTTTTTTTTCTCTTATTTATTCTTTAATTTTGTCAGACTTTTATTGCATTATTGTATTACTTTTTTTGTTTTGTTTTTTTTGAATAACTTTAAAAAAGTTTTTTTCTATTTAAGTTGTCGAAAACTGTTATATATTTATGTATATTGTGTATATATAGAGGAAAATATTCAAATGAAGACACAATGTCAACAAAACTTTTCATTTCAATTCTCTTAACTATAGGATATAAGGTGAAATGATTATAAAAAATTTTGTTACTAATTCGTTAATAAAATGTCAAGGGTTATATTAATTTGACGTACAGTTTAGGGAATTTGATTTTAAAAGGAGCTGGAATAGATAAGCATATCTTACCAAAATAATTTTCATTTCAAGTCTTGATATTACAGAATTTTGGAATTTTTATAAAAAAACAAACAAATCAATTGAAATTTCATTGTCTAGTAATTAAAGCTACGATATTATATAAAACACTTGGTTGAAAATTGTTCTAAATCCTAGTTCAAAATTTTGCATTCAATTGACATATTGATATTTTTGCAGAGAAAATTAAGATTCGGAAATTATTATTTTCAAACCTTTTTTTTTTTAAGGCAGCCATAATTTATTATTCTAGTTTCAGAATCAAATTTACTACCATAAGCAAAAAATTATTCAGTAGACTCAGAAAACAATTTATAAATTGTATTGTAGTGGTTTCACAAAGTTTCTTTATTAGGAACTACAATTGTAGAAAACTAAAAATTTAAATATATTTCCTCAACTTCTCAGGTTATTAAAGAGTTTTCCATTTATTTCCATACCATCAAATAAATCTCAAAATAAAACTTTAAATTGATTCTATAATAGAAAATGATGTACAACTCTTGGTATTATGTCGTATCGAAAATTTTAGATTTTTAGATTTTCAGGTCACATAATCAGCACAAAAAAAAAAAAATTAAAAAAATATAAAGAAATTTTTCACTCAACTTGAAGAAAATCAACTGCGATGGATAAAAAAAAAAACAAAAACTTTTTTATTATTTTCAATATTTTTTTTTGCTTCTTTTGTTGCGAGTTGAGAGCATTAAATCGAAAAACTTTGTTTTTTAGTGGACAATTGTGGGTACGTGGACTCGGTGTTTTTTTCTTTTTTATTTTCTTTAAAGGATAAGTAAATAAATGAATCCCCAAGGTGTAATTTAATTTTTTTTTCATTTTTCAAAATAAAAAAATATTGACAGTTTTTGAGAAAGTCATTTTTTTTTTTTTGCTCTTAGAAAAAAGAGTTCATTGCGAAAAGAAAAATATAAGATGTTGAGTGTATAAAAGTTGAGATAAAAGTTTTTTCTTTTAAGAAAATTGTATAAGTACTTGTGAAAGTACTTTAAAAACTTTATGAAAAGTGACTGTCAGTTTTTTGTATATACAAGGTATGATAACGTGATATACCTATGTGGATAAAGTTGAAAAAAAATTATTTGAGCTTAGGAAAGCTTCGCTGAATGTTCAATGAATTCAAGCAAATTTTGTCTTTTCTCCAATGCGAGTCTAGAATTTGGTGCTGATATAGGAGCTACTTACTTTAATTTACAGTGGAAATTGTTTAAAATACTCAAATTATGAGAGTTAATAAATAGAATCTTCTTCTTTTAGTTCATTAGCACAAGGACATTCCAAGACTAAACCCTTCCATACGTTGAGAGCAAAAAATCATATCGAATGTTTCATTTCTGCAAACTTTTTTTCATGCGTTCCACATGATTTTTGTTTCAAATTATTAAAAAAAAAAATTTCAAAAAAAAAAATTAAATATTTAAATTGAATTTAATATGAAAATTGAATTGATTGCACTATTATTTTTTTTTGAGCATTTCAAGTCTCTTTGAATTTTTTTCTTCAACTAAATTTTGTAATTAACACCATACCCAAAAAACAAAAAAAAAAAAATCGGAATAATTTCATTTCCAACCCAAATAGCAAATAGTCCAACCACAATATTATCTACCTAAAAGAGAGAGGTGAATAAAAGGAAACAAAAAATGCTCATATTTAACCCCCAACAAAAAAAAAACCAAATTAACAATTTTGTCCAGTGGATAACATATCGCTTTCAAAATAAATTGCTACCAAATAAATTGGACACAAAAATTTCAACAAGAAAAATTTTAATACAAGAAAATTATCGCAAAATCATTTTTTCGCCTGCCTGCCTGCCTGCCTGTCACGTTTAGTGTAGTTTTCACTTGAAGCAAATAAAAAAACAAATCATTTTTTTTCTACTTTTCCATCGAATTTTCTATATAGGTACGAATATATACGCAACAAACGTATTAGCGATATCAACTCCCTAAAGAGGCAGATTTTAGTTTTGTTCAGAATAGTAAAATTAAAAAAAATGTTAAAATCCAAAAAAAAGATTGAAATGCGAACAAGAAAAGCAACCAAAATGAAAAAATTTTCCACCCACATAAAAATCACAGAAAATTTTAATTTTGTTGCCAATGTGAAAAGAGCGTTGAAAACGTACTATAAGAAAAACAATAAATTATGAACAGAATCTGGGTAACAAACCTGTTATGCATAGATGCCATAAAGTATACATAATAAGCCAGCAGAACAACTCTTGTAAAAAAAAAACTTTAATATTTTTGATGATTCATTAAAAACAAAAAAAGAACAAACGGTTCGTGTTAAACTAATTTGTAAAATCGATTAAAACCAAACCCTCTACAACATTTTATTGTCACACACACACACTGAAAAAAATTATTTGTAATTATCGTGTTTTCTTAGATTTGTTGTTAAAACTGAAAGAATTAAAGCCAAAAATTCGCTTACTCATTGATTCTTTTTTCCTTGTATTTTTTTTTTTCGTTTAAGAAATTTATTACCTTTACCTGGTTACATGATCTACCTGTTTATTTCATTAAATATATTTTCTTTCGAATTTTGAATAATTAGTTGTCTATTTTTGTAAATATTATTGGAGTTGATCCGAATTTTATTTAATAATAACGCACCGTTCATTCAAGGTAAAGTGACATAATTTACAAAGCAAAGAAGTGTCAAAGATGGCGATCGAGTATGAAAATTGAAAGTAAGGCTTAAAGAAAAGTTCATACTCCAGGAACATAAGAGTTTTTAGTTAAGTTGTAGTTATAATTGCGAAGAATTGGCAAATACAAAGAATGAAAACCGAAGCTGGTTTAAGGGAAGCGGTTTTTAATTAAGCGCTGGAAAATATTCTTTGTGTAAAAATTTTTGTGGTATACGTTCAAATTCGTACATTGAATAGGGTACATTGCAACAATTTCTTTCACTAGAATTTTCTTATTATATTGTTATAACACAATTGAAGAGGTAAATGGACAAAGGGGTTAACTAACATAGGCATTGTTACACACTTTTTCATTAACAAATCATGTAAAACAATTAATTTTTTTGTTACTCATCTCCTATGTGCACGGTCAATCTCGTCTTCTCTATTAAGTTTTTAATCTTAAGAGTAATCACAATTTAATGATGTTCTATCCGAAAAGCTCGATTTTCGTCAAAATATTAGTTTACTCCTTTGTCCACTTACCTCTTCAATTATTACAAGGTTCATAATTATTAAGATTGTGTTTCGATTTCAACAACTGCCTTGTGTCATCAGGTTATTTATTAATACAATTGGAACCATATGAAATTATAAAATTTCTAAATCAGCAACTAAGGCAGCGATAAAATATATCATTTGAATTTTTGAAACTGTTATTCAAATTCTTGTGATTAAAATATTCTTTTTAGTTTTAGAAATTTGAGATCTGATTACTATAACAAATACTTTCTGATAAAAACTATAATTGCAAAGTGACTGTACTAATGAAAAAAAATCATAATAAATTTTGATCTAATCCAAATAGTTTTTAAATTATTAATATCAATTTCTTAAGAATTTTAACTGTACCATATAAGAAATGTACATAATAACATACAAATATGTATAGCTAGTAATTGCCGATTTATGTCTCATCATTTAATATCTCTATATATGCGTAAGTTTTCACCCACAATAGGAAATGATTATTTGATGAATTTCATTAATAATGGTTTTTAAAGACACGCGTTCAAAATATTCTTTACCTCCACCCTCAAAAAAAAATTTCTAAAATTTTTCTAATTTGTAAATCATTTGCTTTTGGTTTGATTGTCATCACACGCTCACAATTTAATATTTTTTAATATTTATAGTTAGGGTCAAAATTTGTCGCAAAGGCAATCATGTATAACAACTATAAAAATCTTATTAATAATTATAAATTGGAAATATTTTAAATATAACAAAACAAAAAAAAAAAATTCATTAGAATTCTGATGTTGCTTTATTTGTAATAATAATGATTATAAATTTAAATTTAAAAAAATTAAAAAATAAATGAAGAATACTCTAGGGGGCGCTAGATATCCGGTAAATATTCGAGTAGAAAAAAAATTTTATTAAAAGGTGTGGAAAATTGTACAAATCATTCTAATTTATAATGGTTTTAAAATTCAGTTGATTAACTTCAAAGTCATCACCTTGGGAAAATAGTGTTATAGGTAGGTATGTATGTACATAGGTATGTGATTTTATTAGAAATCTCAATAAATATCTTAATTATGTTCCAGTTAATCAAAATTTTAGTATAAATTAATTTGATTAATTTCAGAAAGCAGTGTGGGATCACTCACATTATATAACAAGTATTAAATTATTCGATCAGTTATACACAAACCGTTATTTCGATAATATAATATAATATTATACAAAATGTGATAGAAGAAGCTCAAAATATAGTCAAAGATTTTGTGATTTATATTATACACATCAAAAACTCAACTATAGTTTAGAAGTCTTCAATTTTCTAATACGAGCAAAATTCGACAGAGTATAACGAATATTTAGTGTTATCAGCGCCGTATATATGCAAAGTAAGTATATTGCAAAGAGCACTCGAAAACAGGGGCGCAATTATTATCTGCAACATTTTTATTGCATATTGTTAATTGCTTTGAAATCCGAGGGTGGGCGCTTTATTATATTTTTTGGATAAGGTGTAGTAAAAAATTATATAGTTGTCACCTTATTCTTTACTTATATTAAAATACTAATTAAAAGAAACGTTACACATACAAAGACAAAGAACAATGTGCAAACATAATTTTCTTTTAAATTCTTGAAGGATGTTTTCAAATAGTACTTTAATGTTACCCCTTGCTTATTTAATTTTAAATCACTTTTTATTTTGTTGTTTCTTCTTATGTTTTCTTCATTTAGTAAATACATTTACTTAAATACTATAGCATATTTACTGATGAATTGGTTACTTTTGTTTTTATAATTAAACTCTCAATTTTTTTTTTACTTTAACTGATGTCAAACTGTTATACATTGTGTATATATACGTACTGTATAATATAGAAAAGCCGTAAGTCAAATAAAGTTTTGTATATATATTTTTTTTTTTTGATATAGAAGAGCGTTATAAAATAATTTTTAATGAAAATCATGTGGCTCATCAAATATTCACGAGCGTCTTGTATTTTTACTTTGATTTTTGTATACTCTTTATTTTTATACTTTCCCATATACATACATTGTTTATATACATATATTGTTTTTTAATCTTAAAGGAGTGTTTATATTTTATCAAACTTTATAAAATATAATACATACACAAATATACACCATAATGAATAAATACAATATATACAAAATAGAATACTTTTGAGGATTTAACTAATTTAAATAATGAGAAGAAAAAAAAAAAAGAGTTAAAAACAGCTTGTGGTAATAATAGCGGTGATATTGGTTATGGTTTGTTTTTCTTCTTTTTTTCGGTATTTAAATATTATTTAAATGAAACAAGAGTACAATGTACATTTAATGGTATATACATATGTATACATTATGTATTATATAATATTATAATAATTATAATGGTTTGGTGTATGATAATGGTGACAATAGCGAGAAATATCACAGTTTTAAAAATTAGAATTAAAGTTGACTATATTACTGTTATATTTAAAGTATATACGTGCACGTTTTTTATTCGCCCATAATAATATAATTTTAAAGAAAAATTTGCTCCCGGCATTATTACTTAATTTTAAGATTTAAAAAAAAAAAAAACACACTCTCATTTCAATGTCAACCTTCTTATTATCGCATATTTTATGGTACATACGAAATTTTTCATGTAGGTTTCTTATGGGATAAATGATATTTTAGAAAAATAATAATAATAAGAAGTTGAGAATTTATATTTGCTATTATTAGTGAACAAAAAAGAAGGAAAATAAATAAAAAAGCTTTTAAAAAAATATTTTATTAAAAAGTTTTTAAATGTCGTGTGTAGAGGGCAAAAAATAATGTTTATCTTGGATGTTATGCGTGCATTTTGTTTCTACCATATTACATGATATTTTTTTTTTTATCTTAAGTCTTAAAAAGGAAAATTTTTTTATTTTAAAATAAAATTATAATACGGAATTATAAAAGAAAAGGTTCGTTGTTATTAGTATTTTGTTTTTAAAACATATTATATAAGTAAGTAGCTTTAAGAATAGCCCAAAGGTTTTTTGCGAATTAAAATAGTGATGAGTAATATTGTTAATGTAATATCATAGTTGGAAGATAGTTTAATCTTAAAATAAATTATAAGTTCTTCTCTTTTTTTTTAGAAATTTTAAAAAAATCAAAAAAATTTAAAAAACTTTTTAATTACATACAAATTAAGAATGAGAGCACACGTGTAACCTTCACTATGCAATTAGTAAAATTTTTCTAATCTATAATAATTTGCCGCTAGTAAAATATTGTGAATAGTTTTTTAAGAGATCTAAATGGAAGTTTAGGATATAAAATATCCTTAATAAATTTTTGAATAAAAACCACGTTATTGAATAAAAATCTAACAATAATAGCCTATTTTCATGGGACGGCAGCCTAAAAGGATCGAATTAATCTAAACCACGGAATTCGAATTGAAGAAATCTCCTCTAAACCGACTCGTCCCTAAAAATATCAATAGAACGGTAAGGCGCCATAATCTGACATGCGTATTCCAAAATGGGCCTAACATATTATATGATAAATAAAAATGCTTCCCAATATAGAAACAATTAAAAAAAAAATTGTACGTACACAATTAAACACAATGATCAATATGAAACCCTAAGAATGCGTGAATTTTATAGGTAACATGAACTACAAAATAGTAAATTTTTCGAACTATAGAGGAACCATTGCTTTTGTTCACAAATAAATCTCTACTACATAGGTATACGAATATTTTGATTCGCTGAATTGAATTATCTTTATTAATTTTGCAAGACAAAAAAAAAAATTTTTTTTTTTGGCAAATTTTATTATGCAAATTAAGTTTACATAGTTTTTTTATAACAAAAAATTTTTTACCGTTATTATTAGTAGTTTCCTTTTATTATTAAGATATAACATACTTATAATTTAATTCACCATTATTTAGTCAAAAAAATGCCAAAAAAAAATATACAACAAAAAAAAAAAAAAAAGAGAAAACATTTTTTTTTTCTGACCCCATAAATTTTTTGAATGTTCACTTTACATGCAACAAAATTTTAATGAAAAACCGAAATCAAAAAAAAAAATATCGCGCAACTGAATCACAAGGAAAATAGCCGGAAAACTTTTTTCTCTATATATTTCTACATTTTTTTTTTCTTTGTTTTTTTTTTCTAGACCGCATATCAAAATGAAAGCACCACTCACTCTTTACGTAGGTACTATAAAA
The DNA here is from genome assembly GCF_029603195.1 of Condylostylus longicornis. NCBI lineage: Eukaryota > Metazoa > Arthropoda > Insecta > Diptera > Dolichopodidae > Condylostylus > Condylostylus longicornis. The sequence goes on along the minus strand of NW_026578128.1, from coordinate 702,542 downwards.
CTATGAAGAATGAAAATAATTCAACTATAAAATAATAATAATAAAAGGAAAAGCAGAAAATAAAAGAAAAACAGAAAGAAAGACCTGCAACAAATATTTGAATTTTATGAAAAGACAAAAGCATTGGAGGAGCGACCAGTAGGAAGAGATGAAAAGTGCAATTTCACCTTAACTTAAACTTTAAAATTCTATTTTTTTCTTTTTTCAATGTACCGGTTGCGGCATGTCGGTTGGTGATCAAAAAAAAATATGCATAAACCAAAAGGACAAGAAAAATTTGAAAAAAAAAAAAAATTATTTAGTAGTTTTCCCGTTAACTTGTATCTTAATATACATATTCAAAATTAGATAACCATCTTATAAATAGAGAGATAAAAGAGAAAAACTACAATAACCAAGCGCAAATATTCAAAATAGATACAAAGCTCAAACAAAATTTTTTACATTTTTCTTGTACTCCAATATTTTACTGTTGAGGCATTGTAATTTTCCTTTTTTTTTTAACCCTTTATTGTCTTGAACATAACATAACAATTTGAACAAAAACTGTCAGCTCACTTGTTACTTGCATTACTCTTGTAACCTAAGCTATTTAAAATATTTAAATATTTGAGTGATTTGTGAAATATACCGAAAATTACTAATAATATATAGCGCCCGAACATGTACCCATTGAAAATGCATAGAAACAATGTATTGCGGACGGAAATATGCTCGGGCGCCATGATACTATATAAGAAAACAACAAGAGTTAAAGGAATCCAATCATTATATCTCATTAGTTACGGAGGTATTAAGACTTCCAATTGTTCAATTCCACTACAATATTCAATTTAAGAGGTGTTTTAGCGAAATATTGGTAATTTTTAATATATTAATTATAATTTCTAAATATTTTAAATAATTTGTCTATGTTTTAACATTTTCTAGTACCACCAACTTGACAAAGTATTAATTTTTTTGTTTCTTTTGGCTCTCATATTTCATACACAATTTTTATTGTTGAATTTCATTTTATATTTATAAAATATATAAAACTTACCTTTCCACTTAGTACAATACGAGCAGCTGATAATTCTGTTTGCGGAACTAAACTCATATCGGTACCTAAAGTTTTTGCAACATTCGACATACTAGATGGTACTGATAAACCGTGCGAATTTTCAGCACGAACCAAAAATACATAAGATGTTCCCGGCTTTAAATCCGATATCTAAAAAAGAAAGAATGTAAAAATAATAAAATTAAGATTTTTACATTAAAAATTTTATTATTTTAGAGTTTCGTTTTTTTATTTTTGCTTAACATTAAAAAAATATGCAAATAAAGTAACATATCTACAGGTTAGTTATACACCTAGTCATATTCCTGTAAAACCTATGATTATTACAATTACTATATGAGTACAATTTAGTAATACTTGTAGTAGATACCTAGGTATATCATATTTAAAAATTGAAAACTCTGCTGTATATTGTGTGAGCGTATAAAAAAAAAAAAAGAAATTTTAACATTAACATTCAAGATGATGATAAACAGATAGAGCTTTGATTGTAAAGTAGTATCGAGGAGGAAAAAAATAAAATAGTAATTTTAAGTTTTTATTTTTTTATTTTTGGTTTTTGTTTCCATGTAAAAATAATAATTTCTGTTAAGCAGAGTGTTTTACATGATGTTTTCATAATCTTTTTAAAGCATGAATTTTTACGCTTATATTTTACTCTTATCATACACGTATATGCATATAAGTAGTAGGAATTTTACGATATTCGGGTGAAAGGAATCTGAAGTTAAAATATGCAAAGTAGAAGAGTAGTTATTTTTTATTTGTTTTTTTTTTTTTTATGAAAATAGTGTTGAATATACAAATTAATTATAATTGCACGGATATGAACATAATGTATGTATATAAAAAATTTGTAATTTGTAAATTAAAATGTAAAAAATTATTTTTAAATAAAATTTTTAAATTTATAGATGACTGAGTTTTGATGGAGAGCAGAAAATTTATATTAATTTGAGAATAATAATTTGTGAAAATGAAATCAAATAAATACCAGAGAGACAGAATAAATTTGATTGGAATTAATAAAAGGAATTTGTTAAAGAGTATTTTAGTCATTATTATAATAGTGCAATTTTTTAGCATATATTTAGGGGCAAGACAAAAATCTTAAGAAATTCGGCAGTAATTTGGAATGTAACATTTTACATATGAATACATAATAAAAATCACTATATAAATACAGTAAAATCTCAAGACCAATATTTTCGTACAATCAATGAAAGTGATCAATGTTGAGTGGAGCGTAATACACTGGAGCAAAATTTGAAATATCTTAAAGCACTTATAGAATTTTTAGAACGTTTCCGAACCTTTGAAAATTGGTAGAAAGAATAGGATCATGGGAAGCAAGACACAAGCTAAAATTTTATGGTGCTCGGATATATATATCGCGACGCTGTACAGAAAAGTTTAACTACAAAATTAATTGAACGCTTCCAGATGTTTGGGATAGCGTTTATCGTATAAGGCAAACTATATAAGATTTCTCTCTCGAAAATAACCAGTCAAATATTTACAGTCTATTCGAATGAAAATCACAAGCACGGATTGTAAATTTAATCGCTAGAAGCAAAAAGCAACAGAACATTGCACTTTAAAGCGGTATGTTCTTGATCAGTGATGTGGTTAGCGAGTTGATTGTCAAACCTATTTAATTTAATCTAATTTAATATAACAATATAAAAAAATTTTTGTGGTAAAACTTTCAAATTAGTCGTGAAATTAATCTCATTTTTTGCTACATTAAATTCTTTAAAATCTGATTATAGTAACCAGGAGTACAGTTACAGATCGTTAATTGGAAAAAAATTCTATAAATTTTTTTTTAATGTCATATTATATGCAAATTGTTAATATTATTAAATCTTTTCAAATTTTTTATACAAAAAATGTAAAAAAAAAATTTATTTTATTAAAAAACGAGTCAAAGATAATCTCTAAGAGCAAATAGAACTACATACATACTTATTTTTATTTCTTAAACATTTTTTTAAACAAATTATTATCATCAAATTATGCTAAATATTTAAATACAAAAATATATTTTAAAAAATAAATATTATATTCCAAAAAAAAAAAAAATATGAAAAAAATTTACAAAAAAATAACTGATTCAAAAAATATTTTCTTAACAATAACAGCCAAAGTAGTATATTACAAAATATCATATAAATAGAAAAGGAAATATTAATGTCCTGAAAATATTATTCTTGTTGAAATAACAATGATTCCTTTTACAAGTACATATTGTATTTATATAAATGACAATGTTAAGAATATGATGATATTCATAACATGAAATCTAATTTAAGATGCAACAAAAAAATCTGCATACATCATATTCCAAAAAAAAAAAAAAAATAATGGATATTTTTATTATAAAATTTTAATGTAAATAATATGGATAGTATGTGTAGGGATGAGTACCTATACATTATTTACGAAATCATGTATTAATATTAAGTAGATATATATGTGTACAGATTGTATATTTTAATAGAAAATAGATATAAATATCTTAAATAAGAAAATTATTTAAATTTTATATTTTTAGTTTCTCCATATGAAATGAGGAAATTATTGCAACATATGACAATGGATATATCACTATAGGAATTCCGAGTTTAAATTGAAATTTTTTTGACAATTTCAATGATTGCGAAGTTTTTAAGAATTTAGTAAAATCCTACTTTATATAATATTTTAATAAAAATTTCTTAGTTTCTAATTTAATATACTTATATGGAAAAGATAATAGAAATTCAGATGAATATGAGGGTTAGCGCTTACGTTCCATCATTATAAGTCTATCTTAATAAATTGTTGGTTAGTTAGTTAGTTGATTGACGTGGCCAGAGCAGTAGGCTCATAGTACCCCAATTAGCGCATATGTACCGTTTTGCTGCTACAATATTTTGATCATCCGGTCTTTATTGAACATACGATTACAGGAGGACTATTTCAAAGGCAGCCGCCTAGTTCCCTTAAAGAATCTATATAAATCTCCAATGCCAATCTTTAATATTTCATCCAGCGCCATCACACTTCTTCTGTCCGTCTGATCACACTTGTCCGTCCAAAACCAGACACTCACAAAAATAGTGAACAACCAATTTTTTAGAAAATTAACATTTAAAACTTTTTATATTTAATTTTATCTTTGTTTTAGGGAATGCGCATTTGAAAAATTTTATACTCAGCGCTCTTCAATATATAAATCGAAATTTACTGAAATTACAGCTATATATGTAAAAGGTGTTACAATTGGATTTCTCTGATGATCAAAGATGAAAATGTCATAACTAAATACTAGTTATAACTTCGACGAGCATCGTATAAACCAATCAACGTAATAAACAAATTATTACATAAAACAAGTCAGAAAAATTTACATTAGTATAAGCAATATCGCCTTACGATTAAGTCATAAAACCCTCGTAATCACATTACTATATACGGTTAACATAGTTGCATTGTCATTCAAATAACTTTGAAATCATGTATAAATTCATTTCTCTATTATATTAAATTATATTAAAACACTTTTCTGAATTAAAGTAGATTAGAAATGTATACCATAATGATTATATAATTAGTGCGGGATTAAAAATTTCAGCCAGTCGGGAAATTTAAAAATTAGTATAATGGTTTATTTATTATAATTGCATACAATATAGTAAGACCTGCAAACATGTAGTATATTTTATCAATTACATAATGTTATATATATATATATGCATTTCAAATTATTCATAGATGCACAAAGAAAAAAAAAATAAACAAAATTCAACGGATGCAGTTAATAGTAGTACATAACATATATGTATATATATAATTAGGAATGTATATAATATAAATATATACATATATGATTTACAAATACATTATGTATGCATAAAATAACAAACAAAGTTATCAAAGTAAATTTAAAAAAAAATTATGCATATCCCTTTATATTTTTGTACTCTAAGGTAAAATTACAAGAATTTAAATTTAACATGGAATATATTACACATATATGTATATATATATATACATAAATGTACAAAAATGTAAGTAATATAAATATAAGAAAAGAAATTGTAGTCAATGTTGCAAATAATTTATGCAAAATATTTTATATTTAAAAATATAATGTTGATTTTTTAAAAAGTTACTTGTTTTATTTATTTTATTTTATAAGTATATATAGAAAGAAAAATCATGTTATTTTTATTATATATATACATAAATATATTTTGTGTAATATGCATATTATATACATTCACCCATTAAATGTTTTATTTTTCTTTATAAAAATATACTTTACATGCAAGTATATGCATATTAGATGCTGCTGGAAGACATCTGGGAAATATTTACTGATAAGTTCACCATGTATTTAAATAGTTTTATGGCAAGGTACAAGGTGACTTATTGTTTTTAGAAAATTAGATGTAGGGTGGACACTGCACATGAAATTCTAATGTTCAAAATTAAATTACTGTGTAAACATAAAAATTGTTACAGAAATACAACAAAATCCCCTTATACTAAGAACTAACAGTTTGCCATAACAATTTTCAAATCAAATAAAATTAGAAAATGGTCTTCCAATTGGATTTAAAACTGAATTTTTAAAAAAATTAAAAAACTATATTCTTCCAATTTGATTTGAAACTGTCTTCCAATCGTCCAATTTGATGTGAAATCGTCTTCCAATTTGATATTAAAATTAGTATTATTTAATTATTTGAAATACTATTTTATTCTATAATTTATAGCTTCACACTATAAGGACAATGAAACCTAGTTTTTTGGTAGTAAATAAAATATTAGCTTTATTCTATATTATTCCATAAGTTGTTGGCATTGGCAAACGATTCAAATAATAAAAATGTGCACTCCGAAAAATAATGATGCTATTGGAGACGAATGTTCTCCACGTGTGGAAATTTGTAATCGTTTAAAAGTCTACGTTGTAGTTAAGCTCGTAATTCTCAAAATTCATATTTTTTTTTGAAAATTACGAACTTAACCGAAATTCGGTTGAGAAATTTCGCATAAGCACATTATTATACTAAAATTTCGTCGGTTAAAAGGCAGAAAGCACTAAGTGCAATTTTTGAGAATTCGATTTATCTAGATGACTAAATCAGAACAATATATTCTTTGTTGTGGCAAAAAATCATGCAAATCCAGAATATAGTTTAGAAGTTAAAGAGACTGATCCCATTGCACTAATTGATTAGTTTTACAATTTTAGGATTTTTTCAAATTGAATTTCATCAAAACACGGTTTCCTGACTTAATGCTTTCTGCTTCTTAACCGACGATTTAGAAAATGTGTTCAGTAAATATCTTAAAAATTTGAAAGCATCCTCTATTTTAAATATATTAAAATTGCTTCTTTTTATTGACAGAATATGTTAAAAATTTTATTATCATAAAATGGTTGCAAAAAAAAAAAACAGAAAAAAAAGCTAACAAATATTAACATTGAAATCCATCAGAGAGAGGGAGAGATAAAGAGAGAGAAAGATATGAAATTACAAGAAAAACTTTAGATAAAAACTTATAAACAAAAAAAAAAAAACAAATTTTTGAAATAAAAAACCGAAAAAAATATTAGGGATAGAATAAAAAACCTTTTTTTTTTTTTTTGTAAAATACAGGAGGGTTAAAAAATTAAAAAGTTTACATGATGCATTATTCAGTTTTTTTTTCCATTTTTTATTAAAAGAATGCAACATTTTGTTGATGAAATAATTTTACCATAAAAATTTTGCATCTACTACAAAAGTATGTGCATATTTTTCTTTTTAATTAATAAAATTTTTAGTTTGATATTTTCATTATTTACTAGATGAAGTTTTAGAAAACTTTAATCATACTATTAATATAGAAAAGTTTTAATTAATTTCCCAGCTTTTACAGGTGTGTTACAATGAATAAATTTTAATATATTCATTTCTACTAAAAAACAACCTTGAGTCTCATAGCGGAATAATATTGGAACTGAAATCATAATTATAAAAAATAAATCTCATACTTTGATTCATTACTTCAAAACTCAAAATTTAGAACATCGAAAGTAATGATCTTAATTTTGAAAGAAAATTATTTGTAATTAGAGTATGAGAGGGTTAATAAAGATCTCATACAGTTGATTTTTATTGTTATAGTAGAACTATTTAAATCGATTTTGTTTTGAGACTACTTAATATGCTCTTTTTGAATACGAAAATCAGTGAACGGTATCGGAAACCATTTTAATAATTTTCTTTGTGGTCGTTGTTAACAGCCATGTATCAGGTCATTTCGACTGACTTGATCGTGAGAGGGTTAATAGGTTTTTGGTTTGTAGATGCAAGTTTTATAACCAAGATTAATTGAATTTTAATAGGGTATTACTGTTGTAATTGTTAATTTTTAAAATTTAATTTATAATATTTTTGCATGATATACTTTTCTCAAAATATTTTCTTCACTCGGATTATCTTCAGTGCTTTCAAAATTTAATAATATAAAATATAGTCAACATAGCAGTTACACAATAAGAGTAAAGAAATTTTCAATTTTTTTTTTTCCGATATCCAATTCATCGCTATTATAATTATTTTAAAGCAATGCACAGATTCAACACTAAATTAAAAATTCCTTAAATTCAAAATATTCTGATAATTTCCTACTTTATTTCCCAATATTCTTTAATATCTTTTTTTTTATGGTCTGTATTCCTTCTAATAGCTTCGTATATGATTTACGTATAGAATATAGTTTATAAAATATAATTAAAGAGTACACTTACCGTTATGGTTTGATCTGGATAACGATGACGGGCAACAACCCAACCAGTTTGTAAATCTGAACTAAAATATTCAACGGTATACCTGTGTGAAATGAACAATAAAAAAAAAAGAAATAATCTCAATTAAAATCAAAATTTTATTTATTTTTATTTCTAATATTAAAAGAAATTGTAATAGAAATTAGAAAACAAAAACAAAATCACTGCAAATAATTAGAGGGAAATAGGAAAAAAATTCTATAAATTTTAATCGAATTATATTTGGGCGCCATTTTCTTCTTTTACCTAGCTATATTATAGTTTTCCATAACAGTTCATTTTTCTTTAAAGGGAAAATTTATTGTACAAAATTATTATCATTATTATTATTTGATATTATTTTAATGTTATTTTATTTATTTTTTTTTCATTGTGTTGCAACTTTTTTATTTCTTGTTCTCTTTCATGGAATGCATTCCTCCAACAAAAAAAATTTTTTTTTTTAACCTCGGGCAAAATTTTTTGTACCCATTTTTTAAAGCTCAAAATTGGGTATAAGAGTAATTTTTTTTTAGATTTCATAAAAATTCAGAACATATTCAATAAAATTGCAATTGAATATTTTCAGCATATACCTATTTCTATAGGTCTATAATATAAATGTATAAAAAAAATTCATTTGGATTCGCAAAATTTTTAAAAATATTAAAATTTTCTACATAATAGGTTATGCACCATTAAAATAATAGAGTAAAAATAGAGAGAAAAAACTAAATATAATAATAACAATTTCAATAAGAGTAAATGAAAATTTTGTAAAGGAAGTTTAAAAATTTTATATGTACTTTCATTTAATGCAGAGTGTATTAAAAATTCAATATAAAAATTCAAGTAGAATTTAGTATAAGGCTTGCATATCTATTATATGAACAATTCTATTAAAGATGTGTAATGTATCTTCATAAGTCTTTTTAAAATTATGTTCCCTTCATAAGTAAACGTATTTAATTGTCCAATCAAACGGAATATTTACTTTAATTCCAAAAGCACTGGAGAACTGAAGAAATTTCAATATGTTATCTTGCCAAAACTAATTTGTGTTTTGTGACTAATTAATAATTATTCAAAAAGAAAATACGCAAAGTGAAATTAAATAAGAAGTTAAAATGTGTTGGATAGACTTAAGACATCAAACATTTATTATAGATTGCATTAGATCCAAGTTGAATGAGATGACAATATTTTTAAAGCAAAATTAACTAAAATGTTTAGACTTTAGATCAACAATTTTCTAACATTCATCATTTTAATCAAATCAAACAAAAATCAAAATCAAACATAATATATTATGGACAATGTTTGATAGTGTAAAAAATTTACTTCCAACTTGAAACTTCTGATGAAATTAATTAATTATTTTTTTAGAAATAATTCGTATTTTTAATATATCTTAGCAGATTTACTGTTACAAATATTATTCAGAAATTATAATAATTTTGCAACATTCATTTTTGTAACACGCTGTATATATCAAAATAATAATATAAGTAAATGTATACTTATACAGTGAATGGTCAAATCTGAATATGGACATAATGTCGAATAGAATTGAAAGGAAATTTATTTTTTATATTTTAAATGATAACGTAATAATAATAATAATGATGATAATAGTAATAAAAATAATAATAATGGTAGTTAAAATATAGTAGTGCACGATAGAGCATTAAAATATACGTTTGAACTCTTATAGATTATATTATAAGTATGCAATCATGCACCATATTGTAATCATATATTTAAGCTAATAATAAGTAAGTTTTGAAAGTTTAGAATATTTTTTTATTTTATATAAAATGAATAGGAAAAAAAATATTATATAAATTAGTAGGTACGATGAAAAAACAAAAAAAAAATAAAGTTGACCAGAACGTATCATTATTAATTCTAAATTCTATATGCTGTTAAAAGTTTAAAATAGGTATGACGTGATTATTATAATGCATATGCAAGTATGTAACATTATTCTATTCAGTAAAATATTTTTAACTCAGTAAGAGAAATTTAAATGGTTTGCAAAAGTTTGGTTTGCAAACGGTATTATTTTGAAAATTTTTTAACAGTTCCAATTATTTGTGAATATGTGCCTTTCATATAAATTTAAAACTTAAAGTGTTACACAAATTGTGAGCTTGATATTTTAGACTATAATTTCAGCGACTTAATTATTATAGAGAAAAATTTTATAAAACTAAATTAATATTAAAAAATAATAAATAATAATATCCAAATAGTTAAAGATCTAGTACCGTAAAACGTATCGTAATTTTTAAACATTTAAAAACATAAATTTCAGCTCATACTAGAATATTGAATCTAGATAATACACTATTACGATATTGCCCTACGATATGGTATATCGTAAATTTTGACATAGTTTATCGTAAGAAAATTTTTGTATTTTATTTTTGCTTGTTTTTAATTATTTTGCTCTGCCAACTATTCCTACTAATTAAAGAACTTTCCATTCATTTATATTCAAACAATATGTACGAAATTTTCTATAATATTTTTAAAAAACTACTTCCCTACTTCTCTATATAACAAAATATAGATGCAATTTTAAACAGGGAACATTAAAACTATAAAATGTAACAAATTAAGGAAATTAAATTTAGTTACATTGTATTTTGATTTTACTATGATTGTTTAGATTTAAGCACAATTTCGAAAATTATATTCACCGTTTTTCTTAAACTTAAAAACTATTTATTGCGATATTAATCACATTGTAAACTAAATTTGGTCAACGTATAAATTGTAATGAAAGTTGCATAATTTCAAGTACTTACTAAATATTAAATGTTCGAAATAAATTTATTCGATAAAAAGAAGCAACAGAAATGCTATCCTTTAATAATAAAAATGTAATGATTTTCCACCCATTCTACTTAAAGAAAATTACATTGTTTAGAAAATTCATTTCAACAGGTATTTTATAAATATCGAAAAACGAAAAAAAAAATAGTTGTAGGTGAATTATATTGTATTTGGAACTTGTTTTTAATGAATGGAACAAAATATTTTCAGACCATTTTAAAAGATAATTCAGCATTCAATTTTTAAATTTTTCTGATTATTTTTTAAGTGAATTTGATTATGCTCATATACATGAAATCGAAGTAAAAATTCTATATCTACATACGTATTTGTAAATATGTGTTGTCACAACTCGAACTGAGACTTGAAATGGTTTCAATTGGAGCAAAAATGATGAAATTTTAACACAACATTCTATTTGCATAAAATAACTACCGCTAAAACTGTGACAGAATTTATAAATAGAGCTTAGAAATCATAATAAATAAGAATGCAAAAACTGCTTTGGTCTCAAAAAATTTTGCAACTTAAATTGTGAAACGAGCTGTTGCACCTCTGAATTATATGTTGCACCACATAACTCCAATTGTGCACCAACTCAACATATATTGAAATTATTCCAAAATTTTATATTTCGAAATTTCTGGAAATTGAAAATTACGGCTCAAGTTTTGAGTTTTTATCTGGCATACGTTAATGTGGTTTACATTTCGTTATTAATAAATTATCGAAACTGAATTGATTTATAAACGATATTTCAAATAAACTTTCGAATTTGTTTGCATAAATCCAATGAATAACCCTATGAAAACCAAAGCAAATTGGAATAAATTTAAAATTACAAAAAAAAAAACTAAAAATTTTAAAATTCATGATATTTACAGGGATAATTTTCAATAATCTATTCAATATTCACAAATAAAATGTAAAAGTATAATAGGTATGCACAGTCTATATGCAATATTGTTTATGTATTCAAGTTAAATCTCATTAGCTTTAAAAAAAAACAAATTTAAATAGTTTTTCTTAAAAACATTGTTATAATCTAATGAACATGATGATAGCAAAAATACTGGTTTCAATACATTTTGAATAGATTTTCAAGAGAACAAAAAAATAGAAACGAGATTGCACATTGCATACACATTCACAATACGATTTCAAAAGATAGTTTTGAATGGAGAATGAATGAATAAATCTTCAATATTTTCTTGTTCTCCTTTTTGTCTTTTTTTTCAAAAAATACAATTTAATGAAGTTAAATTTCTTAATATGGAATTTATTTACAATAATAATAATAAAAAAAAAATTCCTAATTTTACGAATGCCAATATGTTCTTCTTGTGAAAATAGAAAAGAAAAAAATTCAATTGTTTTGTTTTTTTTTTTGTATTTAAAGGTACTGGAGAAAGAAAAATACAAATAAAATATTGTAAAACTTACCCAATTATAGCGCTTGCTCCAGGTCGATCAGGTCCTTTCCATCTTAATGTTATACTACTTTGGGTAACATTAACAACTTTTGGTGTTCCAGGTGTTGATGGAAATGTATTTGGATCTGGTGATCTATGCTGTATAGTGCTACCACCTTTTTCAACCTTTATAAAGTAAAATATAAAAATTTAATATATTATTATTTTAGAAGAGTTTTTCATTAATTTTAAATAATTTAGTATATATGAATGCATTTAAAATTATATTGCATGTTTGTCTCATATGTGGTATACACGAACATAATAGTTGAGAATTATGACTTAAAATTATTAAAATTCAAATTGATAATTAGAGTTTGAACACTGAACTTGAATAAATGCTTTCAATAACTGCGATATTATGTATATAGTTTATATGTTAAGTATTAAGAATTGTATTCCAAAGAATAAAATAGATGACCACCTCAATAGTGTGAATAATCTCATACTCATAACATATTGTTGCATTTAGAAATAAACATTTTCTAAATGGAAATTTTGTTCGAATCCTATGTATTCGAATTGTACTTGTATATTGAGTTCAGGTAAGTATGAAAAGGTTTTAAGCTATACTAATATTTCTACAAAACTGTTATATTTTTAGGTAAACCAGTTTACTGTTTGTGATCAGGACAAATGAGGCAAATGTTTATTAAACAAATTTTAGTTTTCATCTAAAAGTACAATAAGGTCAAAGATTTATTTGAACAAATATTGCTGAATATCAGATTATACAACATCATATGTATAAAATTTACAAACATAACACAAATCAGCTTATCACGCCCCTAGACAACTTGTATAATCAAACGGAAGAAAACGTTTACTTTGGGCTTTTATTAATTTGAAAAATAAATGATCTATATTAAAAATTGCAATTATTTTCGGTCACAAAATTGAATAAAAATCAATATTTTATGATTTTATTCAAATGTCAAACCATTTCTTAAAAAATATTGAATTTTTAATACGTTTAACCAAACCTAACAAATTTACAGGACAAAAATAAATAAAAACAGATTCCACAATCTGGAACTAACCGGGATACGGGTTATAAATTATATTATATATGTACCTAAGAAATATGAATTTTGGTTTTAAGCATATTATTACTTTTCCTTGTATAAGAAAAAAAAACCTAATAAATTCTGATAACTTATCGTAATACCAGATGAAATATTACTAAATACCATATGTTGTTCACTTAACTACTTTGAAGGCATAATATACACAAATAGTATAACAAAATGACTTATATATCATAGTATAACAGAATAGTATAACAAAATATAGAAATTAATTTGATATATTTGTATATAATATGCAGTTAATGCATAAACTAATTTAAAAACTTGCATTATTTTCGAATAAAGAAAAACTAAAATTCTGTTGCAAATAAAATAAATTTAAATCCTTTAGATTTATTTTTAATTTTTTCTGTTTTTCTTCTTATTTATATTATATTCTTGTTATATGTATAATATAAGAAGGAAGTGTTAAATTGATCTCATATTATACTTAACTTATTTATTTACCATATTACTTCACTCTTTATTATATACATACAAAAAATTTTTGATATTTTTAGTTTAGAATAAAATGAAATTTTTATATGCACACTAAAAAATTACTTTAAAACTTGAAAGAACAATTGGTTTTTCTTTTTTATATAGTAAAATTCAGTAATAAATTTTATAGTTAAAGAAAAAAAAAATGGCAAACTAAAAACATTGAGTCCAATTTATGTATTTTCACAACTTTTCCTAATAATTTTCATAAAACTATAAAGGAAATAAGTTAACTGGGATATGAAAAGTTTTTCTTCTCATATTTTATCTTAAGAAATGTACATTTAAAAAAAAAAATTTTAGTTAACATTTGCTTTGGCAATTTAGTAATTGCAGATTTCTTTTGAAAATTTCTTGAAAAACAAAAATTGCATTTTTGCACACAAATATTTGTGACCTTTTAAATATTGTCGGTATTTTCTGGCCAGCAACTGAATTATGAAAAAAGGAGTTCAAAATTATGACAAATCGGCGGCACAAAAGACGAACTAATAAAGGCCTGAAGTTTGGAATTAATTTTTAATATAAAAATTTTATTCTGCCACTTCTCTCATATTCTGCAAATATAATATTATAAATAACGAATCGCTATGGGAAAAAAGATAGTGGTGAGTTTTTAAATCATGCCGAAAATCCCATTTTCACAAAAATTTTTCTTAACAACATCTTTTACCGTATATTCGTATCTTGAATAGTGTATTTCAAAAACTTGTATATTGTTTGCCCAAAATTTCATATTGTTTGCCTCTATAAAATACGGATTTTGAAAAGTATACCAATAGGAAACACAAAAAACTTAAGCACTAATTTCAAGGTAGCTAAAATTTTTTTCCTTAATTTAATAATAGGCATTTACTTAGCTGAAATTTTTTATAACTTAATCTTAGATTGTTTTAAGAACGGGAAATGTATCAAGAACAACTGCTACTTATAACAATTTTATTTTCAAGTACAATACTGCTTAAGTCAACCATCAAACATACATGATGTGTTTATACAATACCTATATTATGTATACATTCATAATACAAGCTAAATATTCCATAGAAAAATTTCGGTTTTGTACAAAAGAATGACAAAGTCTTAAACATATTTCTTATTTTGTTCTTGTTTTTTTTTCCTTTCTGCATTAATGGTGTGTTAACTTTTGAAATAAATAAATTTGTGACCATAATTTTTATAGTAATACCATAGAGTAGACTAAGCTATAAAAAGAAAAATTTTTGTATTACTTGTTTTTTTTATTTTGTTAGTCCTAAAAATAAAATAAATAGGATTTTAACAGTATTTGTATTGTTTAATGTCCTATGCCCTTGATATTCTCCTCAACATACATATTATTATTCAAATATGTATGTATGTACATTATATAGATATTTATGTATACATAGAAGTTTGTTTTTGTATATATACAATAAACACTATTTTGTTGTTATTATTTATTTTTTGAATGTATGGTTAAGTAATGTAATTTTTAATGGTAAAAGACTCCTTCAATATATTTTAGCAAAACTAAAATAGTCATAAAATGAAAATATGTGCATTGACTTTAATTTTGTACAGGGTTATTTCAATTATGGTAATATGATAATATTTTCAATTATGGCCTTGTTTTAAAAAATTTGTATTCTATTTTATAAACTAGTCACTTGTTATAATTAAATTGTATTATATATGTACATAATTCACGGTTGTACAACATGTATTATATCATACAATTTGTATGAATTTCGATTTTATAACAAAAATTATAGGTAACACAAAATATTATGTTCGTGATATTATATTCGTCCGGAATATAAATATTATATAGCCACCAATTTAAGATTCAAAATTTAGAAATTTTTTTTTTGATTTTACGATGCAGATATTTTAGCTTCTTTTCCAAGCAAACACGCTACACATTAATATCGTAAATATTTGCAATAAAACAAATAAAAAATTTAAAATTCTTTTCTTATCCATAATTTTCTAAAAAAAAAAAAAAAAGTTTTAGTACTTTTAAGTCGACCAATAATAATAACATTAAAGAAGTATGGGAATAAGTAAAATCGCTCATTTAAAGTACATTACCAAAACCGAGCGCGAATACAATAAAATTTACAACAAAAAAAATAATAAACGAGAGTGGTAATAACAAAATTGTGATCATAAATTTTATTGCAAATTTTCTTTGGATTTTTTTTTTTTCAATTTTAACTCTATTCTTTCTTTTTCTTTTTGCAATAAGTAATAAGATTTTTCTTCTCTTATACCCACCCCATTAACAACTTGAGTGCAAACAAATTGCACTTTTGTGCAAAAATGCGTAAATTATTTTTCTTACTTTTAAATTAAAAAAAAAAGGAGAAAAACTAAATTAGAAAAATTTTAAAAATTATCCCTATACCAGAAATGTGAACAATAGAGAAAAAAAGAGGACACGATTTATATTAAAAATTTATTAAAGTTAATAAGGCTTATATAAAATAAGGTTCAACAAAAATAACAATAAATAAAAAAAGAGCAAGTTTACTCGTACTCTTAGAATTATTTTATTAGAGAAATATGATGAGAATCACTCCGTTTTACTTTATCATTATTGATAATGTCACTGAGAAATTTTCAATTTTCATGAATTTTGTCTTAGAACAGCAGAAAAGGTACAGTATCGAGTTCCGTTATTGCTCAATTAATACATGAGTCGAAAACAATCCAAACATATTGATAATTTATACGATATTTACCCATTACTTAATCTACCTTACCGTAGGAACTCTGTTTTTCCTACGAGTATTAGCACAAATTCTTTGCTATCATCATCTATTACTAATCGACTCATAATCTCTATGTAAAGAAAAATAGCATTTTTTTTATTATATACCAAGCCACTAACATTATACTTCTAAATTATAATCATAAAATCTGTGTATTTTATATAGAAAATCTTGTTGGGAAAATTTAATTGTTCAAATACTTGAAAGTTAATGAAAACATTTCGCCAAAAAAAAAAAACAGAGAAGGTATTAAAAAAATAATAATTATGCATTTTTTCTTAACAAAAGATTTTTTTTTAAATAAAAGCGTTAAGAAGTGGTCAAAAGGAGCGGTTCATTTATGCTACTAATTTTTTTTTTTTTCATTAATATTTTCTATACAATTCGGAACAAAAGAAAAAAAAAAGAAAACTCATAACTTTTTATTATCATAAAATGACTTAACTTTCAACTTGCTAACTGTGATACAAAAAAAAAAATTTTTATACAGGGGTAAAAGAGGTTTGTACACTTGCACATTTAATGGTGCTTAATATATGTATGTACATACTCGTATTTTACTTTTTAAGATGCTTAAAGAGCTGCTCACGTTAAGGTAACAGAAATAATAGAAATTCATTTTTAAGATTGAAATTAAATAGAAAAATTTGATAATGTTATGGGATCTACATATTTAAGAACTAGTAAATTGTCGTTGCAATTCTATAACCAATAAAATTGTACAAAAATTGGTCAATTGTTGATTTCGTCTTCCAATTTGTAGTAATTTTTGATAAATTTATATAGGTAGTTAAATATTTTTTTAATATTACCATTTTCTGACATCTTGTGAATTCGTCCTTCGAGACTTGTGAAGAATTATTATTACCAGTTAGGCGTTTTATATCATATATATGTTAATATATATAGGCATCGTACGCCTACCGCAAGTTAAAAACTCTGTCCACATGCGCGACGACAAGAAAGATGTTTTTAAAATACGAACTTGCGAAATCGGATGGACTCCTGGTGATGTCCCGGAAGAAAATTGCCTGCCTGACGGCGGTTTATGATCTTTCCAACACACTGGCCGTTGTTGAGCACGCGTTTAGACTAGGGTTGCCTTTCAACACAACTTGTCGCAACTACCGGGAAATAGACAAGAAGGAGACCATTTTTCACTATCTCTGCAAGGGTCCGACTCTGGGCGAACCAGACAGATCACGTGAGATTTTTTCAGAAAATCATAAACATATCATAATTTTGTTAATTCGACAAAAACTTAAATAATTTTATGATTTATTGATACCTAATTGTGAAAAATGTTATAATGACAAACTTGTCAAATGTAAATGTCATTTTATCAGCAAAATGTCAAAAGTACTAATCACAACACTCTTAAATTAAACTGAGGTGAATATTTTCAAGCCCCCGCTATTATATTGTTTACAACTCGCCTACTTCACCACTCTTAGACTATGACAAAATTTAAATTAGAAACTTATTTATTTCAGAATATTTATTTAAAAAAAATCATAAAATGTTAAAATTATTCACATTGCTTACTTTGTTTTTTGTTTCTAAATATTACTATGTTTGATGAATTTGAGTCAAGAGCATCATTAAAATAACAAGAGCATAAAACAAAAACAAACACAAAAAAGTATCACAATTTGAACTTTAACTCTCTTTCAATTTTCATATTTCCCAAGCTAAGAGAACTTTATTTGTTCTCAACTTTTGCATTTTATTGCAAAATAATATACGCAAAAAAACAAAAGATGACACTAAACATTTCCAAGTCACTTGTTAATATACAATTAAAACTCATATAAACTTGGATTGTATGGCTTCACACAGTAAGTATGCACATAAAATTAAATGCCATCTAAATATTTGAGATTTTCTATATATGCTTATTTTTAGAAGAACAGAAAAATTTTTTTATTTAGATGCATTTTTTAACTTGCATTGCTGCTGCAGCTGCGGATTTTTTCAATGGAATGTAAATATTAATTTATTTCATCACTCTCGCCCCTTCACCCTTACAATTCCTTTATTTTGTACAGTTATTCAAGGTATTTTTATTTATAGGTACGTACTTTAAACTGAAAAATGTGAATATATACTTTATAAGCAAAAATAAAATGTGATGACGGAAAGATAAGGGGGGACATAAAAACAAAAAAAAAAAGGATGTAAATATTTGCATCCTGTCAAATTAAAATATTTTATGCAATTTATATGATAGGGTTTAAAACTGAACTCATAAGAAAAATTTAATGAGCCGTTATTTCTTCATTTTCATTTCTAACCATTCTTTCGTCCTTTTTGTTTTTGTTTTGTTATTTTCTTTATAATTCGTTATTGATAAGAGGGCAAAAAAGCCATTTTTTTTTTTTAAATAAATTGAAATATTTTATATGAAGGACTTTTTTATTTTAATAAAATGACTATATAATACGATATTAAAACAATAATAATTTCAAAGTGAAAGCAAAAAAATTTAGCAGCGTCATTAAAAAAATGTCACAATGGTCTTAAGTAGGATTTTGTTTTTATTTTACGAATGTCACAATAAATGTTATTTCGTTTGTGATTCATTACGGATTGTTTTCTCATTTTTATCTCCTTGAGAGGACATAGGACTGTTACAAAATTTTATTTGCATGAATGTTAGTATTTGAGTCTTAATATTTTGTTATTGGACGGAACGAATTAATAGAAATTTTTTCTATACAATTGCAGAACAGATGCATGGCGTAATTAAAGGAATGAATTAAGAGAGAAAAATAATCGTGTACATAACAGTATAAAGTTAAGCGAAGAACAATTCGCCGGTAATTTCTTCAAGCCTCTGTAGCTCAATTGGTAGAACAGTTGCCTAGAGAGCGGTCTAGTTCGAGGAGAAAATTTTTTAATAAATTGCCTTTACTCGTTCGTTCGATTACGTCATCCATCTGCTCTGAAGTTGTTTGAGAAAATTATAATAGTTAGTGCTTAAATATTCGGGAAATACGCCAGGTATTTGGCATGCCATATCACACATTTTGGCATCACTATTATAACTATCATTTTCTACCTGAACTCGTCAAACTTGAAGCCTTTGAAATTCAAAATTATGCACGTTCTGTACCACAAAGAACATTTAATCAACTTCAACATTAGAAAAATATTATTATTTTTACATTTTATGAAAACCTTATTATTTTTCACTTTAAGAATCCATCCGTCTCTATTAAAAACAAAAAATCCTTAGGGATAAAGTAAAAAAAAGTGCTGAACATAAAACATGTTTCTGTTTAAACAAGACAATTTAAAATTTCCATGCAAATTCTTCAATATCTGAAACCAGCGTAATGGAAAACGAAACAAAAAGGAAACAACAACAATAACAACAACATACTCTCTTATTTTATTCCTTGTTCGTTTTTAATTTAAAAAAAAAAAATAATTAGACAAGTTTCATGTTTTCCTCTGCGCCATATACAAAGATACATTGAGGAAAATAAGCAACAAAAAAAATTATATTACACTAGTTCTAGTGCAAGGTAAATATAATTATGTACCTGTGTTTATGTGTAAAAAAAATTTACGTGCATATGTATATATACGTGTATATTTGTATATTGCACATAAACAAACTAATCATTAAAAGAGAGAAAACTTTATTATTTTAAGGTAATATTGAATTGCATATCAAATGGTTGTAAATCTTTTTTTAATGAATAAAATATGAGAGTTAAAAAAAAAAATGCTGATGATAGTTGTTTGTTTTGTTTGCTGTTTGGTTGTTAGAACAACCGAAAATTAATGTTATGATGGTATTACACTTGTTGTTGGTTTTTTATTATTGCTGTTATTATTGCTCTTAAAGTTATTAAACAAGGATTATATATGATGAACATGAGAAAGAATAAGCAAAAAAAAATAATAGAGAAAAATAACTCATTAGTAGTTTTAATAAAAATGAAGATTTTGATGTGCATACACACATAGGTACTATTATTATTTTTTTTTTTTGAAATTTTAAACTTGTCATCAAAACTCTGTATAATAAGAATAAAAATAAACAAAAAAAAAAGAGATTGAAATATTTTCGAAACTCTTGTCTACATAATTAAATATTTTCCATGATTATTAAAAGAAATAAAGTGTGTATTTACTCATTTTTCATTCAAGAGAATGGCACTTCAAGTTTAAATTAAATTACTCTTTTTGTATATTGTTATAATTGCTATGGGCTGTTTTAAAAAAAAAATTTATGCACGTAATCAGTCCCACTTCTGGCTTGTTTGGCGTGCTATGCAGTAATTTACGCATTTTCGTCTAACTTCATCATGCTGAACACATAATTAGTTATAGAATTAAAGCCTGGAATTTAACTTTCAGCTTTTATCAGTTACAGGTATGTTATCAAGTTAATGACACCGTTAAGTATTAATTAAAATTTTTTATTTTTCAAAATTTAGTTATTTTTTTAAATTTTTAATTACGCCCGTGTTTTTCAGCGCCCATTGCAAATGTTTACTTTGCATATATAGTAGATCCGGCACTGCACATAATATAATTAAAGAACTTTCGATTATTAATAGAAAAATTAAAATTACCCTAGTCTCGTAGTAAAGATAGTGTAAATAACGACTTGAATATTTTTAAAATCTTCAGAACAATCAAGTAACTGATGAACTTCTAAAAGATTATTTTCCTTTACTTGTACCGAACATGAAATTGAAATTTATTTTTCCTTTTCGAAGAGATTTTTCTAAATAATAATGTAAGAATAAGATTAATAAAATTAAAGTGAATTTCCAACTATTCTTTTCAATTTTAGAAAATTTTAAAATAAAAATTTACGCATCAAAAAAATATCAGCATAAATTTTAGAATTACCAACATTGTATAGAGGCTGAGTAATGCAATGCAATTACCATAATTTTGTCTTCCTTTTAACTAGTTAAAAAATATTAAAATTATGAGCGGTAATAACTGCAAAAATTCTCTGTTTTTTTGTTCTTTTATAGCAAACTGATAAAATCAAACTTGTACCATAATAAATTTGAATTACTACCATGGAACCTACATAATGAAATGTAAGAAGCGGAGTGAAAATAGAATAATTATAATTATGGCGTCATTTATAACAAATTATCAATGTGTATAACAGTTTTATATTTTTACATAATATGTAAAGAATTTCGGTTCCTGTTTTCTTTGCTTTTTTTTCAAAAATGAAATTTTATTATATACGTTCAAATAAAGTTTAATTCTTTTAACTATAATGGCATAATTGTGTATTTCGGTATACACAGTTGTAGAGAAAACAAAAATCAAAGCTCGGAAACTCTGGTAATATCAAGGCTAATATTATAACAAAATTGCTTTTTTTCCTCAAGAGCTGAAGGTGACAATTGACAAATTTAAACGGAAAAAAGTCTTACATTCAAACAGTATGGGCGAAATGGGCCAATCCTCTTCCAGAAAAGGCTTTCAAGACTCGCCCTTCGTTTACAGAATCTTAATTTTTTAACTATTTTGATCGAAATGATACTGAAATGAAAGCTGTAACCGGAGTCAATTTTGATTTCTGCATTAGGATAATATGAACAGTTTTATTTCACAAATGTCGCTTTGGTACAAAAATATTTTAAATATGAACTTAGCACCACATACTTTTCTCTTTATTACTAAAAACTGTTCAGATATTTAAAAAAAAACCCCCACCATATACTAAATGATTTTACGAAGTCATTTAAAGAAAAAAACTTATTGCTTAACATTTTTTTGGTACGGATTAAATAAATATCACTGGCATTTTAAATTATTCAACTTGTCATTAGCTTTTTTTTTCGATTTAATTTTTTATAATTTCTGGTTAGGTATATATGGGCTTTAAAAAACAAGGAAAAATAAAAGCGTGGGGACAGAGTTAAGACGATAATCTTTTGGAAAAAAAAAAAGTGACTGCAACAACAATAAAATGATGAAAAAAATTAAACGTAAAATGCGTGATTGCTGGTTGTAAAATCAAACAAAAGTCATTTTAAATTGCACTATAAAAAAACAAACTACATTTTTACATTTATCACACATATATCGTGTACTTGTAGGGTTTTCCAATATGAAATGGAATTTTCTGGAAAATTCAAAATCAGAAATTTTTAATTTTAATGTAGAACAAAGATAATTCAAATGATAGGCGGGTTTAAAACATTTCGAGCATAAAAAATATTTGAGAAAATTTACGTCATGTTTGGTAGACGAGATATTTGAATATCACGAAATTGAACGAATAGAGATATGGTCTATGTACTCGAACTTAGAAATTTATCTCGGTAGCCCCCTATTGTATTTAGCAATAGGGGGCAACACACAACCAGAGAGAGTCGTTAGAGTCTTAAATGCATAATTTCCAATTATTCCCGGTTCGAAGTAATGACAGGAGAGGAGGATAAGTATAAGTGATATAAGAAGTTTTAATTAATGAAAAAATCAAATTTGAAATTTTTACAAAAAATAGATTTTTTATAATAAAATTCTGAAGAACCCTATACGCGTTGTGTAATTGGAAAGTATATAAAAAAAATTTGTGTGCATACGGGGATTATGACCCTCCAAAACGTAAGTTATTACTCAGATATTTATGTATATAATAATGTGAACCTAAATGTACATTTTTATTTTAAAAGTGAAAAGTAAAGAGTAGAAGAATTTTGCTTAAAGGAGCATTTATTGGCTATAATAAAAGTTTTTTTTTTTTTTTTTGATGATGATTCGTTCTTTCATTTGCTCTTGAATTGCTTTCTTGTTTTTATTTTATTTTCTTTGTTTTTTTTTTTTTTTAATAGCAGATGGGATTGTGGTCGTATACAATGACGGATTACTAGTTAAATTGTTTTTCAAGTTCCACATTTGCCCATAGCATACAATATTTCGAATTCGGTGTATATGAACCATAATAGATATATTGTAATTGAACAAGATTTTATGACCATTTTAGAATGAGGTGGAATCAGTGTACATAGTTGATTTGAAAAACAAAAACGAAATGAATAAATCTATATGTACGATCGTTAAAATGCTGCTATTGAAGTATTTTTTTTAATGGTTTTTTATTTAAGTTTTTTATTGGTTTTTTTTTTGGTTTTTCCTCGATTTTTTTTTCCTGTAATATTTTATTTAATTTTCTCTGACTAATGATGTATATTTTTATTACCGTAATATGTGTATAATATGCTAGAAATGGTTTGAAATAAGTCAAATTAATTTTATATTTTCTAAAAATTTTCAATAATCTACCGTATTAAATAAAATTTTATTGAATGTTATGGATGCTTCGAAAACGAAGGAGGATTGAATTTTCCATTAAATTAAAATTTACTTCTTGAACGGCTGAAAATTCCGTATAAACGGCGTTTTAAATGAATATTAAAACTTAAACATCGAAGACTCTGTCGCCGAAAGTTAAATGAGTTTTCCTACATTTTTACCTTAATTGTGCAATAAGCTTAAAGAAGTGACCTTAGTTGTGAGGTAGGAAAGCTGTTTAAATGCAAATTTTACATATTCAAAATTCAGTGTTCAAAGTTAAAAGTATGCGAACAACACACAATACAAAATGTTTGAATAAAATAAATAAATTGCTATTTAAATGATAAGCTTACCATTAATGTGGCTGACCATGATGTTTCACCACTTTCAGATGATGCTGTGCATGTATAAAGTCCAGTATCAGCCAATTGTAAATCTATATAAATAAAGAATAATAGGAAAAAATTTGCCTTAAATTATTTGATATTCAATTTATATTTATTTTAATATTCCATATGATTTTAATCAATAAAATTCAATTGAAAGCATATTTAATAAAAAACTACTTAAAATATCAGATTGGTATTTCTTTGGATTGGTACAAAATTTTAAACAAATTCATCTACTTACCATCAATTTTAAGTGAACCACTTTGAACAATCATAAAACGATGAGTATTTTGTAATGATATACCATCTTTATACCATTTAATTTTTGGTATTGGATTACCAGTAGCACGACATGGTAACATAGCATAACTACCTTTTGGTAATGTTTGATTTGTTGGACCAATTTGTATAATTGGTGGTGGTGTATCATCAACTGATGTTACCTATTGAAGGTGAATATTAAATTAAAATATTAAATAAATTGAAAGTATAATTATATAAATTTTGCAAATAATTGAGAGAAACATTAACCAGGATTAGAAATTTTAATTATTTAAGAATTTCTGTCAACTCTGACTAATAATAACAGCTGAGAAGAAGTGAATTGAAACCTTTGGAGGACACTCTCCAAAAATTTTGTACGCTTTATAAAATTTTCATACTTATAAATTTAAACATTCACAGAAAATACTTAATTTTTAGATATGTAGGGAATTGTTTGTTATTCCACAATTATCAAGATTTCATTAAATTAATTTCGGATTGGTTGCACAATAAAATTTATTGAGTACTCTTCCTATTTTGAATTGGAAAATTTTCTTTTATAAAATAATCAATATTTCCTTATTTTTCTTCCTCTAAAATTTCCCATTTTAAGTTTATAATTTAAGTGCAAACAGACATTTAAAAATCATCTATAGGTATTGAGAAATAACTTCTACTAGCTTATTGTAAATGATTAAATTAATTGTTGATATTCTATTTTCACTTTCACCTACAACTTTTACTATGCTACCCGTATAAACTGGTAATAATGGTAAAAAAAAAGAAAATTCAATCTATAAGTAAATAAACATCAATTAAAAATTTATTTTATAGATTGAAAACTAATTCTTCATTTTGAAAGAATGGAAAGGAATTTAATATTGTATACTTTATTCAAGTGCCCTTAGGTGATTTGTCGTATATAGCGGAAGGACATGAAAGAGAATGAGAGGTTAAATATAAATAAAATAAATTCTCAATTATATTTGAAATTACAAGAATAGACATAAATGTACCTGTTATATATATATATATATATATATATATATATATATATATATATATATATATATAAAGTGATATTTACCTGTAAAAATGCTCGAATAGTTGATGAACCAGCAACACTTAAGGCTGAACAAACAAAATAACCAGCATCTTCTTTTTGTGCACCACGTATTTGTAAAGTACCCTTATTTGTAACATGCATATGACCATATGAATTATCAGGAAACATTAAAACTTGTGATCCTTCTTTTGTCCAAAAAACTGATGGCGGTGGATTACCATTTGCAACACAATCAAATGTTGCAATACCATTTAAACCAATTTTTTTATCTTGCGGTTTTGTTGTGAATATTGGTGGTGCTAAAAAAATAAAAAAAAATATTGGTTACTTTTATTTTAGAGAATGGTTAATGTGATTTTTATTGTTGTAATTTAAAAAAAAAAAGATTTTTTAATGGAAAGTTTAAAATTTAAAAATTTGAAGTGCAGACACTAGTAATAAATAAATATCTTATTTATCTATTTTATGCTTTCAGGAAATTGAATTGAAGAAGTTCAGTATTAGAATAACGGCAGACATTTCCTCATTTTGAATATACTTGTATGTACATGACAAATATTATTTTTTACTATGGTATAAATAATATTTTATGGGAATACTGAAGATAACGCTAGAGGCCTTAAGTTAATGAAAATTTGGGTTGTAAATTACTGGATTTTAAAGAAATAACAAATCGGAAATTAAAATTTTAAATTAGAGGCTTGCTTTTAAAATTGAAAATAAATTTCTTGAAGGCATATTAAATTTTAAATTAACTGTTAACCGGGGTGTTAGTCTAGTAACTTCAGAGTTAATATTTTATTGAAAATATTATGTTGGTATTAATACAATATCATTGACATGACTTTGTTTTAAAAGCATGCAAAGCCAATAATCCTCATAAAAGCAAAGAAAAGTGAATTTGTTGGTCAGTAAACAATTGATCTCAAGAAAATAACAATGTTATAACCCAGTTTTATAGATTCTGAATGGAAAATCAATTTCATTATGTAAGATTTATTTTAAACAAGTTTTTTCATTAATGCTAAAATAGGACACTCTTTGTAAATTTTTTAATTACTCTGAGTTTTTGCATGGCACTTTTCTCTTCCTTTTAACGAGACATTAACTTTCAATTAATTTTATTTTCTAAAAATTTATTTAAAACTTAAAGGTTTAATTTCTTTATTTACAAAATCTATAATTCAAAATTAAATTTAAAAATTTAATTACATTGAATTCGAATTAAATGAATTTCTAAAGAAATCAATTGAAAAATTTACAACAGAAAACAGGAATAAAATCCTTTAAAAGAATAATGAATAAAAAGATAAAGAATTCAGTCATTTTACTTACAATGTACAGTTAGATGAGCTTGGGCACTAATCTCTCCAACACTATTCTGTGCTTCACAAATATAAACACCTTCATCTTCTGATTGAACATTTTTTATTACAAGACTTTTGTCCTCTTCTGTTATACTCGCCCTATTAAATACAATAAAGCAAATAAAAATTAAAAAAAAAAAATGGAAAGGAAATTTTATAAAACCTTGTTCAAAATTTTTTTTTAAATAAAAAAATTGTATAATAGGAAATTTATTTTATTTTTTTTTTTTTCAATTTGAAACAAACTTTTTGTGAAGATTAAAATTAATAAAAGAAAAACACACTTTAATAGGAAAGCAACAGTTTAAGGTAACAATAGAATGATAATTTTTTTTTTAAATTCCTTTCTCTTTTAAATTTTTATTACCTTCCAACTGGCATATTTCCATCATTTTTTCGCCATAATATTTGTGGTTGCGGATCTCCACCAACTAAACATTGAAATGTTACTGTTTGACCAGCTAAAATTTGACTATCAGGTGGTTCTTTTGTAAAGAATGGTTTTACTGTAATGATAGAAGGTAAAGGAATAAATTAAATAACATTTTATTACAAAGGTATAATATTTTGCATAAAGAAAAAATTTAAATGTATAGTTTAGTAGTAGTAAAAGGTACAAGTAAAATTGTAATTTTCTGGAAATTTTCAAAAAGTTCACATATCCAAAATTGCTATCAGAATGCGTCTAATGCCCACCAAGTCTAATTCCCACCGAATTCCAATTTCAAAGGCTTGATAATTTTACTATCTTTTTCTTTCTCTAATTGAAATATGCAAAGAACATAATTTTTTAATAAAACTAAATTGAATAGATTCGAAAATTAGGTAGTGAAACTTTTGTAAACTAAATGACGTTGACTGCATTTAAAATTTCCGAATATGAAAAAAACTATGCTTTAAAATAAACTTATCTAATTTTAAATGAAAATTATATAAAACTTTTGACTTTACTTAAATTGTTAACCAAAACTATTCAAGCTTATATAAAATATACCCAAATTATTAACTCTCAACTAAATACCAACCAATTTAACAGAATAATTTATTATTGAGCGTTTTTTTTTTCTTTAAATACAAAATCGCAAAGTTAAAAAGAGTTAAGAACCATAAAAAATTTAAAATAATAAAAAAAAAATAATAGGATTAACTTCCTCTTAATATAAATTATTTCTTAATTAGTTATCGGTATGGCTATTATACTTTAGGCAAAATTTCACCCGGAAGTATGCAATATTTTTAATGAAAGCAAAAAAAAAAAAAAACATCAGAATTTATTACGGAAATATGGTCAGACATTTATATATTATATAATTTATATAAAATATTCCATTTTTTATTCTTACTCACGTACATACATACCTATATAATTATATATTAACAAAATTTACATAGAATCTGTGTGAGTTTTTTAACAAATTTTTTTGTTTTTGTTACTTTTATTTTTAAAACTTAATTTTTTCCTTTTGGAAAATTCTTTTAACTTCTATCCATGCATAATCTACATTTCTATAACATCAAAAGCTTTTCTCTTTTAATTTTTTTTTATTTTTCTTATTTCAAAATTTTAAATTAATTTTCATATAATAGCTTAAAGGTAATAAAAAACTTTATAGAAAAAACTGTATAAGAAAAATAAATTAATTGAATTCTTTTGAAAACTTTTTTCTATTTATAAGACTTTTTTATTATTTTTGTTTGTTTTCTTTCTTATAATATAAAATTTAATCTCATTTTGGTGTACCAACATGTTTACTTACTTATAAAGTGAATATTATCAATAGTTACCCCTATAAGTATGCAAAATAATGAAATTTACTTAAATTTTATTGTAATGGAATATAAAAATTTCTTTCCATAAATCATACATAATTATTTAATATACATACATATATATGTACAAGTATACACATTATGTGCTCTATTGTTCATATATGATTGTATGTAATTTAATAAAATATTCCTTTATGACAAATATACCACCCACCCTACGAATTAAATTTTTTATTTCTGTTATTTTCTTTTTCATTTTATTCGTTTTTATATTTTTCTTTTGTGTCGAAAATTAATTATACTTTGCCATAAATTATGGTGACAAATCAACATAATAACAGCATCTTCTTTTTTTTGCCTCCCTTATATATGCAATTATAATAATTTCCCTACAAAACGAAAAATGCTTACTAAAAAAAAAAAAAATGGAGAGAATATTTATATGAAGAGAGAGGAAGAAACATTCGAGTAATAGTATTATAATTAACAAGGTTTTCATTTTCGTTTTGTTGCTGCGATAATAATGAAATAATCCTTGAATGCTATAAGAATATAGTTACGATAATGAAAAGGAATAAGTAACTGTATTCTCCTATGTTATGTTACTTGTTCTATTTTATAACAATTAAATTCACCAATAGATGGCAACTATATATGAGTATTTTTTAGTTTTAAATAAGAAATCGGAGAAATTTTTGATGGGGATGGTGATAATTGCTTATTGCAAAATATTTTTTTAATATTCTGCAAAAACAGTGAGTAAATTAGAGAGTATAAGTGATTATAATAACGTACAATAAAATATTGAGTCTATTTTTAAAATTATCAGCTTAGTAATTTTATAAAACTGCATTATGACACTCAGAATAGCTTAAATAAAATTGTAATTTCAAAAGAGCCTACAACAAAAGGTGAATTGTCTTGAATTTGACGAAAAATTTCGTAAACATTAAATTTTATTGAATATTTTTATTTAAAACAGCATTATCGCTTAAATTGAAATCAATTTGTATTTGTAAAGGATTTTTCTTAAAATCCATATACTATAAATAATAGTAAACATGATTTACTTAGGAAATATTCATCTAGTATTTATCCCTTATTCTATTGAGATAAAAGTATATTCTATACAATTTGTTTCAAATAAATTTTAATATTGTAAAAATAAAATAAGGACGAAAACATACTGTCGTCGTTATAAAAATTTTTCCTTGGTTAATAAATTTTTCTGTAAAGTTTTAAGATTGAATTGAGAATTTATATAGAGCCCTTCTATAATACGAAATCATGTTTTTTTAAATTCCTTTTGGAATATAAAAAGGATCATGATATGTTCTGTTTCTAAATTTAGTTTTATTTAGTCATGTAGTAGATTTCGGTGGCGTTTTTCTTAAGAGAACCAAAAACTATGTAAGTACAGTGAGGTTTATGTGATTTTTTAACTTAGTCACACCCTTTAGAAAAAAACTGACTCTTTAGAAAAAGCAAATTTTCAATTTTATAGTAATTTTGAATTCATCCATTCATAATAGAACCACAAAATTCAAGTGAAATATGAAATCGAAAATTAACTTATTCTTTTGTGAAATTTCAAACGCAAGATGGAAAAATTTTTGAGGGCAAGATAACACAGTATCAGAAACTGGAATTTTTGTTGAGGTTATTTCGTGCTAATTTTAAAATGAAAACACCAGCTAAAAAATTTTCAATAAAAATTTTAAATTAAATGTTATTTTTAATTTGAAATTCATCAAATTTTAAAAATTATTCAAAAATAAAATTAAATTCATATTTAAAATGTTTAAAATTTTCCAAATATGTTAAGCACAACTAAAATTCTTTTCAACCAAATAATAATGATTCTACTGTAACCGTTTACAGTCATATAAGTCTTGAATATTATAAATTAGATTTAAAAAGTAGTAGAAATCAAATCAGAAAAAAAAAAATAATCTCAATTCTAAACTTTTACACGAAAATTTTACACCTTTCCAAGCTATAGTTATGTGCATCTAGACATCTACATTTTTGTTTTTTCAATTTATTCACAAAATTCGTTTCCTTATAACGTTATTAAGCTTATGTATATACGTTGTATACTCTGCATTATTATAGAGTCTTTATACCAAATGCAATTTAATAATAATAGTAATAAAAATAACAAAAAACGAGATATTTATATATATACATACATATATACATAATTTACATAATATGTGAGTATGTACTTAACATGTTATGGTACAGATAGATTTAAAAGTGAATTTGCATATATTATGTAAGATGTATGTGAGTAAAAAATAAAAAATAAAGTTCAAAACAGAAAAAAAAAAACACGGTTTTTATGACTGTTATTGTTGAGAAAGAGAGAAATTTTTACAAAAAAAAAAACATATAATATTGTACTCTTCATCAGCAGGATCTTTTTGGTATCCTATAAAAAAAACTTCTTGCCTTAAAAATTGGTTGTTGTGTAACATTTTCTTTTTTATATCGTGAAAAACATGTAATCCAATAAATTTTAACTGTGTATGTGTGTATGGAAAATTTTTTTTCTTATATACAATTTAAGTATATTTGAAGTGCATTATAATTATATTCGCATTCATCTAATTTTCATTTTAGCCACATACATACTCGAACACAGAGCTATAGTTGCATAAATTTTTCTAAATTTAATAATATGAGAATTGTATGTAAGTATATACAAATGTGCATAAGTTTGCTTGAATTTTCCGAACCTTGAACGAAAAGAAATTGAAAATGCAAAAAAATTGAAAATTTCTGTAGCCTTCTTTTGAATTTTAATATTCCATTGAAATAATGTTATTTTTTGCATTTGCATACACACTTTTTTTTAGGAGAAAGAAGAAGTAGAAGAAAAATAATGTTCTTTTGTGTAGTATCGCGTAACATTAGAATAAAATTCTTATATGTAAATGAATAAATTTTTTTTTTTTGCTAAAAACCTACATTATTTTATTTAAGTGAAAGATACGTGTGCAAGTAAATATGCAATACATACACGTTATATATGTACACGTACATAATTATTCAAAAGTTAGTTGAGAAAATCGAAAAAGGAAAATTTTTAAAGAATTATTTTTATTTTAAAAGGAATTATTTTTCTATTTTCGTGCTAACATAATGATTTTTCTTAAGACAGTGCTCCATTTTTTTTTTCAGAAAGTTCCTCACATGAATTTATAAATAATCTGCCATTACAAAGATTTAGAAACTGAGTTAATTTAAAAACTGAGAAAATGGAAAAGTGTGATGCTTAATACATAGAAAAAAATTTTTTAAAAGCTTTCAATTTTTTAAAAACTTTCTTCTTGTTCAGTGAGCCAAAAAATGAGAATGGTCCCGTGATAAAATTTATTAAAGTACACAATATCTGACACTTCACATGGCAAATTTGCATAAGAAATGAAAATGTAAGTCAAGGAGAGTAATGTTCCAAAATTATATCAAATCAAGCGCATTGGACAAAATTTGAAATGTACTAATTAAATGTGAAATTTAGTTAACGAGTTGATTAAAAAATATATCGGAGTTTGCTTCCACTAAACATTAAATTTTTGGATTACGCTAATTTTTGTCATAGGGCATAGGCCACGTTTACTTCTTCTATATTGTACTAATGAACTGTTTGAACACGCTATATACATAGCGTGTTCACAAGAATTATTTCAGAGGTTTGTTTTACTCGTTTTGTCCAATTATGCGTAACACTTCTTTCAGTTTTTATATATATCTTGAGATTATTCAAATAACTACTTAAATATTTAGAAATTTCAAATTAAAATGAATATAAAACGAACCTTAATTTCTTTTAAGAGCACATTTGATGTTTCGAAGAGCACAAGAATTGAAACCCGTATAGTTTTCGTAGTTTTCAGTGCATCTTTATAGACTAGGCAAAAGACACAATTTCAAAATAGTGTTCACTTACGGTAAATAAATTAGCATAGTAAAATTAATTGATTATGAAAAAATTATAACAAAATGTTTGACAAGAACATTTGTTCAATTGCATTATATAACAATTTGTTAGAAAAATGCTCAAGAGCAAAGTGACCTAACTCAGATTTACAATTTATTGCAAAAAGAAAAGGGACCTAACAAATTTAATAATGCCTATAAATTATTTAATTTTACAGTATCAATTTAAATTATTTGTTATTTGAACTAAAATATGTATATAGAAATCCTTAGAATTCCTTGAAAAGAAATTCCGTAAAATCGTTACAATAAAATGATAGTTGATTGTATTCTATACCATTATCAGAAGCGACCATATTTTCAATATTCGAAAATTTTATATAACAATATTTGTTAATGATTTTAAAGGAACACTGGTTACAATTTTATATAATATTATTTTTGTATTATAAAATTTAAAATAACTATTATGATTGTTACTATTTTTCCAAAAATATTTTATACATATACACATAGATAGTTATATTTAAATTATTGTTTGATGTTGATGATGGTAATGTTGAGATAATTTATATTCATGCAAAAAAAATAGTATACTCGTATATTCAACAATAAACAGTACATTTTTGCAAAGCAGAAGAATAACAAAAAATTTTAAAAGTATTTTAATAAATTGAGTTTATTTAACTATTAATAACAAAAAATATATGTATGTATGTATTGAAAAATGTTAAATGTTTTCATATCACATACATGGTTTTTGTACATGTTGTTAAGTACATACTTTTAATGATGAAATGTTGATTGCTGATAAACATTTTTCATGTACGCATCATGCAAAAAAAACATAGAAATGAAAATCTTGTATATAAAAGATTTTTCACAATAATAATATTGTGAAAAATGTTAAATATTATGCAGACATTTTCGTATTCAATTTAAAATATTTAAAATAATTAAGAGAAATTAATTTTTTTATTTCTCATTTTCTTTTGTAAATATTTAATTAGTTTTAATTTCTGTATACATATAGGTATTCATATTTTAATGAAATGAAAAACTTTTATAAAAATTTATAATATTTATGTATGAATTGAATGTTTAAATAATGGGAGTCTAAAATAAATAAATAAATTTCTTACTAATTAATTATTTAAAATAAATTAATTCAAATAATATTAATATTTTCAAAGAATGTTTTTGTTTTACATATTATTATTTTCTTTTATCCTTACGAGAAGTGAAAAATTTTACTGGCAAATATGGTGTTCGACATAAAAATATTTTACCAAAACAAGTTATACTGTGAAATGTTTTTCCAATTCCGCTTTTTTACTCAATACTGAGTAAACAAATTCGCATGATTCTATGAGGAATATTACTAAATTAAATAGTACGAGCGATGCTTCAGGAGAAAATATTACTAAATCAAATAGAGTGAGAGTTAATACTAGAAAATTTCAATTACTTTCTTCTCAGTCAGTAGGAATTGAAATACAGAATGGCTCTATACTTTAAAATTTATTGAAGAGCACAATATCTGGCACTTTATCAGGCAGGCAAAAAGTACGTGTGACATGTAAATGTAAGACCAAGAGGGTGATCAACCCGGAATTATATCCAATCGAGTGTATCGAAAACAAGAGATAAATTAGCGAACTGTTTTCAGATAATTAACGTAATTTGATAAATTTTCAGTTTTTTATTACAAAATTTCATGCTTTAGCACTAATTACTTAAAAACAATAAGTCTGATATCAACCATTGATATTGCAGGTATGCAATTCTATTAACTAACAGAAATAGTTGCGTGCAAAACATTGTTTCAGCTTAGTAGCTTCCAAGCTGTTATGGTTCATTGTTCTGGATTCTGGAATTCTTTGTTAGACAGTAATCTTGTTTTCTTAAATCTTTTAAAATTACTGCTTGACTTTCCATCTAGACATTTATATCCCCTTCTAATTGAAATATGTACCTTTAAAATTGTAACGAAAATATTACGGCAAAATCATTAATTTGAGAATAACAATTATGGTTAAAAATTTAACCCACTCTCTCTGCAACAAGTTTTTAACTGATATTTCTCTCCGAAATGAATTCTTAGCTGAACCTATTAATTAACCATGCGTATGTAATGTATACAAATTATTTTTTTAATGGGCTTGTATTATTAACATTTAGCCATTCTTCATTTTTACTAAATTGTTTTATTAAATGTGCCAAATGACGCATTATATTGCATTATGAAATTTATAAATATACTTCACCCTAAACCCCTAACACTAATATACGTACAGACTAATGACCGTACTTTCAAAGGTTATCCAAATAAACATATCAGTTTTAACTAAAATTAGAATATTTTTTAAATATAAAAAAATTTCATCAAAATTTGCAACTAAAAAAAAATAATTTCTATTTAAATTTTTTATTCATAAATAAATTTCTATTTTATTTTTTAATAGTTTTTTTTTTATTTATTTATTCTAAATCAAATATTTATATAAAATAATAATTCTAAACAAATCTTTTTATTTATTTTAGATGTCATACGAAATATACACAAAATATCTATTTATTAAGCTATCAATTCCAAATCAAATAATGAAATTTATATTCAGATTTTTCTCTCTTTATTTACATACATTTTGTAATATCTCTTTAATAACAGAATGGGGGAAGAATAGAGAGTTGGATGTATGAGGACAAAACAATTAATTATTAAATAAACATCAACTTTATTCTCTTTGTTTTATTGGAATTGAATTTTTCCTTTATTATTTTTTTTTTTAATAAATTATTAGATTTGCCTTGCATTAATCATTATCGTATATTATTGATACTTAAGTATATAAATATCAACAATATTTTAAATAAAAGAATCCCAGCCAAAAGCAATTAAAATCAAAGGTCAAAGAGCTGTTCTTCTTATATAATTTATTCAAATATATAAGACACTTGAATTCAATTCTGATATTATATACATGATTATATTATATATAGTGTAATTATTGTTATATAGTATTTTTCTCCTTATTTTCTTACAAGACAAAATGTAATAATCACTAATACTTAAATTGAGTATTTATAGCCCCTTATGCATAAAATATAGAAAATTTTTAAAATTTTTATGTCTATATTAAATATTTACTTTACATAGTTTTTTTTTTTGTTTCCTTTCTTTCTTATTCATAACATCTATTTTTATCGTTTTATATAACTATCTACTATATTATCATATACTTATATAAAAATATATTCATATTTTCAAAAACACTTAATTTTTCATATACGTACGATATATTTAATAACTATATGTAAAATAAATAAAAAAAAATAATAATAAGTGTACTCACCTTGAACAGTTAATTTGGCATATGAGCTCTCACGTGTACCAACAATATTTTGTGCTATACATTTATATTTTCCTTCATCAATACGTCGGACATCACTTATTAATAAATTACCGCCATCTACAACACGAATACGTGACAGAGTTCCATGTGATTGGCTTCTAAAGTCATCTAGATCAATTGGTACTCCATCCTGTAAAACAAAAATAATAATAATAAGAATAAGAAATAATATGAAAAAAAAAAAAAATATAAAATTGAAATAATATTATTGTAATAAAGTGTGTGTTTGAACTATAGTAAAGGTATATAACATGTAAAATTATGAAGTACGTACAGCAGATATAGTTGTAAAGTTATGATAGTTAAAAAAAATGACAAGTGAATAATACTTAATATAATAATTGACTTTTGCATTTTTCATCACGAATTTATCATAAGTTTAAAATAAAATTAGAGATTGAATTTAACGTTTATGTGAAATATGAAGGTACGAGTATATATTAAATGAAATCAGTGTATTTACTTGATCTTTTGGGTTTAACTTCACTTCTAACAAATTGATTTTTTTTTTGCATTTGACGTTTAAACTCTGAAAATATCGTAGTAGAAGGAAGAAAATTCAAACAAATCAAAAATACACTGTGATTTTGATTAAAAACATGCTATAAAGGCAATGAGAGTCATCATTATTCAATATAACACTTTTGACATCTCATGACAAAAAAAAGTATTGTATTTTATAATTCAATACGAATTAATTTGCACCTAAAATTATAAATAAATAAAATAAATTAAATTATAAATATTTGTAATGATTCGAAAAATTTTCATATTTGTTGCATAAATTTAGGCGAAACTTTAAATTATTCATCTTAATACAAGGATGTGCTCAATTTACATTAAATACGAAATATTATCGTTCTATTTCTTTTATGTAAATTGCCTCCTAACATCGTCCGGTCGTCAGTTAAGTAATTAAAATAAGCTAAACAATTGGTTAGAGTTTCGGAATCTCTTTAACTGCACTATAATACTGAGTTGCTTTCAAGAACTAATAGCATTATTTAATTTATAATTTACCGAAAATGTCAACTTTCATTAATTTCCGGTTTCAAAACAATTTTTGTTTTATATTACGTATTATTTTTTATAAATTTCTTTGTACATGCTCTCACACACCATTATTATATTGGAAAAATATTTGATATTTTAATTAAACAATAAATAACGATATAAAATCATCAATTCGTAATCTAATTAACAATTTAATCATATACATATAGAAGAAATACAATTGATTATTGCAATAATTTCCAACGGATTTTTATGATATTTTCACTGTTATTTATTACATTTAATATTATGCAAATATTTTGTACGTAAATGCTATAATATAGCGGCGGCATGTTGAGAAAACCAATTTAAAATTAAAATTTTTTTCAATTTAAAATTTCATTTTTATCAATATATGTAAATACAAAAAATATGTGCCTAAAATTTCGATAGATCAATGATAAATGCTTATACATAATGAATTTATTATGATAGTAAATTTATAGAATTTTGACCTACTTTAAAATTAATTAAATATTCAAAAACAATTATTATAAAAACCAATAAATAACATTTTCAATATTATACAAAGTTTCATGTAAATATTAACCAAAAAATAAATTTATTTTATATTTTAAAAATATTTCATGTGCATATTAATTTCTTTAGAAATTATTTTGAAAATTTTACAATTACAATTTAGTACCAATAAGATTCAAATACATAAATTTCATATTCAAATGTGATTGTTCATGAGAAAAATTTGGAAATCCCCAAATCATTTTGATTACTTGGAAAGTTTAAGAGAAAGGCAGCCCAATGGTGTGGTGTGCTCGGATAATGGAAAATTACAAGAATTCTGTTTCAATTAAAATTTAAATAAGAGTACAAGTAGGGTCTATTTCTCCAACTTTCTGAAATAGATATTAAGATTATGAATTACACGAAACTGAACTGTTAATTTTATAAATTCCAATTCATCTTAAACAGGAAGCATATTTTCGTACTAAAAAAACTTGTACATACATCTTCAATAGTCGTATATATTTCAAATTTTGGCTAAAAAAATGTAAGCTAATCGAAATGAAATTAGAATTGTGGTCATAATTGAAATGTTCACATTTTTTATACACAATAATTATTAAATTGGATACTTGATATTAAAAATAATTTTGATGAAATTATTATTATTCGAATCACGTAATTTTTACAAAACAATGCATTTAAAATGCTTAATATTTATTTGAGATATTTTTTAATTTATTTTTTTATATTATATATTATTTTAATGAAATTCATAAATCTATATGAATTGAAAATAATATGTATGCCACCCTTAATGTTTGGTTTAATAATATTTTTTTTTTATTTATATAAATGCGTGAGTTATCCACCAATTTTTCTATATTTAATGTACAAGACCCATAGAATTTATATGTGAACATAAATTTTTCCCTATGGTGCGCACATATTTCTGTATACACACAATATATTATGTGTATGTGATTGCAGTTCATGCATAAGTAGTGTAATTTAATAAAAATCTCAATGACCCTTACCCATATATATTTTTTTTTTTCATTATTTTATTTTATTATTTTATGTAAAATCATTAAAAATACCAAAATTTTCAGTATTTGCAGTATATAGAATTTTATATAAAGTGATAAAAAGAGAGTAAGAATGAAATAGGAGTACAAGTATGTAACGATGTACAATTAAAATTTAGTACGATATAACAGGGTGAATTAGAAAGATTTCAAATTTGATATTCGATAATGGCAAGGAGAGTTGAATTAGAATTGGAAGCGTTTAAGTGAAATATTTGCTAAAATTTAGTCTTTTTTACCTATAATGCAAAACTGATCAAACTGAAAATGATTTTGTGTAACAGTTAAAATTAACCTTGTAAAATTAAAAGCGGAATTTATTAAAACTTTGAAGAACATTGTCAAGCAATTTGAGACAATGAAGTGGTATTTTAATTTCATACTTTTTCCTTCTATGGTATTTATTCCCGCTGTCACAATCACCAAGCGTTGGTCGGAATTTTTTGGTCGGTAACATCTGAATCAATTCTATTTAGGAGAATCTAATAGCAAAAAGAAATATAAGTTTCGGCTCCCGGGTATCTAAACTCATGTATCTAAAATTTTTGCTAAGTTCTAATTTCAATAATATAAAATATTTTATATGGACTCTAGATTTTTTATTAGAGCACCTGTACGGTATAGACTCGGCATCCACCTGGTAAAACTCAATGACGCAAGAATATGATTCATGATTATCTACGATATCATTTACCATTCTTATGCTCCTTCCAATAGCGAAGTATGATAAAAAAAACACCTAGACTCATACCATATGTTAAGCAAGCCGTGATTAGTCAAAATATTTTATTAATTTCAATTATATTCGCTTCAACTCAAATAGATAGCTGACGCATTACTCCATAAATCACCCTATCAACACACGACAAGTAACAGTAATAAATAATAATATTAATAACAACAGAAGAGAAAAAAAAAAATATGATATATTGTGCGCACATGGAGCATTAAAATGTCATCTTTCATTACGATATGTGCGCCAACAATTATTTTTAATTCTGTATATAATAATATCGTGACTCCATGAATAATTTATGGGGTCGTCTTTAACACTCTATTTAATAAAATAAAAAAAAAAAAGACCTTCCAAAAAAAAACAAAGAATTAAACAGTGTAAGTGTACAAAAAACAACAACAAAAAAAAACATTCGAAATAAAAGTGGAAGTGAAAAACAAATAACTGAAAACGTCTGGTGAGATTGCATTGTTATTTTCCATCCATATTATTTTATAATTCTGATTATTTAATTGGCAAAGATTCATAACCAATGCATAATTTAAGACGCACTTCAATTTTCTTTATTTCTTAAATTTGTTTCTTTTTTTTCCTGTATTTTCGATAAATTCTCATGCCGCCATTCTCAAGATTATTGTACATTCAATTTTTAAAAAGTTGAAATTTTAATATGCAGATTTAGCGCAAAATACGAGCAATATGCAGAAGTATTCAACAGTTGACTGCGTATATTTCAGTGACATGTGATAATTTTGACAGAATATAACCGAAAGCAATTTCTGAGATCAGTTTTTCACTGTTAATATGGAGCATGAAGTAAAACGAAAGAGGAAACTAACACCTTACAGTTTTGAGCCCACAACTATCGAATATCAATTTCTAATAACTATCAAACCATTATTGAGGCTGGTCGAGCTCAAATATAAATTTCTTACTAATTTCACTTGTACTAATAATGTAACTGAACTTGAATCCCCCGGACACACGAATTAATATGCAATATTCGACGGATTACAATTCAGACCTACATATACAATATAATAATTTTAATTAGAAATGTACTACAACGGATGCCTCGAATTAAAATTTGCAATCACATTTGAAAAAAAAAGAACGAATTCCCTATAATTGCATTTCATGAATGATTCATCTTCATTTTTCTTTGTACTCGCAATTTATTTTACTAAATTAACAATATTTTACTCGAATATTAATAAAGGAAATTTCGATTTTAATATTAAAACAAAAGATTGTGTGTACTATTTAACTGATTTCGAGGACAGAGAATATTATTATTGTTGTATATTTTTGATGCTGAGATAAAGGAAACACCTACGAGCTTCCTAAAGTGTTATTTTTATTTTTTTTTCGCTTTTTTCTTTTATTATTTTTAAAAATTATTTTCATTTATATTTTGTCGCGAGTATACACTCTGTTCTTGTTTTTTTTTATTTTCACATATTAAAAACGATTTTTATTGAAATCAATTAGAAAAAAATATTCATTGCATCGTTCCTAATATATGCAAAAACCAGTATGCAGTCTTGTATGACTCAAAAAAATTGGAGATGACACTTCTCGCTTCCATTTAATTTCAATGTTATTTTAATTTTGTTTTTTTTTTTTTTGTTTTTGAACTCAAACAAAGTATACAAGTACAGTGCATGCTATAATATATTAAACTTCTACACACAATTATACAATTTTTTTTTGTTTTGCATATTGATTAAGTAGAAAATTTTTGCGTGATTTCTGACACTTAATTAAGAGAATGGTATACATAGAAATTAAAATGAATTTAAATTAAATTAAAAAAATTTGAATTTAATATGGGTTGAATTTGATGTAAAAGTAAAGAGGATATGGTCACAGTATGCATTCATTTAAGAATATTTTATAATATGCATGACTTGAAGATTTTTATATTCATTTATAATATAAAGTGTTGACATTGTTGAATTTTTTTTAAGGTATCCTATAGGGATTGAATTTATTTTGAAGAAAAAAGAAAATTTATTAATTAAATAAAGTGAATTTAATAAGTTTTTTTTTAATTTTTCTGTTTTCGTATAGAATTTTCGTATAGCATATACATAATTCACATAAAATGGTTTAGATATTGGGTGTGGTTAGTAAAATTTTCATCATACACCATTCCTATAATGGTAAAATTTAAATTAAAATAATTATAATTTGTTTGTCATCTGATTTCTCCAACTTTTTGAAAAGAAGATCATTACCTAAAAATCGTAGGTGTTCCGGAGGATATCCTTAAAAATTCTCTTTTGGAAAATATTTTAAAATTTTAATAAGTTTGATATTATATTCTTAGAAATAAGGTGACTTTGGATTCTGCTTTAATAATTAAGTATTTAAACTCTTAAGTAAAAGAGATTTAAAAATAAGGTTTAAAAATTACACTAACGCAATTATTTATGCAAATTTTCCAAGTTTTAAATAATTATTGAGGTAATTTTTACCACGTTAGTAGGGCTTTCCAAAATATAATATTAAAGTATGTAACAATAATAGAGTAGCTAATTCCATGTGTATATACCGTATATTGTGTACTTTAATTGAGGCGCTCAGCGCATTAGTAGCCTATCCAACATTTTCGAAATGTCATTTTTGCAAGTAGACCACGCAGTAATGCGCTGAGCGCCTCAATTATTAATTACTTCCTCTATACTAATTAATATAACATCTTAGAAAATCGCAAGTTAGAATTGAAGAATCATATAGTAAAATAGTCGAATTTAAAAAAATTGAGTCAGAGATTTTTCAAAGTCAAAAATTTTGGATATCGACCCAAAATCTTACTCATTTCCATTTAATATAATCTCTATATATCAGCATCCCTAATATTACCTCCTAATATAATAATAGGAGCATAATATGAAATTATTCTATTAATTTTGCACCATTGAGACTTCATAGAGCAGGATTACATCGAATAATTTTATACCTGTTCTATGCTTTACTATCGATTCTATATGTTTTATACGTGGTTTTTACTCAATTATTCGATGTATTCAATTACTGATTCGTTCTGGAAAACAAAATTATTTGATTAAATACCTCATATGTTACGTATAAGCGCATAATCATAATTTATTCAATTTAATTAAATTAAAATCGAAAAATAATTTGTATTAGAAGTCTATTCTTTCAATATATTCAATAGAAATATAAATGCGTGCCTATTTATGTAAAAAGTTTCTTAAACCCAATTTCGCAGAATTGATAAAATTATTATCTCTCTCTCTCTCTCTCTCTCTCTAATACAATGGCTCTTACAATTCTAAATTTGAAAATAGACATTAGTTTTATTTTCCAAGAAAATTATAGGTAAAAGCTTAGAAAAATTTAATAATATTATTTTTGGAAAAAAAAAAAGAAATCCAAATTAAGTTCTTTATTTACAATTTTGGTTATGTGGAAGGCGCTTGCATTCGTAGAACATAAAAACAAAAACCCTATTAAATTTTATTGTAACTTTAATAAAATTTAATTAGAAATTCCATTTTTTTTTCTATTTTACTTATGTATAGATTTACTATGAGTTCTATACGGGAACCAAAAAAAAAATTTTTCTATTTATAATATTGAATCTCTAATTATTATTACATGGAATACACCATGAATTCTAAATTAGTTTTATCATGTTTTACACAAACAACAAATTTCCCTAGAAAATAAACTAAATTTTTTTTTTTTTTTGTTAAGATCTTTTTTTTTAATAAGGTTTTCTTGTACACATATTTTTTTTCTACAGAGTCCAATTATTGTTAGAGAATATCCATTGAAAATTCATAAAATTACATGTAGAGGAGAGCCTATTACTGTGATCACCTACCAATTCATACATGTATCATAGGCGCGTATATCATTTAGATGACTCCAAGTGACTTGGATACTCATATACGAATACCAAATAAATCAATTTTATTTTTACTTCCATTTCATTATTTTGGAATTACATAATATGTTTTGTATATGATCAGTTATATAAATATATAATCAGACTACATGGCATCGTAATCTATAGAAATATTGGAATAAAATCCAATTTCCTTAATAACTAAATTTATAATATCTATAATATATGCTTCTAATCTTATATGCAGTGTACCTATATACCTGCAACCTACCTTTTGTTTTTATTATCTACTAGATATATACCCTATATAAACTATATTGTACAATCGTGTTAACTATTTATTGATGTAAATGACCTCCTGTAGTGATTCAATTATGTTTTTATAAAAAATAAGTCTCAAAATCAATACCACAAATTTAAGTAAGTAAGTAGGTATTCTCTATGCATATATTATTATTATAAATATGGAATCAAGATTATTTTAAATGAAAATGTGTAGATATGTACATATATATACAGAAAAAAGTGATATATTATGTGTCGTAGTCCCTTACATACACACTCTCCTTCTACACTACATTCACGTATAATATGGTAGGTACCTAACAAAATAACTCAACTCAACAGAAGACATTAAAAAAATTTTGGAAGAAAACAAAGAAACAAGAATAAAATAAGATTATACATGACTGTTATTCTACTAACGTTCATACATATACTTATGTCTTTTGTATTCGGAACTCATAAATAATGCATATTAAAAGCACGTTTCCGAAAAAAAATAAGAAAAAATTATAGAAGAGAAAAAGTAAAAATGCCCAAAAGACGTATGGGTGTTTAAACATAGCAAACTTATGTACATAATAGAAATCGAAATCATTTTGAATAAAAACAAATAAATGAATAATATGAATAAGATCCAAAAAAAAAATATGAGAGGTTGGAAACAGAATGTTGGATGCTCTATCATAGAAAATTAGGTAACCGTATATTTTTTTTAACATAACTTTCTAGTAAATTATAAATATATTACAAATAACATAATAAAAAAAATTGTGACTGAGATATTCGCATAGAGACTATCAGAAATGGAAGACAAAATATTTTAAGATCTAGCCAACTGAAATCATTTAAGTTTCAATGTGAAAGTGGAATTGTTGTTGGAAAGCGGGATCCTCTTGCACCACTCGGTTCCCTTAAAAAATTATAATCTACAAGCCTTCTGCAACCTCAACTGG
Source organism: Condylostylus longicornis (assembly GCF_029603195.1). Taxonomy (NCBI): domain Eukaryota; kingdom Metazoa; phylum Arthropoda; class Insecta; order Diptera; family Dolichopodidae; genus Condylostylus; species Condylostylus longicornis. The sequence goes on along the minus strand of NW_026578128.1, from coordinate 658,067 downwards.
ATACAGCAACAATATAATATGAAAATTCAGATTACAATTCCTTAATACTGAAGAATATATAACATGCGTGTGTAAATCAATGTAAGGTAAAGTGCTTTAAAGTGATCTGGACTACACTCACTCTCCAAATTAATCAAGATGAAAAATTGAAAGAAAAGCATAAAATTTTACTTAAAAATGGTGAATTTATTATAATATCCGTACAAGTGCCTGTGATTGCCTTTTACTAGAATTTCGTCTATTAGATGTTTTTAACACTTTTCCAAAAAAAAATTGGAAAAAAATTGAAAATCACTTACTTAACCATTGATTCAACCAATATGTTAATGTTATTGTAATTTTTTCTTTTTCTCATTCTAAAAGTATGCAATAATTATATGGACATACCTTGACTCATGAACAAAAGTAAATAAATTCAGTATTTTTAACTTGTTCAAGGGATATGTTTTATTTTAAAAAACATTGGTTTTAATCAACATTAAAGGTCGTTTCCGTGAAATTCAACTATTGTGAACTGAGTTTCGAGGCACAACTCAATTAAATTATATATACATATGTATTAACAATGTATTAACAATATAAAAATTTTGAATTTCAGCGTATTAACAAATTTTTCAATAACTAATTAAGAAATGAGTACTTAAAAACCTTTGTTTAATTAAAAACAATAGTACTAATGAAATTCGATTTAATTAAATAAAAATATATTTTATTGTTTTAAAATCTTTTAATCAAAATGAAATTATTTTGATTGCCTGAAACCTTCACATTATGTATAGACTTTGCTTCATAACACAATGAAAGGAAAATGGCAATTATTGTTTTAACAAATGAAAATCTATAAAAGCACACTGTCAAAACAAAATATTAAAAATGAAAAACTTTTCATATATCAATACATCAATCAAATCGAAAACTCAATATACTAGAAAACTTACAAATTTAATTGTAAGAATTTGTTGTTATCGGAAAAATGAAAATTGGAAAAAAATTTCAATTTCAATTGAGAAAGTTTTAATACACGGTTGAAATATTCTTAAAAATAAAATGAAAAAAAAATATGAGAAAATTCAATGATAATGATGATAACAACAATGATAATGATGACGCTGCTGATGAAAATAATGATGGTGATGATGATAACATCAAACAGTAAATATGAACGTAGCATTTTTATAATCAGAACAGCACACATACAAGAAAAACAGAAATGATGAACAATAATAATAATAACATTGGTAGATATAACAAAGAAACAAACAAACAAACAAACAGTTACAACATGTACAAATAACAGCAACAACAACAAAACATAATATAGGAAAAGACGTTGTTGTTCACATTTTCTGTACAAATAAATTAGGAAGCAATCAGAAAAATGTATTTTATTCCCATTTTCTTCCACTTGAAAATTTGTTGTTGTTCTCTAAAATACTTTTCTTTCTTTTATTATTATTTTCCTTTTTTAAATATTACTTTAAGGTGTTTTTCTAAAATAACAATAGAATTTACTAGCATTATGGTGCGTATGCAGGTTATGTACCAATGTTATGTATATGTATGTATTATACTCGTATATAGACATTATGGTGTATATTGTAAATATTATAACGATCGAAGTAAAAATCTATATACATTAGAAAATTGAGAATAAAAGAAGAGGAAATTTTCGTTAAGGGAGAAATAATTTATGGAATCATAGAAGTTGGAGGAGCTTTAAAAGTATTAAAAATCAAATAACAAGTTTGTTTTCCTTTATAACATAGAAGAAAGTGTTGTCGCGGTGATTTTTCTCGAAAATTTAAAAAGAAATCTATATTGAGAGCTATTATGAATTGAACTCTAAGCCTTAGCCTGCTAAGGTGATCTCTCTAAGCCTGTAATGTTCCGTCAAGATACCGGTGAAAATTCTTATCCGGTTCTTGCCCTAACCTATAGTTTTCATAAAATCACTTATGACTATAATCTCCAAAAAAAAACCTGGGCGTGCTGCAGCCCGGAACATTTCTACAGCACTCTGACTGCCTCCTCTCTGATTCCTTTCTAAGCTTTAAAGGAATAGTATGTGATCGGACTACACAGAAGGGCTCCGTGCTAAGAGAAGATTTGCTAGCCCCCTTCATTGGCAATGTATCGGCCGTCCCGCTACCTTTCACGCCCGCATGTCCAGGCAACCACCACAGTGTTACCCATATACACGTTCTATACACAGTTCTCTGATCGATCCGTATATAACACGAAGCTATATCTTCTAACCATATCATCCCTAGGCAGTAAAAGAAGCAGAACCTTACCGGTGAGACACTCCCATTTCAAACTTTTTCATCCCATTTTTTTCTAACAATAGAATTGCCACTTTCACCACCATCTCGACAACGAAATGCAGTCAGGTTAGTCCCAAAATTACTTCCATTGCCGCCTTTTAACGCTTCGAATTGACTACTGCACACACAAACCAAATACAAGCGGAATCTGAGGAGTATTAATACCCAGTTGTTTGAGAAATGGCTGTCTTAATGGCAGGCTTCTTGCGAAATGGCGATTCTCTAAAAATTTGCCATTACTTTAAGTTTTTGTAAGTTTTTTTGGAATTTCTATACAGAAACCACTTCCTTTTCCAAATTTTTCGAATAAATATTTTATAAGACGACGGTAACACTTGCAATTTTTCCTCTTTAACAGATATAACATACCAATCCATTTTTCCTTTTTAAGAAACAAGTACAATTTTCAAAATTACTTCTTTGTTATTATTTTATTATTATTTCGTTTGTTTACTTTTCTTAGATAATTCGTTATTGAACATTTCTACTTACTTAAATAATTATTGTAACAAACTATATACATACACACAATTTGTGTAATAGCAAATACACAAAATATAAAGCAAGTGAAATCAGAAAAACGAGAAAATCCTATTGTATAAACTTTTTATAATAATAAGAAAATTTTACCTTTTCCCAAATAAGTGATGGTTCTGGATTGCCTCTTGGTGGTCCACATTCTAATAATGCTGTTTCACCAGCTGCTACACGTGTGTCTTTAGGCTCAACACGAAAATCATCACGTAGAACTGTAAATATTGTAAAAAAAAAGAATTTAATTTTATTAGTAAAACAACGTTACAATTTAAGACGAAACATAGATAGTAAATGTGTATTTTATATAAGTATTGTATAGCAAGGAAAAATAACAAAAAAATCATTATGAAAAATTTATTTGCCAAGGTAAAAAAAAAAATAATTTTCTTTTTCTATTATTACTGCTAGCTTTTTTTTTTATTATTGATCTTAAAAAGGTTGAATTTTTAGCGTAGAGTAGGCAAAAGAAATATGGAATATAAAACGCTTAAAAACAATGTCAATAAAATTATAATGCAATTAACTTTGATTTTTTCCTTTTAAAAAAAAAAAACATTTTTTTTTTTTATTATAACAATTAAAAATTTTGTATAAGAAAATACAGAAGGACATAAGGTGTATTAATTGTAAAGGAATGGGATGAATTTTTAAGTATATATTTCGAATAAAGGAAAGGGTGACGAGGAATATAAATTCGGCGAAAACTTCTATAGAATTTTATTTTGTTTGCAAATTGGAATTAGTTTAATTCTATTCTTATCTAAATTTTAGTGAAATCAATTTGGGCGAACAATTTCTTTTAGTTAACAATTATATTAATAACTCAATTCTTGATTTTAATTAATCCATATGGCGGAATTATGAGAAATAGTCAATTAATTTAAAGTTTCGCGCAAATTTCGCTCATTTTCCGATTTTTACACTTTTCGCAATCACTGTCAATGCATTCTCATTTCTGTGACAAATTTTTTGCTTTCATATTTTTAATTTCTTGAATATCAACCAAGCTTTTAATAAGATTAAATTAAATAAATGCTCCCTTAATCTCAAATAAATGAAAAATGAACTCAAACTAGAGTAGGTCCAACTGCAAATATTTGACATTTTTATTTACGCTTAGATTTCTGTGTTTCCTTTTTATTTCATATTTTGTTACTCTTTTTTTATAATATTTTTAATTGAATTCCATTTTGTCTTTCTCTTAATTTTCAAAATTTAATTAAAATTTCAATATTGAAAAGATTTTATAAAGATATTTTTTTTTTAAATTTTTTTTGCCTTTCGCGTTATAAACTTATAGGTATAGGTAAAGGTATTCCACGTGTATACTAAAATGGGCATGAAATACATCTTTAGGCGAAATTTAATTAAAATTTTCAAAGGACCCTACATAAAAGAAAGAAAACTAGATAAAATGAGAAGAAAAGAAAAAAAATACATGAAATTTTCTTTTTTTTTTTTTTAAATGAAATTGACAGGTAAAAAATAAGTAATGTTAACTATAAGGTACTTGTCAAGGATTTTCTAAAATCATTAAAAAAATTTTATAAAATTATCAAATAATATAATTTATTATATAATTTTATATATATAATTTCCGATAAGCGTACGAAATCTATAAAAGTCAAATGACGAAGCAAATGAAAATTTGCTAAATGAGTTGCCTTTCTTAGATTAGATTAGATTTTAGATTTTCAAGGGAACCGAGTGGGGCAGGAACGACCCTACGAGCCACTGCAGCCATTTTTGATTTATTGTAGCCTCCCCACCTAAAATATCCCCGTCCCAACTATAAAGCCGGAGATATCCCCAAGGGAGTTGGACAGTAGTTCCCGAACACTTATTTCTTTATTTTTATTTTTTTTATTTTTATGGATCACAATTGTGCGTACAATAAGTGAGTTCTTGTGATCATCAAAGATTGTGCATATAATATTGAAATTTTGCCTGAATTTTTTTAGACCAACGATGGTCTGTAGGCATGTTACTTACTTTATAAAACGGGTTGTTACGTTTTTGCGTTAAAAATGAAGTTGGCAGTAGCAAACTTTGTGGAATTTAAAAATACTACTAAAGAGAAATACAAAACAAACGGGGTATAAGAAGACAACACACTAGACTTCTTTTATTGCATTCTTTAACCTTTATTCATTGTTCTTCAAATGGAAAACAAAATATTTTTAAAAACTACAACTGTATTTTAATTAAAACTCTCATATCCTTATATAATTCTAAATGAAATTATAAGATGAGTAAAAAATTTTTAATGAAATTTTTTTTTTCAATTGAAACATAAAATATTCAAAAACGGAAAATGAGTTTTATTATATAAAATTAAATGAGGAAAAAAATATTTGCACAGGCACAACAAAAAAACAAAAATAAAAAATTTTCATAAAATATTTTTCAATATCATAATTTTCTTTCTTCAGGTTATTGCATTGAAAGGGGTAGTTTGTATATAAGAGAAATAAATAATTATTAATGGGTAGAAATTTTTTGACCTATCTTTCATAAAAATCAGGTCAAATATAAATTTTAATTTTAGAAAATTGTATTTTAAAATTTTTTATTATTGTATATGTATAACATTAATAAATTAAATTTTAAAGTATATTTATTTTTAAATTAATTGCAAAAAAATAATAAAACATTGTTAAAAGGATTTTTAGTTTTGAGGACAAGAAAATATTGTCATTTTGCATAGCAGTACACTGTGCCCCTTAAAATTTTTGTACATTAGTATATGAAACGTGTTCAACAAGTATTCTTCTCAGTCAATGTAGAAACTATTTTACGAATATAAAATGCAAGAAATTAAATATTCTAATGAATACTCTTGTGAGTCTTTAAAAGACGTGCAATGTTGTAATAATTTTCAAAATTAAAGATTCTATAATAGCAACACCAATATAGTAGTAGTATAATTATCTATAATTCTCTGATACTTTCCTTGTCTATATATTGATAGACAGTTATACCTGATATCTATATACATAGATCGCAACAAAATGCATGGTTCTCAAATTGGAATTTTGTTAAATTTTTAAACTAATAGGTACCATCACCAAATTAGTTTCATAAAATCTTGTAAATTCTTTTAATTATTCTAGTATTTTAATTAAACTAATTAATTTTTATTTTACAACTTAATTAATTTAAGTCTTTAAATTTTAAACCATTTAAGAAGCAAAGAAATCACAAAAAATTTAATTTTAAAAATCACATTTAATTAAAAATAAAACAAAGAACCAAAAAGTTATTAATGTGTTCCTGGAAAAATTCCATTATTTTAATTATTTTGATTAAATGAGAATTAATGAATTTTTATAAGAATGCTATTGGAGTTTTTAATTTGTGACATAAACTAGATTGGAACGTTCAAAAACTTCACATTCTAACAAAAATTTTATAGACATTGAATATGAGAATTGTTAGAAGACAGCTGGTTTTATAAGATCTTTTACAAAGTACATAATAATTTTGTCTAAAAAAAAAATAAATTCTAATTAAATTCTTAATCGTAAGCAGTAAATTTGAATTTTTCCCAATTTCTTAATAAGTTTTATTTAAATAGCAAACTATTTTAATTTAATTTAAAAGTTTTTGATTTCAAATGAAAAATTTTTATGCTAGAAATAATAAAAATCCAGAAATAATAATCTACTAACACAAATCTGCGGAATACTTTTAAAGAATTTTTTATTTTATTTGTACTTTTATTTTTATTTTAAATGCATTGGAAACTATTTCATACATTAAAAATGAGACGGTAAATTAATATTAAAAAATGTGATAAAATTACCAGACATATCTAATGTATTTTATACATAATTTCTTATACAATCAATTACGTAATTGAGTAATTTTCTCGAGATAGCAATTCTGTTAAAAATAATAATTATGAAATTGAGAGTAAATTTCTCGACAAATTTTGAATTTTCTAAACGTAAAATTTGTTAAACTTGAAAAAGTTTAATTCGAAAGGTTTCTTATTACTCAAAGAACTTAAAAATTTTGAGTTTTAAAATTTCGGTATTCAAAGCGAAACGTAATACATCCTACTCATACCTTCACGTCACACCCATCATACCCTCATATTATTTCTCAAATTTGCAGATTTATAACCGAAATAATCTAATTTTTTTTTTAAATTGCATTTGATTTCTCTCTTAACAGCCGACTCCGAAATATTTCAAATATGATCGGGAAAGTATATATAAAATGCAATAGAAATGCAATGCAGATGAGACAATTGAAAACTATTGAAAAAAATTTTTTTTCAAATTTTCACATTATACCAACGCTACTATATTTGGTATTAAAAAACGAAGACCCAATTTACAAACTAAAATATTTAAGAAAAATACAACAAAATATTTTATAAGAAATCTTACAAAATTTTAAGAAAATCTTTTTGTTTTTGTTTTTTTTTCTTTCTGCTTAGAGAAAATTAAGTTTTTCTCTAACAAAATGATTAATTGCGAGCAGAGGTTAAATTCCATTCTAAATTAGTGAATCATTTAAAAAAAACAAAATAAGAAGAAGAAAGAAAAAATTAAATGAAAATCTTTGCTTTCAAATTTAATTGGAATTTCGTAAATCTGTTGAAAAATAAAATTTTAAAGAATCAATGAAAATTAAGTGAAAAGAACAACAACAAAACAAAAAAAAAAAAAACGATGCTGAAATGAAAAATGAAATTTTCCTTCTATTCAATTTTCCTGTAAATTTTGTGTCATCTTTTATTACTTTTAATTGACAATTTTCCAAAGATTTTTTTTCAAGAAAAAATTTGTAATAAAAATAAAAACAAAGCAATAAAATGAAGCAAATCCATAAGAAACGAATCTTAATTTCTTATAAAGGAATAGCTAAACCAAGAATAAAGAAAGAAAATCATTTTTCCAACTGTAAATTAAAAAATAAGAAGATTTATAACTAAGTATATAGGTACTTGTAAAATATTTATGTATGTATGTATGTACACATATGCGACTCTAAATTTGATAAAGAGAAAATTTCACTAGAAAATTAATTGAATTTTTACCGACCGTATTGTGTAAACAATAGGTAGGTTATGTGATGGCAACAAATTTTGCATATCGAGTTTTCGGTGGGAACGTACTTCTCCATAGTAGGGAAGTGTAAATAAACTATTTTTAGCAACCTGTCGGTCTGTCGGTCTGTCGGTCTGTCGGTCTGTCGGTCTGTCCGTCTGTCGGTCTGTGTGTGCACGCGTGTATCTCAAGTTCGGCTGAACCGATTTTGATGAAATTTTATATGTAAGTTTATTTCCACCATGGCACGGATCGATCAACTTTTGGTATATATCAGGCCTCGGGAACTGCACTTTTTAGCGGGCCTGTTTTACATTTTTGAGCATATTGAAGAACATATTCAACCGATTTACTTGAAATTTCATATATAAGTTTTGCTCTACCGGCGATGAAACCTCCTAGCTTTTGGAAGAAATCAGGCGTCAGCAACTGGACGTTTACTACGGGCCAAATATACATTTTTGTGTATATAAAGAGAAATAATCAACCGATTTCATTGAAATTTAATATATGAATTCCCCGTATTAAAACAATGAACATATAAATTTTTTGGAAAGATCAGGCATCGGCAACTAGACGTTTACTACGGGCCAATTATACATTTTCGCGTATATAAAGAGAAATAATCAACCGATTTCATTGAAATTTAATATATGAATTCCTCGTATGAAAACTATGAACATATAAATTTTTTGGAAAGATCAGAGCTCGAAAACTGATCTGCGGGCCGATTTTACATTTTTCACCATATCTACGGAACGAATTGATGGAGTTTCTTGAAATTTGATATTTGAGTTCTGGTTGTTACCAAAACTAACTGGCAAGCATTTCAGGGAATTCGGGTATCACAAAGCGAAACTCTAAGAGCCAAATTTACATTTTTCTAGGTATGTTAACTATAAGCTTACTAATGTCCTAAAAATTGGAAAGAAGTATTTAACAGACATTTTTATAATATTCTGTAACACTTTCACTTAACTAGACAATACACATTGCGGTCGGTTATGTGCTGACCACATCAGATTTTTTTTTTTTTTGTTTGAGAAAATTTTAGTCTTTTATTATTTTAATAGAAAATTATCGTAAGATTTTAGTGAAAATTAAATTTATATTTAATCTAAATTATACTTGAATGATGAAAAATTACTTATATAATATATGTACATACATAAATCTTATATATAAATTAATTTAAATTTCTTAGAAAATTATTTTTCTCTTCAAATTTCCACAAATGATCAAAAAGATTATAAAATTAAAATGAAGTTATTTTTTGTTTCAAAATCACTGTGTCTTAATCTAGTGAAACAATAAGAATAAAATGTAATTAAAAATAAAATTAATTAGTGAAAATATTTTGTTTTATGAGAAAAAAAAAAAACTAATTCAATTTGAAAATTTATCACCCATTTTAACTAACTTTTACGTTTCTGGCTACGTCCTACTTAAAATGTATAAATCCCAACAATATTTGTGATTATCATGACAAACTCATTTGGCAAAGATTTTTATATTAATCGAAAAAAGCAAATTGATTTGGTAAAAACCTTAGATTATCGGGCAATTTTTCACTGAACGTAAGTAATTTGAAAAGCTCTTTAATATCTAACATTAAAATATTTTGAACTTAAAATTTAAATAAATTTTTCAATAGGTATTTCGTATTTGTTTGTCTGATTACAAGAATGTGCTATGTTAAGAACCATTGACGAAAGAACATAGGCACTCATTTTCATGAAATTGTAAAGGAAAATTGAAATTAATTTTGTATACAATGGCCTGGGAATATTCATTCAGTTCTAAAATCTTCAATTCATTTAATATAGGAATTCTTGTCTTAGGAATTTTTTTTCAGCTTTGCTTAAATCCAAATCCATTCAAAAGAGGCGACTAAATGCAATCTGGTACTATTCACGGCAATTTCACAAACATTGAAAATATTTAATTTAAAATTAATTGCAATAACACTATGGTTCATATAGGCAAATCTTAATACTTATTTTGGTTTCTGTCAGTGCTATTCTGTCAGCTTAGAAAATTTAAAAACTGAAGAAATCAGTGCTACTTTTAAAAACAGTTGGCAACACTGCATAAATGAAAAAAAATTTTTGAAACTAAATATTGATTCCCCATCTTCACTTTATAATAAATTATAGCTTCTCAGTTGTATTTTTAAGTTATTTCAATTTTTGATTATTGGTAACATTAATTTTCATGCTGGCAATATGAGAGTAGATCTTTCTAAGTTCTTTACACGAAAACCATCAGCTTTTTGTATAGTGTTGTCATAAAAACGCATTACATTTTCAGATTTAAGTAAGAACATCAACTCAATCTATTTAATAATTTTTAGCCCATTTTATTCAAATATTCCATAAAAACCCAACAATATTCTCAATATTATCAATATTTTTCCTAATATAAAATAAACATCCAAAATATATGTACATATAGAGTGGCAAACATAATGAACACCCAAAAACATGTTTTTCAATATTTTCTTATTATGTAAGTATTTTGTTTTCAAAACCATGTGGGTTATTTTTTTCTTTCTATATACATACGAGTATATACGAGTAATTTCAAAATTATTCAATTTTAATAAACTAGGCGACATGCCATTATATTGTCTCCTTTCCTTTCCAACATCTCAAAACGTATTGAGAGCAAAATAAAAAGCAATAATTTTCATTTTCATTACAAATGAACTGAGAACATTTTAAGTATCGTTATTCATTAGCAAATTCACATTAAATATAAAAATTAAAATAAAACAAAATCTTAGAAAATTTGCCGTCATTTTTATAGCGTTAATATTATAAGAATCAACTCAGATTCAAAATATATAAAATATATATGTATATCTGTATATCAGTAATATATATATGTATGTAATAATAAAAATAAAATAATAAAATTCGAATATAATTATGAAGTTGTTCGACTCTATTAAAGGATAACATAAGACAAGTACTGACGTTGGACGTATTTAAAATCTAACCGTATCTATAAGGCAATAATGGTGTTAAATAATCCCGAAACAAAATCAAATTTATTTTGCAAACCGGTTTAGAATTAAGGGGGGGGGGGGGGGGGGGGGGGGGGAGGCGGTACTTCGAAAAAAAAAACCCACTATTTACTTGCATTCCAAAAATTTATTCGCAAAGGATCCCGAGTAGCAGCTTTGCAATTCAAAATCTAAAAATTAAATAATAACAATTAACTGTATATAGTTCTACCACCACTCTTTACGAGTATTACTTTGATTTTCTATAGTCTAACTTACTGATCTTAAATTTATTGAAAACTTATTGCAAATTCGAAAATAATAAAAAATATTTTACGGAATTGGTTCACTATTAATATTTGACCTAGTCAATAATCCCTTACAATAAATAAAATAGAACAAGTTCCAACTGTTCACTTTGTCGCAAAAACGGAGACTAAACGGAGACTAAAGACTATTGTAAACGTAATGGAAAATTTCAGTATACTATACAAACTATAATCATATAATGTTAGTATAACAAACAGAACAAAAATATTTCAAATAAAAAAATGACACCATAAAAATGGAAAATTCATTGCAAATTACTTATTAGTCTGAGAAATTTTTAGATTCCTACATTAAATTTATATAGCACAAAAATAAAAATGAGAAAAATAAAAAAAAAAAATTTTAGGGACCTTCTAAGTAGAATAATATTAAATCTTATTGCTATTTAAATATAAACGATACTCGTATAACATTATGCAAATTAATAATATGTGCGGCTCATTTACATACATACATTCATACATGAGTCATTTTAATGTCATAATGATTTTATATATTATGAGATCTTTTATTTTTGGCTTGTCGTCTGGTGTTATGATTATTTCTTTAATATTCGCGTCTATACTTTATATAATTTATTTATATGAAACTTTTATATAATTTTAAAATTGTTATATTTTGAATGTAGGAAGTAAATTAATATGTTTTGCAAAATTCTCATATATTTTTTTTGTAAAAACACTTCTGAAACAGATAATTATTCCAAACTTTTGCAAAATTACTAATTTTAGTAATATAATTATTATGTAATGTAAATTTTATGTATGTATGGGCAGTATGAAATTGTTTTTTTTTTTTTAAATCAAAGTGGTTTTTAGATATAAACTGGTTAGAAATGTGTATACGAGTTAATGATTTAATGTATGTGCATATAGAACGAAATTACTACCATATGGAAGACTAATAGTATAATAATGATTTGTATGTATGTATGTAAGTGGTATGTAAAATAATTTACGATTGAAGTGCCTGACAACTAATCTGAAAGCGGAGATTTTGTTTAAAATTAAAATTTAATAAAATTCTTGGTTATAAACAGAAGTTGTCTCAGAAGATTTTGTGAATTGAATTTTAAAATTTTTATATTCTGAAAAGCATTTTTAGTATCTTTTTAAACATAAAATCTTGAGTCTTAATCTGAACTTAAATTACTTTAAATACTATTTCACAGTTTAACAAGTTTTTTCATATTCCCATAGAAATGTAAAAGGGATTTTAAAAATAAAACCCTTATCAAGATAGTAGAATGGGACGACGATGCATAGAAATTCAAAAGATCTTTTATGCACACCTACCACGAACACTCAGTGTTTTGTCAAGAACATCCCTTCGAAACCCACATTTTTGACGATTCCCAGCAATTTCTCCGAAGGAAATATATAGGAAAACCTTGTTCTAAGCCGAGAAAAAATATTAGCCGCCTTTTAAAAGTTTGTCCTTTTGCTTAAAAGTAAAATTCTCAATAAATGTAATGCACGAGGGTCCAACTAATTGCAATAGTATACGGAACATCTAATTTTAACAAATTTGTCCAAAATTTTAATATTTATGTTTACACAAACATTGTGCCTATTTGTTGCGAAAACCTACAGTTTTGTTACATATTCCCTCTTTTTTAGTGTGTTTTGATCAATTTATGAACTTTTTGGGAAAATTAATTTTACATTACGCATAATAACAGTTATTTTGAAAAAAAAAAATTTTAATTACCATTTTTATCAGTGAGAAAATGTATAGAATTCTCGGACACTTTAATTACACTAAAATTTAATCATAAAATTCTTTTTTTTTTATTACTTCTTTAAAAATTATATGAAAAATCTTTCCTGATTTCATTTTAAAACGAAAAACCATTCATCATTTATATGAATATTTCATACTTTGGCAAATGTCACATATGACAAATACTTGAACTCACCCCCACTATTGTAACAAAAAAAAAAATTTAAAATCTTTAATTCTGCCTAAACCAACCTACAACTTCCTAAACTCAGTAAACAACAAAAAAATTTTCTTAAATCAAGATGATGTTTTAGGAAAAACTATTTTTATGTTGTCCATGGGATTCCTTAAAATTCTCAAAAATCTATAAAATTTACAATGTAAAGCAATGCAAAGTACAAAAGGCAACAAAACAGCAATACACGACTGAATAACCAAAAAAAAAAATTTCATCCTTATAGAAATTCTAATTTCATATTTATTTTTTTTTTTTTTTACTTATTTACTCTAAGGAACAAAAAATCTAAACAAAGTCCTTTTTTATTTCTCATTTCCTTTCTAATCATTTTTGAAAATCCTTTTTTATTCACAAACAAATTATTTGCCTCATTTGTACACACATATTTTGGCATTATGGTGCAAGAAAAATTATAAAAAAAAAAAAATTCAAAAATTTCCTTTTTTTTTTTTTGGAAAACCAAATGGGAATCACCCTTGGAAATTAAACCACAATTTTCACTATACCTCATATAGATAGAGATTATAAAAAGAAGAAAAGTAAACTAAAATACTAATTTTGAGTGCGTATAGGTAAACCAGTGCTATACCCTTAACAATATACACCCACCCACCCACCTACCTACTACTATTCCACTAAAAATTACTTAGAATTTAAATGGTATTTTGTTATTCCGTATATGTATGTATGTATGAGCATTTATTAATAATATGGTATAGTATGTTCCTTTCCAAAAATTTGTTTCCCATATTTTGTGCACAAAAATCCTTTAAGGTTGAGTCTCTTGAAGCTCGTAAATCTTGTTCTTTGTCACAACAGGATTTTTGTTTTTTTTTTCTATTATTTTATTTATTATGAATATTTTTGCATGTTTTATGTATAATATTATCAAATCCTTTCATTATGGTAAAAGGGATTTTTTTATGGTGTTTTTTTTTTTTCTTTTCTTCTTTTCTTATTTCAATGCATATACATGTTATGTAGATGTGGTGTAGGGATTTTCGGTGTTGGTGGTATCGGTTTTGTTTTAGAATATTTTATTTGGGTTAGAATAATATTATTATTATATATGTAAATATTTTGCAAGAAAAACTAAGTATGTGCTATATTATAAATATTTGCCAATATATACTTTGTATTTATGTAATTCTACATTATATACAAAATGTATATAAATACGAGGGCATTTTCATGTTCAACAATACTGCTTTTGAAAATTATTACAATATAGATGGCGTTATTAATTTATTACTATACAAATTATGATGTATAGATGGCGTTCTTCATTTTAATATTTTCGGTTTATTTTTATTTTGCGAAAATAAATTTTTGTATTACAAACAGCGATCCGCAATCAATAATAAATCATAAAATGAAATTGTTTTGTAAAACAAACTGAAGACAAAGAAAATGTAGAAAATTATGAAAACGAAAATTTAATATTAAAATCAGTTTCGTAGTGTGATGTGGTCTAATAATTTCATTATTGATTTATGTAAATTGCAAAAATATTTAAGAAAATCTAAAGTGTAGCTCTGTGGGACTCAAAAATTTTATGGCATGTGTACAGGAAAATTGGATTAAGCTGTAAGAATACACTGAATTTCAATCAATGAAAGTCTCGTAAACGTAAAAAAGCTAAACTGAATTTCACATAAGATAAGAAAATTGAATTGAATTCATAATTGGTGACCAAATGTCCGTAATAAGGGTTAAAATACCTATCTACTTTGAAATTAGTTAATCATTTAAAACACCATTTTAAAAATTAAAATTTTTGATGTGGTCCTTATAAAAATTTCAAATATCTTTTATATTTTTTATTCATATTGTTCCTATTTTATTATTTTTAATAATAATTTGCATAAAATAAGATAGAGAAAATAAATAATTAAATTTATATTTAGTTATATAAATCTATATATTTTCTATATTGGAATTTATTGGAATTCCAGATGTTTTCATGTTCCACATATTGCATTTTCTAAAACCGGAGCAAGAAATTGAATTTACCTAGCCAGCAACCTACCAACCAACACAAAAAAAAAAAATATATGACATTTTTATAATTCATTCATTTTTTGAACGCTTCCTTAAAAAAAATTTCTGAAATTAATTTTATTTCTTTTTTAAAAACACTTATTTACCATTTGTATAGCAGTTTAGGACGGAAAATTCATTTTATATTCAAATTTATTATGCATTTTAAATTTAATATTCAATTTAATACAAAATATAAGAGCTCATATTAAAAATAGGTTCCCGTACCCAGGTGTTAAATAAACAATATAAAAATGAACGAAAGTGGCAAAGAGAAAAGTTTAAATAACAAAAAAAAAACTAAACAAAATAAAATATATGAAAAGCAAAGAAAAAAAAAGTACCGTTACTAACCAAAAAGTAAACAAAAGGTGCAAATAATCGAATGAAATAAATATAAAAATCAAATAAATCATTTTTATTACCTGAGATTCAATACACAAAATAAATAATAAAGAATAAAATTGCAAAACAAAAACATACCCTTCTATATTTTTCATTTTGTAGACTTTTATTGGAGAGTTTTATTTCTCTATTTGTTTTGTTTGATATATTAAGTTTATTTTTTTTATTATTTTGTATATTTTTTTGCTTTTATGTTTTCTTAATAAATTTTAAATTGAAATTTTCAAAAAAAAAAAGTTTTCAAAAACTTTTCGCTATTATTTACGTCTATGGTACATTAAAAAGTTTCCACCGTAAAAAAAATAATTCTTTAGAAATTTGTACGTTTATAAATAGAAACACAATATTTATAACACTCATACTCTGTTATATTATTCTGCTGGCTCTATTGCTTTCCTGGCTCTATTGGTCTCCTGGCTCTATTATTATTGAAGAAGAATGTATTGAGTTATAACTGCCCAAATCTCTTTAATATTTAATGGAGAATTCGCAATGGCACCATTTTAAGCTTAAAAAATGTTCAAATTATTCTTGTAGAATTAATCATAAAATTCAGTAGTCGATTAAATTTTATTGTTCTTTTGCTTCCAGAATTAGACAAGTATAGATTATGTGTGACTTGTGCTGTTTAATTAATGTTATTTTTAGAGGAATTTTCAAAATTTACAAACAATATTAATAATCGCAGGTATGCAGCGCCACGAGCGGTCTCTAGAGAGAATATTATATAAAAATTATGAAAAAATATTTTCAAAATAGTAACATTTTTTCAAATTGAAGAGAAATTCAAGGCAATCTAGCTTTTACCGACAAGATAATTACAAGACAGCAAGATAATTACCGACAAGACGATCTTGCTTTTAAGTCATTACTGACAAACAAGCTTAAAACATATATGTAGGTGTAAAAGAATGCCTGCCATATATAATTACTCAATTACACTAAAATGGTATGCAAAGTTTTTTAATTAAATTTGTATGGAGAACATAAAAGCATTTTAAATTTTGAAAATATGCGAATATTTTATTTAATAAATAAGTAATTCACCACTCGAGAATATTACGCACATTCATTATATTGTACCTTAAGTTGAATAACACTTTAAGGAGTTTGATTTAATTTTTTTTTTTAATTTTATTATTATTTTTCGAAAGCATTTTTATTATTTAAAAAGTTCTATGGAAAAAAAAAACAACAAATTTTCAATTGGTTATGAAAGATTTAATTTAATTTTTTTTTTTTTCAAAATTTCTGTTTTGGGGAAAAATTACTGTATATTATTGTATATTTATATTTACACCTACCTATATTTTACCTAACTATAATACCATTCACAATAGCAATAATAATAGAAAACAGAACAGAACAACAAATGAAAAAGTTTTGTAAATTCACAGGTGAATTGTTCCATTGTTATTAATTTTGTTTGCATTTTGGAATCATGGTTTTATTTCACACTTAAAAAACAAAAATAACAAAACAAGAACAAATAACTTTTATCCTTTTATTTTATTTATAGGTTATTGAAAAAACAAGAGTGAAATTAAAAAAAAATATTCAAACTTTTTATATAAAATAACTAGGGGAAAAGTTCGAACAACTTAAACACAAAAACAAAAGTATAAAGTTCTTGTTTACGCTTAAATATTTTTTTTTTCAAATTTTTAATTTTGAAAAAAAAAAATTTGTTTTCATCATAAGCACCTTACAAATATTAAAATATTTTTCGTGTAACCTAATCATTTTTATATATAAAATTTAGTTGTATAACAAATACCAAAAACTGCCAAATTCAGCCCCTTTCACCCTTATGATTATTTATATTTCTCATTTAGGTAAGCTAAGCTCATAAAGAGTCTTGTTTTACTTATTTTATTTTTTGTACTCGTTCTAGAATCTAGTAGATAATAAATATTTTTTTTAAAAAAATTCTAAATATTCTTTTATTTATTTGTTCCCGATTTATTCCCCTTAAGAGCATAGGGACTTCCACAAAGCTTCCCCAACGAACTCTTTTACTTCGTTACGAGTCATTCGTTTTACTTCGGTTCATGTCATGTCGGCCGGATTTTTTTCTTAATTGTTCTTTGACATTTATTCTTGTGTCGTTCAACGTTTCTTCTAAATTGTATGTTCTACTTCAATACCTGCCTTATAATTGTTTCAGATTATCGTTGCAATATCTGGCCTATATTCATCCCCTAATAATCAAAATTCATGTATATTGTAAAGTGCTGCTTTAAGTTTATTTTAATGGAGAAGCTGCTTTAAGGTTTATATACAATGTATAACCTTTACCTACTTTAAGGCAAAATTAAACTACGTTTACTCAAATGCTCGTTTACGAGCATTTTGCCCATATAGATATAGCTTTAATATTTTTTTTAATTGGAAAAATAATATTTATAGGTTAATTTTTACTTCTCTATCCTATAGCTTTTAAAAACCTTTTAGATCCAAAGTACAAACACATACAAAACACATTAAGATTGAAAATTTAGAAATTTATTAAAAATAAAATATTTAAAATTTTGATTTTGTTTGAAAAAATATATTAATATTCTCTAAAATTTTATAGGCACTATAAATATACAAAAACACTATAATATTGTACATAAGTAAACATTTAACGAACCAGTTTAGAAAAAAAAAAGAACCGTATATAAAGCCCTAAAACCATAACAAAAACTTTATTTTAAAAAATAATTAAAAGAAAATATTAGTATTATTAATAATAAATTCATAATATTGTTATGCTTCATGTATACCTTCAAAATTTATTACAAAAGGTAAGTATATTTGAAGTATGTGCATGTGTGTTTTGAAAATCTAATGTGTTGCCGGCTTGTTCCCATGTTATTACACATATAAGGTTCATTAAATATTTTTAGTATTACTTTCATAAAAAAATCAAAATTTTTGTTAATGTTTATTTATTTCATCAAAATTTTTAACACACAATATGTTATACTTATATAATATAATACTAAAAGCATATGAATGTATGTATGTATACAATGTATACAATTCGTACATACATAATACTAAGGTTAAAGAAAACAATATCCTCTTGTATTTTCATCCTTTTTACCCAAAATACCAAAAAAAAAACAAAATGTTAATCTAAACAATATTTATGACCTCTAATAGCATTTTTGAAACCTGGCATATACATATGTACATATGTACATAATGTAAGTAATATTCTATGTATATGTATTATAAATATGTATGAAATATTTGAATTGTATAATGGAATAAGTTTTATTAAAATTTTGTATAAACACATATAAAATATTTGAGTAGAATGCCGACAGGTCAATGTTCAATAATTTAAATATATTCAAAAGATACTTGAACACATGTTTTTTTTTATGTGAAAATTAAACAAGAAAAAAATATTGATCAAATAGAGAGACGACAATTTTGATTTTTTCTTTTTTAAAAAAAAACACTTTAGAAAAATAATTATCGCCAAAAAAATCACATTAAAACCAAAAGTTTTAAACAAAAAAATAATTATTTGTATACATGCACACACACATTAGTACATATACGAATCCAATAATAATATTATTATTGTGCATGCATCCTATAATTCAAACAAAATGTATAGGTATGTACATGAATGTGTACACAAAAAAAAAAAAATTTGGTTTTCGGTTTGTTTAGAAATAATAAAGACCTTTGATATGAAGCGCCAATGTTAAGATTTAAAAATAAAAATTTTGTTTTTTAAACCAAAGAATTATAATTAAATTATTTGATATTGCACACTCATATCTCATAACTTATCATGAACGAGAGAGCAATTTCAAATTAAGGACGTATACATTTGTAAAACGCTACATATAATTGCGTAACATATACAAGGTTTGTAACTCTAATTAATATTAGAGGCTGAAAGGTATTACAGCGATAAT
Organism: Condylostylus longicornis; assembly: GCF_029603195.1. Lineage (NCBI taxonomy): Eukaryota > Metazoa > Arthropoda > Insecta > Diptera > Dolichopodidae > Condylostylus > Condylostylus longicornis. The sequence continues at coordinate 638,481 of NW_026578128.1, read as the reverse complement.
AGTTGAAATCGATTTGTAAAAAACTATTAGGCTATTGTGAATATACGGCACTATACTGTATAATAATATATTCACAATAATCATCGATTTCAACGCCTGATACGTAAGAATTAATATTTGAACAATTGCGAAGGATTTTATGTGGTTCAGTTTATATACTTTACTTTAAGTATAGAATTCAGAACTAAGTATAGAATATAACAGAACTCATATTTGCGATTCGACAAAATTGACATTGTACCGTTATATAGATCTAATAAGAAATTATGTCGCCCCTGTATACAGTCTATGTTTATTAATGATTATATTACTTTGCTGACAGCGAAACTATTTATTAAATTTTCGGCTAATTTTAAATTTCGTCTTATAACTAATTCAAATAGCATTTTATTGAAACTTATATACAAAAAATTAAAGAATTTAATTAAAATCTCAGCAAATTGAAAAGCAATTTTAAACTTTCATTGATAACTTTAATGAGAATTTTAAAATTCAAAGAATGTGTTCGTACAAAATGAATTATAGCTTTCTATCATACCTCTTTGATATTATCTACACATCACTGTCATTAAATGTAAATATGTATATACACGAAACGAATAATATTTGAGGCGTTCTGTCATTTTACGAGTATACTATACACAATAATTATGGGAATACCTATATTATGTATGTATATAATATTATGTGCATATACGCACGTAAGGTTAGCAAGCATATTGTACTGTATTAGTACTAAAATTAAACTAAACACGTATGTGTATATATAATTATGTACATATGTATGTATGTCAAACTGTGAAATCACACATTATGATTTGCCAGCGGCATTATTTTTATGAAATTCAGATGTTATTTTCAATTTTGCTTTTTTGATTGCGTTACAAGTTTTGTTCATCATCTTTTCATCTTAAAAAGATTTGTATCTGTTTATGGTCAAATGATAAATCCATTAAAATGTTTATTTGTCAAAAAATTTTGTTTATGAGAATTTTTTTTTTTAGTATCTTTCTGTTTTAAATATTTTTACCGAATTTGTACATAAAAAGGTCAAATAATAAATTGGTTGCAAAGAAATATTTTTAAATAATTAAATAATAAGCGAAATAATTACTAAAAAAAAAATATTTTTATGATGTGCGCGCACGGGCTTATGGAAAGCAAGTATATGTACACATACAAATTATGTGCATACACACAATGTATTGAATTGTGTAATCAAAAGGTGCTCGTTAATAATATTTAAGTGTAATTGTTTAAAAATAAATAGAAATTAATAATTTTATTATGAGAAATTTTATTTGAGTTATATACAAAGGTATGTTAAAAAATTTTACAAACGGGAGATTAAATTGTTCTAAAAGCAGAAAACCAAATCGAACAGGGCTATGTTTTTATTTTAGGAAATTACAACAAAATAAAAAAAATTAAATATTTTTGTTGAAATATATTCAAAATTTATATTGTTGCCTGATTTGATTTATAATCTAAATTTATATTCATTTTAATTAATAATTAAATATTTTATATGATTACTAAAATACAAAGTAATTTTTAACGCAGTTGAGATCAATATAATAGATTCTTAAGAAATTATGACATTAGTTAGTGTAGTACACCAACAATTTTAAGTTAAAATGTAGAAAATGAGCCTCACATAAATGTAATAAGTGTACCTCCCAATTAGGAGCTATACATAGAAATGAAAAGTAAAATAATTGATCGGAAACTGTATTTCTCTCATTGCCAAACTCCCCTTTATAATATCCCTTTATTAAGTCCCTTTTTATAATATGCCAATATGCTCTATTGTAGCTCAACTAGACTTATTATAAGCACTATGTATATACCTACGTAAATTTAAGCTAGTTCAATCATTAAGTGTATTATAAAAATATATTGCTCGCAATAATGACAATAATTATTATACCATTTTCTCATTCATATTCAATACAATTACAAACAAATATAACAAAATATAAATATGCGCAATTTTTTAATATAATTCAAAAATCTCTTCCTACAACACGAATTTAATTTGTAATAATAAATTTTTTTTTTGCTTTTGAGAAGACATTAATCATTTTAATAACGAATAATAATATCATTAAAAATCAATTAAAAAAATTAAAGTGGAAAAAATATTTATATAATTTTCTTAATGACAGTAATAATATTAAAAAAACAAAAAAAAAAAAAAAACTTTAAAAACCCATTAACTTATCTTTCCTCCCACGTAAGAAAATCAAGATTTAAAACTATTCACAAATCAACAAAAAAAAAACAAAGAGACAAGAGCAAACGTAAAAAGAGTAAGCGAAACTGCATACGCAAAAAAAAACTAAAAACAAAAAAAATGTTACCAAAACGAACGGAAAATTTGCGCAATTAATCTTTGAAGTTTCAGATGTCAAAAAAAAAAATTTCAAAATGAAAAAAAAAAATTAACTTGAAACTTATGGTGGAATTATTTTGGTTTTATTAATAATTTTGCTTGCCATATGAACTTAATGAATAATTAACTGAAGACAAAACAACAAATCGCAACAGCCAACAATTATACAATCAAACATTTGCTTGCGCCGTTATGAGCGCGAAATTATTATTTTTTAAAATCTGCTAATTTTTTTTAAATTCATTTCAACAGCAAATCCGAAACGAAATCATAATTTTTTTTTCTTTCTCTCTCTCTCTCTCTCTCTCTTTTGAAAAATAATTTCAATTTCAAGTCCATTTGTTTCACGATCATCAATTTCATATCATGCTGCGTAAGAATTTTTTTCGAAAGCCATAAAAATACGAAGATATTTTATAAATTTTCATCAAAATGAAAAATTATGATGGCAATTTTAATAAATGCACTTTCTAACCTCATTATGTCATTCTGTCTCTGAATAATTTATTTATTAGTACTATTCAAATTGTTTGAATTATTATGGAAGTAATTAAATATTGTAATAGTTTTATTTATGAAAGGCTGGATGTAAATTTCTATAACTAATGTTTAAGCATATTTAACACTCAAATACAATAAGTGACTGACAATACTGTCGAATGCAACTTCTGTATTACGAGCGATATCTCGTAAATCTTTTTATTTCATTTGGAAAAATATAAGTGACTTCTCTGTTTCGTTTCAAATTTTAATTCGGTGCATAGTCCTGAAATGAACAGTGACATTTGAAAGTAACTATAGAAATAAGTTAGATTTTTTTCGTAGGAAATCGATCATTTTTTGTAAGACGCCGGCTACGTCATGTTCCGTAAGCCTTTTTTAATCTAAAAATATTTTTGGTAGTTTGATAATCCACAATCTTTTATTAAGATATGCTTGAAATCGCCATAAAATGTTGTGATTATGAAGGCAATTTTAAATACTTGAAATTTTCAAACTACCTTGTAATTTTTGAGTTCTTTTCCATTTTTATTCCATTTTTAAAATATTGCATTCCTTAATATCATTATGGTATATAAAAATACATTAAAATTTTTTAGAATTTCTTGTTTGTTTTTAATTCCATTATTATATTATACTATCCCTGTTATATACCATAAATTCAATGTGCGCCCACAACTTCTTAAAAATTTTAAGATAAAAAAATTATATAAGAAAATTACAGCATTAAAAAAGACTATGTTTTAAAGTAAATCCATCAACCGTACGGTATGCATATTTGACTATACATAAAAAAAATTTTAAATTATGCTAAATGTAGATCGAAATTTAAAATAGTAACGCACTTCACCATACATTATACACGGATCTTATGTACAGATTTTAAAACAAAAAAAAAATAATGAAATTAAAAACTTGATGATTGCGAATATTTATTTATTGTAATTTGTTTGTATATGTATAGTCAATCAGTCAGTCTTTTTTTTTTGTTTCTTGGTTCTCTCTCTTTTCTCATTTACTTTAAGACAAATCGTGAGAATTTTTCATCCTCCGCATTAAATATGGTATTACAACAGTTTTGCATCAAACATTATTTTTGTTTTTTTTGTTACAACAAAAATAATAAAAAAGTATGAAAGAAGAGAAAAGTAAAAAAGCAATAAAAATAGTGCTGAAACGGCGCGCACAGTATGTATGAATCGTTGTAATGAAGTAACTATAAATTATCTTTAGAAGTATATTATGGAATGAGATTAATTAGCTAAAGCTGTAGGTTGAACTAAAACGCTTAAAACATTCGGAAAAATGAGAAAAAACAAAAGAAAAAACTGGAATGATTAATCCTTTTTTATCTACTGAATGCATGATTAACTTTTTAAATGATTTTTATTATTTGATTTTATTATTGTAGCTGTCATTTTAATGTTACGGGCAAGTAAAATACAAAAAAAAAATTTATATACATATATAAATAAATTTAGCTTTCATTAGTCAATATTGTAGGACAACACTATGTTGTAGCAGAATTCTACATTATGATTGTTTTAAATCGGAAAATTCAGTATAGAAAAGATTTTGTGATAATGTACCTAGATTATGAAATTTCATAAATTTTATTTTCCATTCTTTCTCGGGCTGCCTATCTTTTCCTCCTAACGCATATTTTTACGTACGAGGCCTGCCCCAGAATTAAGTAGCCTAACCAAGAAAACACAAAAATTTTGAAAAAAAAATAAGCCTGGCAGAAAGCCCTATCATTTTTAAGGATTAACTGTCACACTTTTATTTTTTTATTTTTTCGTTTCAAATTACCGACTATTAATAGTGAAGCTTTTCAGTAAATTTTTAATATGGATAAAATTGGTCATCGTTATGTCATTCAATATTTTTATTTGAAAGGTCCAGCCGGTATCAAAAGTGAACTAGATTCTACACTAGGGGAGTCTGCTCCCTCATATGCAATGATTAAAATGATTGGGTAGCGTAGTTTAAACGTGGCCGTACGAGCTGTAAAAATGAACATCGCACTGGTCGACCAAATGAGGTCACCACGCCAGAAACGGTTAAAAAAATCCACAAAATTATACTAGACGACCGTCGATTGAAAGTGCGTGAGTTAGCTGATATAGTAGGCTTATCAAAAAGTGCTGTACATCGGATATTGACCGAAAATTTGAAAATATGGTATCGAAGCAATTCAACACCGCTGGCAAAAGTGTATCGACCTAAAAGGGAACTATGTTGAGAAATAAAAATAAATTTTGTCAAAATTTTTGTGTTTTCTTGGTAAGGCTACTTAATTCTGGGACAGCCCTCGTATATTATAATCCTTTAAATAAAAATGTTTCAAAAATTTTTGACAGTCTGACAGATTTTTTTATTTTATCATTATTATTCCGTATAAAGAAGAAATTTTATGACCATCGGAAAAATTTCAAATAGTTGATTAATATTTACCGAAGATGAACTTTTAATATATAAATTAGGAAATAAATTTATTATAAATTTGTAACAATGATGTATTCGCTTCGTATATACATATATAAAATATAGAAAATCGTGTTACAGTACAGTACATCGATGTGAGTGAACTCGGATTTAATACATTTTTTTGAACATATTATTTAGGAAAGCATGTAAGTATATAGCGATTTATGGGGAATCAAAAAGATTTAAATGGAAAAATTAATATCTTAAACGCCTACATTATGGTAGTGAGTACGATGAACACTATTCATTAAAAACACTCTCCCAGAGAATGAGAGAAAATATTTCATCTGAATATTGTATTTTTCTCTTAACTGTATATAGCTTTATCTTTCTAAAGTTCAAAACAGAACAAGAGAAATTTTATGTGGCGAAATGTCGGAATTTATAGAGAATACACAATGATGAGTAAATGGGGCTGTCCATGAATCAGGCAATATTACTGACGCAAATTCCACCTTCAACGGTTTTTTTTTTGGTATTATCTGTTTTCATGTGTTTGTGACATTATAATATGCAAAATACTGTTCAATTGATTTTCCTGTTTCGTTCTTGTTCTAGGTTAACAACAGATATCGTTCACCGTTGCCGTTCACCGCTTTGGATCTGTTTTCACAGTAAGGTTGCGTTAATTAAAATGGTGCGTATTAAATAAAAATTAGCGGTGTCTTAAAACCAATATTATTTAGACGAATTACTAGAAAATTAATTACCAAAAAATAAATTGAACTCTTAGCATTCAAATGCAAAATAGCCTTTACTCTTATGAGATTTCTTGTAGTTCCCATTTAATTTCAATATAATAACATTCGACTGTTATAATCATAATGACTTTATTATAAAACATTATAAAATTTTTAATGGATTCTTATAATTTATGACATTTATTAGTTTCCATTTTTAAATTAGGTAATAAAAGTTTTTCAATAATTTTTTTACTTTTACAAATTTTGAAGTTTCTTTTCACATTTTCCCTAAAATGCTATTTAAAAGAGTGATGAATGTAATTTTTATCTGCATAATATATTTTTTGTATGTTACTTTTGACAAAAATGAAAAATTTTATTATTTTGAGTTTAAAATACTCATAATCTAAATTTAATGACAGAAAATTTATTTAATTTTAAATTATTTCCGAAAAATAATATAAATTATAAAAAAAGTTAAGCGAGTTAAATTTTCCACCCAACTTTATTTTTTATAATTAATGAGATATGCTTAAAACACATTCATTTATGTTGTATTTTGTGTGCAAGTGTACGTTTCTTATAATGTTATTAGAGTGAGCTGAGGCAGGATATTTTTTTTGAGGTTGATTGTGTGTATGAATAAGGAACTGAAATATGGAACATGTGTATTTAAAATAATTCAAAATATTTTTTGATTTTTGATTGGAATTTTTATACATAATTTTTTTCGAGTGATTCCTCTTAAATGTAGAAAATATTTAATATACACTTTTAATTTATTTTAGATTAAATAATGTGAAACCATAAATTTCTTCATATATTTTAAGATAACGGGTCGCGCAATGTGAATATTAATATGTAGAGCAGGTTATACCAAAAAAATCTATATTACCTAATTAATTAGACCTTTAATTTAAAAAATAATATATTTTTCAAAGCTGTATTCAAAATTTTAAATACTTATTCCTCAGAAGTCTCAAATATAAGGATATAATATTTTTATTAACCTCACACCTTTCCATGTTTCCAGCTCAAATATGTTAAACTTATACGGAAAATTGCTCTTAGATTTAAATGTCATTAATTTATTTTGCATTTATAACAATGGCAAATAAAATAGCACATTTTTCACATGAAAATTTATTTTAACATCAGCTACAATTATATTAAAGGAAATTATAACAGCGTATAACATAATGATGTGTTTTGTTTTGAGGGTAAAATTTTAAATGTATCATTTTTGAACATCCTGGTATCTAGATATGTAAATATGTTAAATGATATACATACAATTAAAATAATGTAACAATTTTCTCTTCTATAATAATTAAAAAACATTGAAAATTGAGTTTGATTTTGGCAAATTAAGATTAAGAATTGAAAATTTTATAATGCTAGGAGCGATCGGGAACCATTCTCAAAAAATTTTATACATATACGTCACAAATTACTCATTTTATATAGAAATTTTTTTAGTAAATAAATTTTGAAATTTATAACGTAATATTTAAATTTAACCACGGTAATGAAAATTTAAAAAATAAAGTGGAAAATTCTCAATTTGATTGACTGTTCTTGTATAACTGTAGATGATAGAAAACTTAAATGAAAGACACGTAAATATAAAAGATTTTTGAAGTAGACGGAAAAATTATTTGTTCTTACATTATATAACATGTATACCTACTATGTAAATACAATCATACATTAAAAAATATTTGACTAAAAGAAAAGAGATGGCATAAAAATAATAGAGAAAAAAAATTTCCATTTTCTTCATAAATTTTTTTTTTCACTTGAAAGAAAGTTGAAAAGCATGTCAGTAATGCCTTCAGAAACAAACAAAAATATTGTTTTTTTTTTTAACTGATATACGATATATGTATATACGACAAGATTTAGTTAGAATGGCAATAACAACCAAAAATCTCTATAAAATATAATAAGGAATCAAACAAACAAACTAAAATCTTACAACACTACATAACCTCAATTGTATTCTCTAGTTCTGAATTTAAAAATATTTTTTTTTTTGGTTCAGGCACTCACTCACTTTATTCCTCAAATTCAAAAACATTTTTTATACCAAAATTTTTTTGTGGTTTTTGAAGCTTAAAAGATGTAAACAATTTGATATGAGCATAAAATTTGCATGCATAAAACATTCATTTAGGCTCTATTTTCAATGTTTTTCTTTTTGGATATTTTGACTTGGAATTTTTTTTCGGTACAAGCAAAACAACAAACCATTTGAGGCACTTTCCTTCTTTTTAAATTTAAGAAAATTGGGATTGGCATTATTGAGATCAGGAATAAAAATAATATGGTTAATAAAAATGAAAAATCCAAAAGAAAACAAAAATCAGCAGTTGTTGTAAGGAAAGAAAACAAGAACTCTCAGTTTTTCTGCTTCCAAAATTGGTAAAATTAAGAAGGAAGAAAAAGAAGAAGAAGTTACTTCTGAAAACAAGTAAGTCTATTCCAATAAATGTATTTTATTGTTGTTTTCAAGTGTACACAGTGAAGAACAATATTTTTCCGTTCAAAATTACTGAAATATCAAATAAGAATTATGTGTACTGAGAAAGTAAGAAGTTATTTGGTGTTATTTTATAAAAATTTAAAAAAAAAATTCATTGAATTTTAGGAAATTGTTGAAAATGAAATTTTTCAAAAAATAATTAATAATTCTAATAATGAAAAAAATATCACTCGGATATAGTTTAAAAAGTGTAATATACATAGAAAATATTTGACAAGTTTTTGAAATTAAACACTAATAAGAGAAGTTTGAAAAAAATGCTAAGCTAACTTTATAAAACCAAAAGTGAGTGTAATTATCGTATACACGTGCATGAACTGCAAAACTGAGAAGTCAATTAATAAAACCAAAAATACAAGTCTTTCTAAGTTCTCTTTAAGAATAAGAGTTTCTGCTATGCTAAATTGTGATTAAAGAAACTTATTTAATGAGTGTAGACACTTGTATCGCAGAATAAATTTTAAAGCATATGTTTTGTGTTCGAGCGCATGCATTCATTAAACTTAACTTGCCTATACTTTCAAGCAAAAATTAAAAGTAAAGAATTTTATGACTTTATACTTTAAAAATAAAGACAATCTAGTCGAATTTTCCTACTGAATTTGATCTGGTTGAATTTTTTTAATAAAGCAAGCTTGAATTTCATATAAATATTTAAAAAAAATTTCAAAATTTCAATAAGCATTTTAAATTGCGTATGTTGATAAATAAAGAAAAATATCAGAAAAATTTTTTGAGATATTTCAGTTTTACCAACTTGTTGTTGTTGTTATTGATCCATTAAATCAGCTCGTACACTGTATATATTTATCCATAAAGAATAAATGTAATATTATTGTAAGATTGAAATTCAGATTAAAAAATCTATCTAGACTTTTAATAATAATAATAATAGTAATATTATACTAAGAAAATGGTGTTCCTTGATAGATATAGACTCGGATATTAGTACTATTATTATCGTAAATTTGCATTTTTCAACATTTTTTATCGTATTCCTATAAAGCAAAGAGAAAAAAAACAAAAACATTTTATTTTATTTTTTTTGTTTAATTTCCATTTTTTGGTTTGTTGAAAATAAATATGTTAAATATGGGTTTTTGCTATAAGTCAAGAAGAGAAACAGCCACAAATGGAAAAAAAAAAACTAAAATCTGAAGGAGGCAGTGTAAAAGTATGTAATGTTGATGAATATTTTGTTTTTGGTTTTTTTTTTTACAATAAAATGCCAATTTATTTCCTTATAACAAATTCCAAAAATAACATTGAAAAACAAATCAAAGAGAAAAAAACGAAAAATAGGAAATTAAATTCCTTAAACTCAAAATGAGTTCCTTGTTCTCTTTTGATTTTACTATTGAAATTCCGAAATTTTTTCTTGAATCTCTAATAAGGAAAACTTTGGTTTTCTGTTTTATATAAAAATATAAAATTGTATGATGAGAGAAGATTTTGAAAAGATTTCGAAAAAAATTGAAGATAATTAAATTTCGAATAAAATAAAAATGTAGGCCAAACTTAACAAAAAAAAAATTTTTTTTTTTATTTTTAAAAATATTTCTTGTTTTTATTAAAAAATACTTAAGCATACAAATTTGTTGCAACAGAGTTAGTATAATATTCGAATTACAATTTAAAATGAAAATTTGTGCATAATATTTTTGATTAAATTGCTGTAATAACAATGATTTTTATATTTATACTTATGAGAATTAACATGGCGTAATTGCAAGTATTATATTCCATTTGCTACGAGAGCCATTCTAATTTTACGAAGCAATTATGAGAAATATTATACATGGCTAACAAAAGAGTAGGTTTAAAAATATTAATATTTGTAATTAAGTTTAATTACTTAAAAGGCGTATGTTCGGGCGCCATTTATAAGAATAGCTTTAAGCCGGCGATCACGCTGCTATAGTAACGAAATTATTCTCATTTCATGAAAAAAATGAGAAAGATAATCAATTTAAGCCTGAAAGTATAAATGCTGATAGGGTTTAATCAATAAAATTACGCATAGTTGGGCGCCAGTTATGATTTTTAATAATACTAATGTTCTTAAAATACGAAAATCGCCTTTTTCAGATTTAATTTCAAGTCTTTAAGCTTAAATTATTCTCACATTCATTTGAAAATCATTAGTTTCTTAAATCTAATTTAAAATCTAAATTTCTTCAAATCAATATACCAATTCACTACACAAAAACATATAAGATTATTGATTTATATACTAAACATAGAATTATACGGGTTGCATCCAATATTCAAAGAATCTATGAAAAATTTATATTGCTATTATTTATATAATCGCATATAATATAATATTTAAACATGTGGCATACGTTCAACAAAATCATATATAGATTGCAGATTTTATCTTAGTTGATTGACCATATTTATATTATAATTTCGTTTATTCGCAACAAAATTATATTATAAACTATTAAATTTGTTATACTTTGCACATTCTTATCCAAGTTTTCAACTTAACCGTGATTTATATTATAACATTGATTATTTAAGTAACCACTTGTGGCGCTATAAACTATCAAAATTTATAGCTTCAAAATAATCCAAAAAATATATAGAATGAAAAATATTTGTATATGTTGAGCATATTTTTTATAAAATCTTTACAAACAAAAATGCCAGTAAATCAGAACATTAGAATTATCGACAAACTTTATCATCATCATTAATAAAAATAAAATAAAAGAAAATATGTTTTTGTTGCAAATCTTATCCTGATTTTCATTTTAAACAAAACAAAATAATTGACTGCACGTATGTATATAGTTTATAATAATATTTATTACATAAAATAATATATATCAGTTCAAACTGTCTATATATTAAAGCTCATATAGAATCCTTGTAATGGGTGTTTTTGTTAAAAACAGTTAGTTTCCATATTCAAAGAATAACATTGAAAAATTACAATTTCAGATACAACTATATTTCAGATGGTTAATTTATAATATACACCCTGATTTTAGCCCCGTTTTCACAAATATCACCATCATATTCAATATCGTTATACAAACCTGTAATCGATATTGGATAGTTGATGTATAAGCAAACGTTTTTACTCATTAATTTTCCGATTTTCAGGTTCTTGGCAATAATTTAATTCTTGGCTCACAGAATGCATTCTTATAACTGATGTTAATATTAATCACTTGTAGGGCATTAACATGAACGAATCACGTTCAACATTTTAAAAATAAAAAACATTAAAAATCGAACACTAAAAAATCCACCCATTATCTAGACAAGACACACATCAAGGCATATATGCTTCTGTAACACAATATGTATACATATATGTAATGTAATCCTACATATATACCAAGTAAATTGTATAAAAAAAATATTTGCTATCATTTCTCAAGTCTTGATTATTCTAAGAAGAAAATAATATTGTGCATGAATTCAGAATATTTAAGTAACAAAGATGTAAAATTTCAAAAAAAAAAAAAAATCTTATGGTACACAATGTGTGCATTAAAACTATTTGAATTGAAAGTACTTTTATACATACATGTATAATATGTACTTGTTGCAATATTTTATACAATATAAGTGGCTTGTTTAAAAAAAAAAAAATTGTATTGTATAATTTATATAAGGAATCAACGTAACTATATAGAAATATTTTAGAAAATAGAAAAAATATTCAATATTCAAGTGAAATATAGACCGCCCACGGTGGTATCAATCAATATTTATAGTAATTTAAGTTATAAATGAAATCATCAATAATTCTATCTATATTTCTGTTTCCATCTTTCCTTTTGAATATTGCATTGAATTTCAATAGAATTGAGAATATTTTTCTGCTACCACCTATTCATATTTTTTTTTTTTTTTACATTTTTATTATTTTTAAGAGAATCTCGCAAAACGTTAAAATGCACACAATATGAATTTATAAATAGAACATACATACAGTAAGACATTTATAACAGTTAAAGAGGACAACAATTGCATAAATTTATTTAATTTTAAAATAAAGTTGAGTCAAACCAATGGTTTGTATTGTAGCACTTTTCCATTCAACAAGTCAAAATTCTGCTTTTAAATACAGTCTATGTATACCACACCATTAAAATTATTTTCATTCATATGCATACGAAACTATTTCTAGGATTGCATATATTTAGGATGAACGATTTATTCACTATTTGAAATAGACCAAAAATTAATATAAAGAGGGGTTAACATAATTTTCAATTTTAAGGGTTAATTGTGTGAGTTAAGAAAAAAAATTATATTTTTTAATGTCAAGGAGTTTACAGTTAGCTTTTTGTGTTTATAGAAATTTGAAAAAGCTTGCGGTTTCGCAAATATAAGGCGTCAAAAATTCAAATTTTACAAATTTCAAGTGGTGACAATTTGAGAGGGGGTGGATGTGAACAAAAATTTTCTTCTAACGAAATGAACTATATATTAGTGTCTAACAGATGTCAGAATTTCAGACTCCTATAAGGTAGGGTGTTGAAGAAAAACGTAATCAAAAATTTGAAAAAAAACTTCTTTTAGATAACGGTACATTTTAGCGGCCATTTTGTTTTTCTAAAATTCAAGTATAGTATGCCGCGATAGAGGAAGCCAGCCAATATATTTCTGCGTTTGAAAAATTAAAAAATGCATATGGTTATACTACAGTAAATAGTTGAAAAATGGTATTTTAGGGTTTTTGGGGGGGTATAATTTTTAGAGGGGGGGAGATAGGTAAAAATTATGTTCTACGAAAATTAGTTTCTAGTAAAGATCTATGTACATATAAAATTTCAGCTTTCTTCTTCAAGGGTGTAGAAGTTTTGTAAACAGACAAACGGACATACGGACGGACGGACAGAGTGAAACTAATAAGCACTTTTTTCAAAAATTTTTTTGAAAAAGGGCTAAAAATACAAAAAACAAAAAGAAATGGTGAAAAATCATATAAATTTCTTTTTTTAAAAGATAAAAGATTTTAATAAAGTTGTTAGCAAACATCACTCGTACAAAATTTATAGTTAGTTTAAGATCTTAAAGACTTGTGTCCATATTTTGAAATTAAAGTGGTCAGATTTTCTTTTATACTGTGAATTATTGTATAAGTAGTAAAATGTTTAATAATTTTTATGAATAAATTTAAAGAAAATAAAAAGTTTAATGTTAAGAATATTCAAATTGTGAATTTCCGATACGAATTCCAAAATAAATTATCGAGAATATATAATGTAGTATATGTATGAGAAATAATGAGACATAAAGAACAGATTTTTTTTTTTAATTTGTGTTTTTCTGATCTATATCCATAAAATTTTTGATCCACATTATAAATTTTTGAACACAAAACGTGCATATGGATCAAAATCGCACTGAACCTTTTTTTTAATTAACATTCTATAATTATCGATCAATTTGTCTAAAAAGAACGAAACCTTATAGCCAAATCCCTAATATTATAATAAAACTACTTACAAAAATTTAAGAAACCTCATTGTTTAATTTTGAAATACTAACGCGATTTTCTCAATCCAAAAAATACGTCGTATGAATTAAAATAGCATTCAGCTGCCTATATGATATTTTATGCAATCTTGAGTTCTAGAAAAATGTAATATTTTGAAGTAAACTTGGAAGTTGTTTAGCTGAATTTCAATAACGCATAATTTAAGAGCCGTTATTACAGAATTCTATATTTAAAGAAATATAGCAGGATAATAATGAGAATCATAAGTGTACAATAAAACTGCTAAATGCAGTATTACGAAGAAGAAAATCAAAGAAAATTATAGGTGGTACCGCACATTCATTCCAAGAGGCTTTTAATTTTTTAATATGTATAAAACTCCTATATAAACGGTGCGTTTTCATCCTAATGCAATTCATACACAAAAAGATTTTGAAAAGAATTCCCTTTATAAGAATTCAATTTTAGAATTTTAGCAACGAGAAATAATCAACAAAACGGCTTGGAGTACTTAAAGAGACCCTTTGTCGGTTTCAGGAAACTTTTTAAACAAATTTTTGCAAAAAATCTCCTTTTAATTTTTTCGTAAATTATTGTTATTGTACCGTCAACAGAAACGTTATTGAACCGAATATGTGGGTCCCCTTTCTACGTTTAATACAAACTTAAACAAACAAATTATGAGCTTATATAACAATCTAAATATAAATGATCTAAACATATTACACATTTAACATTACAAATCTGTAATATGATAAAGGTTTCCTTCCGTTGAAACTTTTCAAAAGTTTTATACTTATTTTTCTTAAATTTTAAATACGCATCCACACTTATGTGACTGTTTTTACAAAAAATAAATAATAATTTTATAAATAAATATATATATACAATTTGTATATCATGTAAAGACCTTAAGAAATTAAAGTATATCTATAATAGTACATAACATACACAATAATGTACATACATAAATATTCAATGTACATATATAATATTCATAAAGTCATAAATGTTACCACACACTATTAATTTATTTCAATTTATCTTTAAGAAGTTTAACTTTTGGGTTTTTAATGTTCCATAATGTGATTTATCTTTGTTACAACACTATATACATATAAGTTTACACGTATTATGCTTAGAAAGATGATACACGAACGTGTTCATAATACTTTTAGAAGATACTGGAACGAAAAACTTTTATTATATAAGTTTTACTATAATGTTATATTGTACAATATGAGGTACATATATAGATCTCTATACTCATCAAGAGCTATATGATCACATAATATTGTTATAAATGTATAACAAAATTTCATATATATATATGTATAACACTTGTGTAATGAAAATTAATAAAATTTTTGTCATTTAAGGGCTACAATAATAATTTATATTATCGAAAACGTGCGAAATAGATTTATTTTCACACATTTAACATCACATGTATACAACGGATGAAAATGTGAGTTATGCATATAATATTGTTCGTATTATTTTAAAAACAAACTTTAAAATCGCAAAAGAATTTTTAAATTCTAAATAATTCGAAAAAATTCTTATATCCCACTATAAATTTTGGGAATGACTGCATACAAAATATTTAAATAAATTGCTATACCACATTTTCATACTTTTGGTTAGTTGGTTTTGGTTTTGGTTGGTTTGGTTAGTAACCTGTGATCACCAGGCCATCATTAAGTGTACGATTATAGGTGCCCTACATCTAAGCCATTCTGTTCTCTTAAAGAATTTATCTAAATCCCCGATTAATTTCGACAACTCATATTTCTAAAAAATAAAAGTAGTTTTTCGGATGTTTTTTTTTAATTAGAACATTTGTATACCTTGCTAAATGTACTTGGTCATACAATAACCAATAATATTGACGTAGTTATAATTATCTCCTCCTAGATGTATGCAAAAAATGAGATATTTATGTGAAAAAGAAAATAATTTAAGCAAAAACAAGGCTTATCTATCATACAAACTAAGTATTTGTTTTATATCCGAGTTCATTAAATTTCTAATCATAATTATGTCAAATAATCTCTATTGGCATTAACTATTATAAAAGAATTTTACACAAGAATATTTCAAGGCAGTGCAAGTCAAGTTTTTTAATTGAAATTTTTGAAATGACAATATAAAACCAGTCACAATTTCATTCAC
Source organism: Condylostylus longicornis (assembly GCF_029603195.1). NCBI lineage: Eukaryota > Metazoa > Arthropoda > Insecta > Diptera > Dolichopodidae > Condylostylus > Condylostylus longicornis. Next base: position 622,225 of record NW_026578128.1, on the reverse strand, counting down.
CCCCTTAAAGACAATTTTTACAGGATTAACTTTAGTGTCAATCAAATTAATTATATTGTTGCAACTTAAATAATTTTCAATTTTTCCTCATTAAAATTTAAGAGAGTCATAGTCTATACTAAGTGTATACTTATATATATATAGTCATTATTGTGTAAGAAAATTTTCAATTTTAAGATTTTGTCCTTATTAATTTATATATACTTGGAATATATACAATTTATTATTTTATAATATTAGAAAACATTGAAATTTGATCACACCAAATATGTATACATATACGAGGTTACATTCTATATCTTAATTCTCTTCTTAAAAATATATAACAATTCTTTTCAATGGCTAATAAATAATTTTATATATTGTATATACAAACACAAAAAATATATACAGACCACTTCATAAATATATACAGAATATTTGAGTATAATTCAATCTTACAGGATACTTAAATAACAATCTATTAGGGACATAATCATAACTAGAAGGTGAAATTTATGTATGTAAGTACGTATGTGTATGTATGTATATAGATATAAAATGTAATATGAAATTGCATATTTTTCTTTTCTTCTTATTTTTCGCTTACTTTATAAATTTTTTAGGTTTTTTTTTCTTTGCATTTTATTCACGTGAGGACTTTAAAATATGAAAACCGAATGGCATAAGAGCTTGTGTATATTAAGCGTGTATATGTATGTGTTTTTTGATATATATGAGTGTATATGATTAGTATTTATTATTATCATTATTATTATTGTTGTTTTTATGCTTATTACCATGGTATATTCAATATGCTATTATTTTCATTAAATCCCCTTGGGGAGTACAATAGAATATCTTTGTATATACATACATATATGCATACACTGTATAATATAGTTGGTAGTTGGTACAGAAAAAGACAAGAATCATTTCAATTTTATCTTTAATTTTTTTATTTTCTTCTTCTTTTTTGTTTTAAGAAAAACTGCACACAAGTCAATGCATTTGGTTTACAATATTCTGTACAACACAACTTTCACAACTACTTATTATATACAGAATAGAACATTTTTATAGATCAATGTTAAAAACTTTTACCAACATTATAATATTTTATTAATGTAAAGTTGTCAGTTTTTATTAAGAATAAAAGAAAAAATATTTTCATCTTTTTTATATAGGTAGCTCCCAAAGTATATACGATAGAAATATAATATTATTTAAGTAAAAATATAAAAAAAACAAAAAATTAACAAGAAGAATAATAGAAATAAAAAATTTACTTCAAAACCCGACATACACATACATAATTAGAAACCATTCAACTCAAGTTCCTATTTATACAGAATATTAAGAGCCGTCATCCAAAATATTATTCGTATAAAATTTTATATGGAAAAATCAATGAAATTTTGCATTTTTTGTTTTTGGTAAGTGTATACTTGAATATTATATTTGCAATGAGAAAAGAATTTTATCATAAAGCAATCATAAGATATTTTAATCGTTGTCACATTTCCCTCACATAACTTTTAGAGATTCAAACTAATTTTATTGTAATGTAGTACAGGGAAAGCAAACTTACCCTTTTAAAGTACAATTTTTTAGTATCAAATAACTAGAAGCAAAAAGTTTTCTATAATCTATAATGATGAGATTAATAAGTTTCTTGTTTTAGATTTTAATAAAGTTGGGTCAAACCAATGGTTTGTATTTTAGCACTTTTCCCTTCAACAAGTGAAAATTCTGCTTTTAAATACAGTCTATGTATACCTATCACACTATTAAAATTATTTTCATTCATATACAAAACTATTTCTAGGATTGCATATACTTAGGATGACGCATATATGCAGTCTTTGAAATAAAGCAAAAATTAATATAAAAAGGGGTTAACATAATGCTCGATTTTAAGGGTTAATTTTGTGAGTTAAGAAAAATAATTATATTTTTTAATTTCATGGAATTTACCGTTAGCTTTTTGCGTTTATAAAAATTTGGAAAAGCTTGCGGTTTCGGAAATATAAGGTGTCAAAAATTCAAATTTTACGAATTTCAAGAGGTGATAACTTGAGAGGGGGTGGAGATGGAAAAAAATTTTCTTCTAACAAAATGAACTATTTATTAATATCTAAAAGCTCCTAAAATTTCAAGCTTCTACAGTCTGGGGTCTAGAAGAAAAACGACATCAAAAATTTGGAAAAAAACTACTTTAAATAACGGTAAATTTGAGCGGCCATTTTGTTTTTCTTAAGTTGAACTATAGTATACCACGCAAGGGGAAGCAAGCCACTGCCTTTCTGCGTTTGCAAAATTTCAAAAATGGTTATGGTTTCATTGCAACAAATATTTAAAAAAGGCCATTTTTAGGGTTTTGGAGGGGTATAACTTCTAGAAGGGGGGAGATAGGTAAAAATTTTGTTCTACGGAAATAAGTTTCTAGTGAAGATCTATGTACGTATTAAATTTCAGCTTTCTATCTTCAAAGGCGTAGAAGTTTTGTAAACAGACACACGGACGGACGGACGGACGGACGGACGGACGGACGGACGGACGGACAGAGTGAAACTAATAAGCACTTTTTTCAAAAATTTTTTTGGAAAAGTGCTAAAAATGGCTACAAAATATTCAAAGCATTAATAGCAAGCAAGTAAATAATATTAAAGTTAAACTTAAATTTCAATTACTTCAAAGTTAAAATAATTTTATGCAATAGATCTTTTGTAATTCTCAATGTTTTAATATCGTTTCTTTATGAGCTTTTTGTGTAAACTCAAAGAGAGACTCAATTATTGTGAAAATAAAGAAAAAATTGTCAAATAGAGGAAAGAGAATATCAAGTGAAGAAATTCGAATTTCAAAATAAGCAACTTATTATAAGAAGCAGTATATGAATTCAATGCTTTTGTCCTATTTACGAAAACTTAATTTTTACAATTCACTTTTACTCCAAATTATTACTAAGAATATGAAAATCAAAACCAAATTCAATATAACAAAAACTGAATATGTAATTGTATCACTAAATTCTGAATCAAATTAAGAGAGCTTCAAGAAACTATATACAATATTTGGAATCCCAATGTTTTCCCATACACTTATGAATGATAACGTAAGTAAAATTTAATTTTTAATTGATTCCTTTAAATTTTTACGAAAAATGAGTTTGAATTTTTAAACTTAATAAATTCGAAACTGTGCTTGAATTATGACTTAAAAAAGTTTTAGATTATTGTGAAAACATAAAGTTATGATCGAAACAGCAGCTGTGACTTTTATATTTATTAAGAACGATTACATGAGCATAACAATAGCCTCCGTTAACCTTCATGTCTTGGATATTCAAAATATCTAACTACCAATTAACTATTATTATAAAACTCTTTCTTACATCATATACAAGAAACTATTTTTATGGTCCCTTTAGAAAAAACAAAAATTTTTAACATAATATCTTTTTACATCTTTTTACTTGGATATTGGAAACCAAAAATTTTCCACATTACTTATGTACGCATTACTTATGTATTATAGTTTAAATGAAAATACATCATTATGATTCTTCTCCATTTAAATATTTTGCCGAAGAAAATCTTAAAACTTCTTTTGTTCTGACAATTCATTACTATAGTTGTCGTTCAACAAACAACCATAGAATAGACAATACGAGTAGTATAGTATTAGTATAAGAGTTGAAAAGTACGCCATCTGGAAAATTATGAAATCTACGAGGAACAAAAAACTAAATTTTCCTCTTCTTTCTCTTTCGTTTTTTTTTCTGTTTTTATTATACTTATTATTTTTTGCAATAGTTTATAAGAGTTGTTGTTACAGTTACCGTAACCAATTCATATTTCAAAATATATTTTGCCTTTTGTTTGTCTTTTTATATTATTTTTATTATTTGTTCCAAAAATATGAAGAAGGAAAAGAGTGGAGGAGGGAAGGACAAAATTGCTTTAGGGTTAGATTTTGATAGAATTTAACAATGCATTTTTATATGATTTTGACGTTTAACCAAAAGTTTTCTTGTTTTTCTTTTTTATTTTGAACAGAATAACGAAAAATTAAAAGAACAGAAAATTATTGAAGGAATACAAGAAGAATATTAAAGATTATAATAAAAATTAAGACAACCGTTATAGAAATGAACAATTTTAAGAGAAAAGAAAACAAACATTTTTATAAAATTTTACAGACTTGACAAAATGCAGACTTGATAAGGAAATGAAACTAATATTTTAAAAGAGATGAGAACCTCTAGAGACTACGGCAGAAGCGGGAAAATGGGATTTTTTTTTATAAAGTAAGTAAGTATAGCCGAACCCGAAATATTTCAAGAAAGTTAAAAATCTCCGAGATCTAAACTTTGTACGATATTGTATTGAAAAATATATAAGCTAATTTATAAAACCCAACGGAGGGGGGGTATACTTTATGAATGTTCAGGTCGCAATTATTAATTGACAGACCTTTAATTTTTACTATTTTTGTAGCACAACGTACGTACATATAACAAAAATCTTAATTTTTAATATACAAGATGTGAATACTTATTTATAATATTAGAATAAAGATTTGTACAAACAGACAACACTCCACCTTGCCTACAGCACAAGTTCGAGACCCATACTCTTGATGAACTCAAGCAACTTGCGAGAGCTGGAAGACCCTACCGCCTTGAGAGCAAATCCCCCCATTATTTGCCTTCTCCTATGTATTTATAAAATAGTAAATAATTATTTAATATTTCCTAACCCTACATTTTGAACAAGATCAATTATTTCTGGTACTACCAGTAGAATGCAGAAGTGCCGCCCAACATTTACACCAAAATCTGAATTTTTTACTATATAAATAAACCTTAAAATATTAGGTTTTCTCAAAATTATGTCGAAAAATAAAATTACCATCGGGAATTTAACTTGTTGGACCATTAACTACAATATTTAAGAAACAAGACAACGAAAAACTTTTAAAGAAAATTTAATAAAATATAGTCCGGGCATTTTTGGTGAAAAATCGGTTAAAAATAATTTTTATAAATAAAAAGAAAAACCAAAAACTTTACTCTGGCATTGGTTTTTTCCTTATTTACTCTGTGTTATTTGAATGTTTTTTCTTTGTTTTAACTTTTTAATAATTTATTGTAAAAAAAAATTTCTGGTAGAGAAACAAAAAAAAAAAAAAAACTTATTATTTTTTCTTTTTCGTTTTTCTTTTGTTTTTTGCGTTTTTAGAGAAAAAATTGTGGAAGAAAAATTATTCTAAAGTTTTTCGTTTTATGGAGAAAATTTTTATTTACGTTTTATTTTTTCTCTGTGTATTTTTGAGTAAATAAATAATTTTTTTTTTTAAGAACAGATAATTAATATATACGAATTTTTTTTTTTATTTTTTTTTTTTATTTTGAAGGAAAAGTAACGAGAAAGTTTCATTAAAATGACAGTAAATGAGAAAAATAAAAAAAAAAATTTTTAAGAATTTTTTTTTTTTTTGATTTTTTTTTTTTTTTATAATAAATTTTCATATTGTGTTGAATTTTAATTTACTTCAAACTTTACACTAAATAATATTTTGTTTTATACGAAATGATTGATTACTTCTAAGAAAAAGAAAATTTTTTTTATTAAGAAAAGTTTTTTTTTTAAATGAAAGAGGAAATTTTTTTTTTGTTTGGTGGTGGTGGTATGGTGTCACAAAAATATCAAAAAAAAATATTTTTCATTTAACAAAACTTACAATTAAAATATAAGTCAACAATTTTTATTCAAAGGACATTTATGAATATTTATTTGTTTTTTCGTTTTAATGATTTTAATTCCGAGATTTTGATATTAAAAATTAAAGTTTGACCTTTTGATTTAAGTTGACTTTTGACTAATATTAAAATTAATAACAAAAAAATTTTTTAAATAAAAATGGTAAAAAAAGTTGTAAATTATAGTAATTAATTAAAGGATATTAAAGGACATCAATAGAATTAAAAATTGAAAAATTTTTATGACCTTTTATATTTAAACTTTCAATGTCATAATACGAGATTATAAATTGAACAAAATATTTTCAAAATTTTTACGTTCTACGCCTTAACAAGAGTATGCCAACTTTGATATTGGATTTGTATTCACATGAGCTAGTCGTCTGCTGTATGAACATGTTAATAAATTTTTTGGTCGGCGTAAAATTTTCCGTTGTTATAGACATATCCGAGAAAAAATATAAATAAGGGTTTGAGTCTTCGATTTTTCTTTGCTATAATATCGTCTTTTTTACAGGAATCCAAAGAATTATTTACATAAATTACCAATTTGCCTGCGAAATTGCATGTATGGCACACATGAAAGTTTGGTATAGCAAATTTGTAAAGGATGATGTAGCGCATTGAGAAATAAACACAAAAATAGCGGACTTTTTAGAGATAATTAATGTTTTTTGAAAAATTTTCAGATTAACCCCAAATTTTATGTTCCGATAATTATAGCTGGAAAACGGTGAGTCTGATAGCAACCATGGGCATATCATTTTGTAATTCTATAAATTGAAAAAGAGAGTTCCAAACGACTCATGATTGTAGCTTCAACATAGCTTCGAAGCTAGAATGGATATTCGTGAGACCGATTTTTTTTAACCATTGAAAACTACTCCTAGACGTCCGAGTTCTGTTCCCCCCCCCCCCCCTTCTCTCACTCTCATTCGGTTTTTTTTCTTAAGAAACTCCAATAAATCACCATTCGAGCTTATCATGTTTAATTTTATACATGTATGTAATAGTTATTATAAAATCATGTATATGCGATTACATTCCCATTTTCAACATATTTATTAACACATTTTTTCAAGATTACACTATACAGCAAATATGAATTACCTTTCCATTATAATTTAGAATAATAGCGTCTGATATTAACATTCTATACAAAATAATTGATTATCAATTATAAAATAAAATAAAAAACGCATATCGTATATACATAATATTAAGCTTCACACCTTTTATCGCGCATACACACGTTTCTATTTCATACAAATTGGTTTTTAACACCAATATTGTGTTTTATGTATTGTAAGAGAACTCTTTAAAATTGCAATAAGATTTTTGAATTCTTTAACATTGCTACTCGTTTTTATATTTAATATGGTATTTTTTAAACACATAACAATGAAACAACAAATTCCATATATAAAAGAAATGGAAAAATGGAGATTTTTTCCCTTTAATTCCTAAAATTATTACAATAAAATAAAAATTTATTTATGCACTTAACAAAAACACATTTTTAATACTTTTAATGTTTTGAATTTTTCATATTATACACTTTTATAGGATAAGACACTAATTTTTACTACTGAAAATTGTCTTTAATCCCTAAAAAAGGACATAACACTAAATACAAAATATTTTTTTAAATTAATAACCATTTATTCTGAATTCAATACCTTATAGACAGGAAAAAATGAAAGAACATAAAGTATATATTGAATATTTCTGATCAAGGAGAGAAAGGTGAAAAAGGTGCGTGCTTTGAATAACTATTTTTGGTTAAAAGATTTAAAATTATAGCTATATTGTATGCTATTCAGCAAGGAAAAAAATTTTAAATTTAATAATGAGTTTAAGAATAAAACTAGATGATATGACAATCCTCTATTAGTAAATTGGCAATTATGCATATAAATTGTTAGGTTATGTTTAATATTATTTTATTTCTTGTTGTTTTTTTTCTAGTTCTCGAAAAGAGAGGTTAAAAATTTTAATTCTATAAAATATGTTTTATTGATTTTTGTTTTTTGATTATAATTACCCGTGTGGTAATTTTTTATAATTATTATTGCTCAATAAGAAATACAAGAACATACGATTATAAAATAAGAAACAGTTTACGGCATTCTTTATTATTTTCAGGAAAATTAAAATAGCTTTTAGGAGAAATTTACTGAATGGTAACAAGTGAAGACTCATCAATAATATTCGAATACACATTTTCTAAATATTTTCATTACCCGGTCTGAGAAGGGTACACACTTCGAGGAAAATTTTTTTAAAGAACTCATTGGGAGTTTAAAAATAAGGTGTGACTTTATTTCATACCCCATTTCTTGTAAGATTATTTAAATTAAAACAAAAAAAAACATATTTTAAAATTGTTAGCGTTTGTCATTCCGAAAGTGCAATGGTAATACAAAATGAAGTTTCGTCTTATATTAAAGCCCTCTTTCAAAAAATATTTTGCTCTACCGGTATTTTTCTTAGACGAAATAAATGAGAGCAAGTAAAAATTCTACGAAATTTTTTTCAAATATCCCTGTATATCAGAAACTTTTTACACATCTACATAGATAAAAACAAAAAAATTACATATTTGAGATGTCCGAATCGATAATAATGTGCAGAACTCATGTAACTGTAAATAGGCCTTACAGACCATGAAGGTCCTGAGTCTGACTTATCATTTTTTTCCATCCGCCGCGGTCCTGGGCGGCTCTCCTCCAATTTTAGACACGAAGTTTTTCCAAATCCGCCGAAGTTTCGTCTCTCCAACGAAGATGCGGCCTACCTCGACGTCTCATTCCTTCGGGTCTGGATTCGAACACTCTCCTTGCTGGGGCGCTTTCGGGCATTCGTGCAATGTAACCCAACCAGTGTAGCCTCTTTATCTTGATTTTGCTGACTACATCAATGTCCTGATACAGCTCGTAGAGTTCGGCGTTATATCTTGTCCTCCAGACCCCCTGCTCATTCACAGGACCAAATATGCGAAGAAGAATCTTTCGCTCAAAGACACCAAGGCATTGCTCACTTGTCCTAGACAGTGTCCAAGCTTCCGAGCCATAAAGTAAGACCGGAAGAACGAGCGTTTTGTACTGCTGCAGCTTAGTGTTTCTGGATAGGAGTTTTGAACCCAGTTGTTTTCGCAAACCAAAGTAGCAGCGATTTGCCAGAGTTATTCTGCGTCGCACCTCCACACTGATGTCACTGGCGGAATTTACATTAGTTCCCAGGTAGATGAACTCCTTAACTACCTCAAAATTATATGAGTCAACCGAGATGTTTTGACCAATATGATGGACAGTGGTCGCCTTGGTGGTTGACAGCATATATTTTGTCTTGGTCTCGTTAACATTCAGACCCACTTTTTTTGCTTCCTGATCAATCTTTGTAAAGGCTTCGATGACCGCTCGTCGCGAGCGAGCGACTATGTCGAAGTCGTCAGCAAAACCCAACAGCGTGCAGAACTCATATTTGAGTAAAATTCGAGAAAAAAAACCAAATCTTCTAAATGACTTGTTAGAAATACAATCAAACATCTCTCAATCGAACTTTCTCTTGCAACTTAAATTTCTCCATAAATCAAACTTATTTTTATTCACTTAAAATTCTAAAATATTCGGTTCCCTTTCTTAAATCCGAACATTATTTTATTTTGAGCATATTTCAAACATTAATTTCTGGTCCGGACATATAGTAATGTCACTGTATATTAAAGTCGTAATATCAAACAATTTTTATAGTAGAAATTTAATTATTTACCTAATAAATTTTCTTAAAATTGTTACTTTGTATATAAATAAAAATTTTTCTCTTTAATTATTTTAATTACAATACCGACACTTGTAAAAAAAAAATTCAACATTTTTATTCATTTTATTATTTAATTATTGAAAAGAAATCTTCAATATGTAGAATATAATAATCAATAAATGGTAATGAAGTAATAATAATTATTATTGTAATGATGTCGTTAATAATGGTTTATAATATTATGATCTCAACATTTTATATACACGTATATAAAAATTCAATATTAGGAATATTCTTAAAATTTCCAGCTGGGATAATAATATGCAACTATTTTCGATTTGTTTTATATCTAACGAACCAATTTACAACTAAATTACATAGTTTCGCATCCATTCTTTATACTTTTTGTTTTTCTCTCATTTATTTATTATTTATGGTTGAATTCTTCTAATAGACCAGTTCTGTTCTTCTTCTTTTTTTATTTTATATTTTCTATATTGGATAATACTTTTCTTATTTTATTCTTGGTTGGTTGTCTTTATAGACATAAAAATATTCGCATTCGTTTTTTTTTTGCCGACCACATTGTGGAGGTTATGTGATGGCAACAAACTTTGCATATCGAATTTTCGGTGGAAGCACACTTCTCCATATGGTAGGAAAGTGTAAATAAACCATTTTTAGCTAGATGTCGATCTGTTTGTCTATTTATGGACGCGTTTGTCTCAAATTTGCCTGAAGTGATTTTGATCAATTATATCCCGGATTGATCAATTTTTAGGATTTGTCAGGTTTCGGGAACTGGACTTTTTTGCGAGACGATTTTACATTTTTTGTGCATATCAAGAGAAACAATCAACCAATTTCCTTTAAATTTAATAATTAAATTCGAAATATTATAACAATGAATATATAAATTTTTTGGAACGATCAGCGTTCAAAAACCGAACTGGCGGCCAAATATCTATGGAACTAAATGATGGAATTTCTTGAAATTAAATAATTGAGTTCTGGGTGTTACCGAAACTAATTGGTAAACTTTTCAGACAATTCGGGTGGTACAAACACCCTTAACATTGGAAAGAAGTGTTTAAAAGGCATTTTTATAATCTTCTGTAACGATTAATAATCGTCTGCTTCGCTTGATTAGGCAATACATATTGCGGTCGATTATGTGCTGACCACATCAGATTTTTTTTTATTCTCCTCAAAAAAATTTTAACTACTGTAATAATCAACTTTAATTTCACTATAATATAGTTTGTATTCTGTATAAGATTTTTAACTAACTAACCGGTAACTTGCTGTACAATAAAACAGTTTTCATATATTATACCTTTCTATACCATATAGGTAGTTTTAATCTGTAACAACAATAATAATGAATAGAAAAAATAATCAAAATTATATCTTGTACTTTTATACTAGAAAAATTCGAATTCGCATTTTATATTTAAAATATATAAAAAGTTCATTTTATACATGAACGAAATGGATTGAATTTGTAAATGGGGGGGGGGGGGGGCATAAGAATATAGTCAACGACAACAATTTGGTTTTTTTTTTTTTGGTTTCTTACAAGGAATTAAATTGAAACAAGGAAGAACAATTTTAAAAATGTACAAAAAACAAAAACAACAATATAAAAACATTTTAGAAGAAGCTGCGATAAAAAAGCAATAGTAAGCATATTTAAAAACAAAAATAACAAAAAGCAAAAGGTAAAAATAGTGAATAAGGTAAAAAGAAAAACTCGTTAAAAACTTGTCATTCGACTTATTTTGATCTTAAAGTGATTGCTTAAAACCAGAATACAATCCTTTTAAAACATTTTTTTTTTTGCCTTTGTAAACGTGCATTTGCTATTTTGTAAAGTCTTAAAAAATTTTTGAATTGTACAAATTTTAATTGAACTTGTCAGAATTGTTAAAAACAAAGATAAATTTAAAATAAAAAAAAAAATTTTTTTTTTTAATTTTATTTCTGAATTCTAAAACATTTTAGCATGTTTTCAATGACTAAATATGTAAATTGCACATTATTATATAGAATTATTTAAATGAATGTAACAATGGAATCTACTCATTGAAAATTGGGTATATTTTGCATCTCTTATATAGAGCTACTTTATAACAATTGGAAAGAGACAGTAATAGTATTAAGAATATTCAGCAATTTTTTTCAATTCAATAAAATTATTTTAGAACTCGATAAACAACAGTGTTAGAAAATTTTAAAAAGATAGTGATTGTTTCTCAAGAAAGCAACTGTAATGACTTGTCAAGACAAGGATGGCACTGAATCAGGGATATAAGTGAAATATGCTGACTGAATTGTCATACAAGGAAATCTTTTGTTATAAAATTAATGAAATAGTTTACGCCTATAATTATGTAATACGTTTTTAAATATTGCATAATTATAGGCGTCAGTATAAAAATTTATACTGACGAAATAAAAAATATTTGTAGGTAGTTTCGGCCAATAACCCAACCGGCTCATTAATTTAACAAAATTATTTGTTACAAAAGGAGAATGAAATAACATTTTTTTAAGCCTATAATTATGCAATTTCAATATTGTTTGATATTATAGTTTTTGTTCTTTTTTCAATTTTTATTATCAAATATATTTGCCTTTTATAGTACTAAACTAGCAAATATTGTTGTACATCTAAAAATCTTCTTATTCCAAGTAGCTTTTACATCTTCTCTGTGATAAAATTGTTCCTTATCAGACGACTAAGTACCTGCTTTTTACCCATTTAAAACAGGAAATCTTATACTTTACATTAAAGGTTAGGATTTCCGAGATTTATGAATCAAACTTCTTTCATTGTTTATAAAACAGTTGCATCAAACATTGAATTATACTGTTATGAAACTTATTAAGGTATAACAAAATAAAAATTACTTTAAAATGCTCCCTTGTTTATACTTTACTCAAAAAACGAAAAATTTAAGTTCAAAAAAATTTACTGTTGATTCTATTACAAGTTTTTAATAACATCATTTGCTCTTTTTTTTCATATAATCTTATATGCAATTTAAATTTAATTTAATATTTTTGCAGTATATTCTACGGATACATGGTTCACCCCTATGTAATAACGTATACATATATTATATTTATTGTATTATTACGTACATATATTTAACATTAAATTTTTAAGCTATTCATCCATTCATTTTTAGTTTTATGGGTGGCTGACGCTATTACGCTATATTAAATTTGAATATTCCTTTAAGTTCTTTTTTCTATATAAAATGAAAAATATATGTATTGCAGTATATATAAGAGAAGACACAAGAATATTTTTTAAGAAATGGAATCGTTCTAAATACATAAGGGAAAAAAAAAACAAAATTCAAAAGAAAACAAGAAATTATTCATTCTATTCTTTTTTTTTTTACCTCCTCACCATTCACTTTTAAGAAGAAACAATACAGTCGGTAAACAAACATTATTATCCTGACACTGATAATAGTATAGAATATAACAAAAGCTGATAAAATATTATAAGAAATTTATTATGTATAACAATATTCCTTATAAAGAGATTTGTACTTGGAATAACATTCTCGCGCGCTTATTATTACCATTTTTTATATAAGATTACAGGGAGAATCAGTAAAGAAAATCAATATAAATAAAAACAAGAAAAGATGGAATGAATTTGTACACTGTTCCGAAAATTTTTTAATTGAAAATCGAGCAAAACTTAATTGATTACCAATATGTTGATTAATATACACAATAATCTAGTTAACATTATTCTGAACTTGAAGATATTGACTTCCTAAAGACTAACACATCGCTTTTCACAAAGCAGAATATTTCTTGTTTGTCCTGCGTGCCTACCATATTTTCACTGATTTTCCTAAATTTTGACTAATAATGACTCTTCGTTCGCTCGTTATTAAGCAGTCCGCTCTCCCCTTTCTTCCCGAATCTAGGAAAATAAAAATAAAATACTGCAATTCAAAAAACAGAAAGAAGTACTGAAATCACGGTCTTTCTGATTCTACTCATAAACTCATTAATTTATAGCCATTTATAGACTTTTAAAAATTTTACACCTTATCACTCTGTGCGTTCCTATAATATATCTAGAAAAGGAAATTATATAATAAATAAAAGCGGGGAATAAATTATTTGAAATTTTTTTTTCTTGTTTTCCATTTATTTTAACTTATTTCTTATATTTTTGCCATGAGCCAAAAACAACATTAATACGGTCCACGCGCTCTTCTTCTTCTTTTATATCAAAAGAAAAAAAAAATAAAAAAAAAATTGCGTAAATTATGCGTGCCTTATATGTAAAACCTTACATGCATTCATGTGTGTGTTACACGGTACAAGAAATGTAATTTATTTTTTATTTTTTTTGGTTTCTTATGCTTTTTCAACTAAGAAGCTAAAAATGTCGAGGTTGAAAGCATTTTACATTTAAGTAGTAAATTTTTTTTTCATTTTTTAAGAAAAAAACAGGCAAAGAATCAAAATAAAATTCTAAAGGAAAATATGTTTTTTCGCTCTTTTTTCTTATTCTTCTATTTAAATTGAAAAATTTTAAAGCTGAAAATTAGCTGTGAAAATATTTTTTAATAATATAGTCTATGTAATATTTATAATGTGTATATGTTGTATGGCACACAGACAGCAGAACAAAATTTTGATTAAAAGTAAAAAGAAGTTATAAAAAATTCTCCAAAAACACAAAAATATTAAAACGATTTCCTCTGATATTTTTTTTTTGATGAATGTAGTTGAGTTTGACTTACTGTGAGTTTGCAAAAATATGACGTATGTATTACAAATTTTTCAACAAGAGTGTTAATTGAAATTGTAGTCAGCGAAAGTGGGGTGCAAACTTGACTTTAATAATTTAAGGTATAGTTTACCTAAATTTTGCAAGTAAACAACCTTTTATTTTTCGGTAACTAAGTATGGAAAATAATGAAATTTTTTAAATTTCAAAGTGTTGTTTATGGTCTTCCCATCAAAAGTGATGCATCTCTTGAGGAAAAGTGGATACTATTCAATTTTTCTCTCAAAGAAATTCACATTGTTTATTATTTTAAAAAATCAATGACTAACATTGATTTTTTAAAATAATAAACAATTGAGGAACTGCGTACTCACTAAGGAGCTTCGGTTCGCCTAACCATTTAAATTATACAAATTTATCAGGGGCTGGTTCTGAAGGGGATGTTATACTGACGTATCCCACACCAGGTGTTGAGGCACAATAGTTCCTTATATGGTGGTCACGGTGCTCTATTTGTATAATTTATAATCAACTTATAGTATAACAATTTCATGCTAGGTACAAATCAAATCAATAGGGTTAGCAAATGAGCACATGTCTCTTTAACAACTAAAAACATTTGCTAAGAAAAATTGTATTTTATTGAGTCAAAACAAGTTAAAAGGGGGAAACGAATAATTTTTCTACAAAGAAATACATATTTCCGGCAAAGATCGATTTGTGTGAAAATGCAGGTTTCTATCTTCATGTTTTATATGGAGTTAACAATAATTCACTTTATTTTGCATCACTTTGCACCACTTTGCACCACTTTGCACCATTTTGCACCACTTTGCACCATTTTGCACCATTTCGCATCACTTCGCACAATTTAAAATCAATTGTTGCAGAAATTGACAAATATTTTATACAATAATTAACGCTCCGATTCTAAACTGATTTTCTTAATTAAATCTTAACACTATATAATTAATAGTTATTCTATCAAAAAATGTAAGATGTTCATTTCACTTTAGACATGTTCTGTGAATTTATAAAATTTTTATTTAGGTTCGATAAAATTATATATGGAATTGTTTTTAATTTATGCAGCCTATGCAAAAGATTTTCTTATTCAAATGATTTCAGGATTAACAAACATAACTACTATGGATTCATAATATTGAAAGCAAATTTTAAATTCTATTCCCTAAATTATAACTTAAGGCATTAAAAACAATTTATTTTTGACGAAAAGATGAGATTTTCAAAAGAAAAAATAATTTCAACCAAATTGTTAGTAAAATTAATAAAACAAACTTTAATTTACTATTCATTTAAAGAATTTTTTCAACTGTAATAACTGCTATTTTACAATCTGCAGGAAATATTCCTGAAAAAATGCAATAATTTCTATTGCAATTTAATTTTTAAAATTATTTGGGTTTTCTTAATTTCTCAAATTTAATTCATTTTGTAATTTAATTTTCTTTATTTCATAAAGATTTAAAAATTTTTTAATTATTTTAGTTTCCACAAAATTACTTGAGGTTTTTCTTAAACAATTTTAATTCTTTTAAGAAAAAATCAAAATTATTTTGTTATTCTAAAGAAAAAGATTAAAGAATTGAAAATTTTTTTTAGTATCTTTAAAAAAATTTATTATATAACCATAAAGACCTTAAAAAACAAACAAAAGAAAACAAAAATAAAAGAAAAACACGAATGGCAACAAAAGCATCAAGGTGGTGAACATAAATTTTCTGGATTAAAATACTTTTAACCTCTCCAAGTAATAAACCATTTGAATTAAGATGAAAAAAAAAATGGTATTTAAATTGAATTAAAATAGTTTTTCCCATTTATTTGGGAATTCAGAGTAATAGAAAATTTAAAAAAATAGAAAATGCAACAAGAAAAAAATTAAGAATTTCATTTTCATGTAAGAGAAAAGACAAAGAATGCAATCTTTTAATGCAAGAAACGTGAATATTTTAGGAAAAACAACAACAAAATGGATTTAACATTATTTTTTCTTAATGGTATTCTTAATTTGAATCTAAAATAATAGAATATCTACAAAAAATACTTTTAATTCGGAAATTTTATTTGGATTATTGCATTTATTATAATGGAAAAATAATATTTTGTATTATGAAAATAAAAGAACTACAAATTTGAAATAAAAAATGTGTGAGTTCCTATTGATTACGAAAAACACTTAGAATCGCTCTATCTCTTCTAGTTTTGGGCAGAAAACGCGTTTAAAGTTTTCCAAAAGTTCTTTTTAAATATCTCCGAAAATATTTTTGTTGTAGCCTATTATCATATATTGGCAGAACCTGTGCACTCTCAGTGATCACAAAAAACACTTAAAATTGCTCTATCTCTTCTGGTTTAGGCAGAAAACGCGTTTAAAGTTTTCCAAAAGTTCTTTTTAAATATCTCCAAAAATATTTTTGCAACAGCCTATTATCATGAAATCTTTGAAATATTTTTAGGAATTCATCGGAAATCAAATTTAAATTTTTTTTTTTGTTATTGCAATTTTTTTCCAAGTTTTCATTTTAAATTTTCTCCTAAATGTATGCAATATTAAATAATTATGATAGTCGTTATTGATTGTACACACTAATGTTAATTCGGGTTTTATTTTCAAAAGAAAATATTTTATTTTAGAAACTATGAATTTCTCAGCAGCTATTTCCTAATTACCTACTCCAGGATCGTTAAAATAACATTCTATAAAAGTTTTACTACCAAAACATTAAATTTGCATATTGTCGAATTCTTCTGAACTTTTATCGTTCCATTTTACTTTTACTTTAAAAAAATTATATGCAATTCAAATAAGTTAATGATAATTTTCTCTCAAAACATTTTAATTTGTTAATTTCTTAATTATTTAAAGATCCTCTCTAAAGGTCAAATTTTCATACCAAATTAAAATTTTATTTCTTTATTCTATTTTGATGCTCCTCTTATTTTTTTTTTACTAGAAATATAATTAAATCATACAAAAAAAAATAATTATCTACTCTTAAATAAAAATTTTCATTTTAATTTTACATAATTTTCAATTTTTGTGTTTTTTTGTAGATAATCCTTGCATACAAATTATACATAAAATTATGAATGCTGCTTAACAGTCCTATAGTGGAAATAAATGCGAAAATTTTTTCTTTATTTTTGTCCTTTTCCCGGTTATTGCCGTGTTTAACTCCACTCGTTATATTCTTGTAATATCCAATATGAATTACAAAAAAAAATTATTTCTTCAATAAAAAAGATGTAAAAGTATCCTTATTTCAAGTAATTCGCTAGGTATAACATGAATGAAAAAATTTGAGTACAATGAAAAGAAAAATTAAAAAAAAAATATGAAAAATAAAAAATAATTTTTTACTTTTTTTTGAAATTTTAAACCAAAAAGTTAAAAAATGGAATCAAAAGATAAGAATAGCGGCGAATGTCTGGGTACCTTTTATATTATTTTGATTTTGTATGAGAGTACAGGAATAGTAGAAATTTGAAAAATAATATTGTACCTAGGTGCCTACATAAATTTTTTGTTTGAATAGAAAACAATTTATTCAATACATAGACCGTGTATATATTGTACATACTAATGTTACTGAGCATTACATGGATATATTATGCTAAGGATATTTCCAAATATGGTCCTTGTTATACGTTTTTAGATTTTATCTCACTCAAATATAATACTTAGGTACATGAAAAACTTCAAAAAACACTCAAAATCCTATAATTTTTGGTATAGATATGGAAGCTAGTGTCTACTCCGCAACTATACTCTTATTTTAAGGTTTATTTTAAAAAAAGTTCCGCTTAGAAAGCCTTAAATCTTTCAAACATATTTTCTTGAAATAAAATTCACTTTCAAATATTTAAATCCCGCAAAAAAACACCGAAATAGAACATTCAAGTATGGCTCGAAAAATTAATTTTATTAAAGTTTTATTTGGAGATTTTGTTGATAATATTTTGGTGTTTAATATACAATTGATTAAAAACCGGATACAACTGGTAAAATTTTTGAAATAGAATCTCAAATAATTGCACCTTTGCTATAACAGATCTTAAAACGAAACTCAATTCCTTCCAACATTTCGCTCAAATATTCAGCTACTTATTAATATGACAACGTCTTAATAACGAAAAACAAATATATATATATATCGCAAATATTATCTTTTTTCCAAAAGAAAAGATAACCGGAATCAAAAAGTAGCCGTCAGAACAAAAAATTTTTTATACAATTACATACTGTTATTTTTATACCTACATAATTTCAAAGAAATAACAAAAAACTAAAAGAACAACTAAAAGAAAATCTAAGTTAAAGTAAAAAGTCAATAAAAGGATTTAAAAAAAAAAAAAAAGAAAAAATAAATTCCAATTTTCTTCTTTACTCCTGTCGACTTTGAAATATTTTAAACCAGAACCAAAAAAAATAAGGATTTCAAAATTTACTACAGTCTCTGCAATTGAAATAGAATAGTAACATTAAAATCATTTTATTTTAGCTAAGACATGAAAGTAAAGGACAAGACTGTATGATGAAGGAAAACATTTATTGAAGCAAATGCAAACAAGCAGAAATTTATTGTGAAGCATATAGGTAAGCATAAATACATTAGATTTACATTAGGTGCTCTCAAAGTACATAAGATTAGATGTAGGTGCTCTCAAAATCTAAAATTCTATAATTTTGGAGCCATACTCATAAAAGTAATCAAATTATATAGCAGAAATGAGAAAGTAAATCAACTTATATACCGATTTAAATTGTTGACATCATTATTTACTCATCGGGGAAGAAAAAATATTGAGAGATATTATGGGAGCGTTCTAATTCTCATCATATTAATTTGATTTTTAGCTCATTCCTTTATTAAATTTCTCATTATTTTGACTAAATATCTCAATTTCTCTCATGAAATTCTCTAAATAAGATGAATTAATTTAAACAAGCATATTACTTCTTAATATCAAGTTATATAAAAATTTTAAAATATAGGTCGAATTTTTCGCCATCCAAATCAGAACTGAGAATAATTGAAATTTGATCATTATCTCCGAAATTTTTTAGAAAAAATAAGGAAAACAACTCATCATATAATATTTTAGCTCTCATTTTTCTCAATTAGAACATAGGCAAATAAAACTCATCCATTTTCATTAAGGAATACCGTAAAATAGATAATACACGTACCCGATGTTTTCACACTTTTTTCTGTAAGCGTACATATGTCAAAGCATAAACTTAGAAATTACTTTAACCATGTTCAAATAGTTGTGTTTAATAAACAGTATTAGCAAAGTTCTCCGATAAAAATTTATGAAATAATCTAACCCTATTCAAATGTTCTTAACTCTTTTTCTATACAATTCTCAAGTTAATAATGAATTCTTTTTATTTTCTATAGCTTCTATACAAGTTATAGTGTTTATACAATAAAAATATCAAAAAAAAAAACATTTTTTTTTCATTTATTTTTTCAAGAAATGAAAACAGAATAATAATAATATAAAAATATAAAAAGAGAAAAAAAAAATTACTCACCTGCTATTTGAAGCGTAGCATTACGACTGTTGACTTTACCAGCTTTATTTTTTGCAACACACCAATAAACTCCACCATCTTGTTCTTTTTTACCATGAACAGTTCTTAGAAAAAATAAAGATCCGGATGGTAATAAAACGCGATGAGATTTATTATCATTGGGGCTTGTCTTTACTGGCTCGCCATCCTTTTTTTTTTTTGTTGTTTTTTGTTGTATTTTGGTTGTTATTTTCGTTGTTTTTGTTACAATTTTTAATGTTTTTTTCAAAGTTTATATTACATTTTTGTTATTTTATAACGGGTTGATTTATATACAGTTAGAAATAACGGTATTTGTATATGGTGTAATACCATTTGTATTGTTAAGTTGGCGTTGTTTTAATTGTAAAAATTGCCACAAAACAAGAAAAACAATTTTTTTTTTGTTGATTTTATGGTTTTTGTCCAGGATTTTTTTTGCAACATTCCAAAATTTTTTTTTGTGTGTGTTAGGCGCGTTGCAAAATATTTTCATTGTATTGTATAAGAAAGTTGAAGAAAATTGCAAAAAATAAGAAAAGAGAGAAAAAAAAGATTTATTAGTTTATTTAATTTTTTTATTTTTTATTTTTTTATTTAAAACGGTTTTATAATATTGAAGTTATTCGAACTTTATTTGTTCTTTTTATTGGGGAGGAAACCAAATGCTTTCATTTTATATGTACATTTTAAGTTTATAGGATAATAACCGTAGAGTAGGGTGAGACAATGCAAAAAAAAAAAAACAAAAAAAAATGGACACTCTACTTTTGTATTAAAATTTTGGTTTTTTTAATAGTCTTTGAGAAAAGGGACGAATGAAGAATTTTAACCATTTGGGTATAAAAATGGAAAACCTGAAACTTAGAACATAAAAATGTATTGAGTTAGAATGAAAACGGAAGAGATCTTTTTAGAGAAAACAATTTCCAGTGTCAAAAATTTTGAACACCAATAATTTTTAATACCCGTACGAACGTATGTTCGAAGTGTATACTAAATTTTCCTTACCGTTTTTTACGCTGAGAAATAATAGTCTTAGATATAGACTCAAGTATATGTTTTTGATCAGCGTCGAATTCTGAGTCGATTTAGCTTTGTCTGTCCGTCTGTCCGTCCGTCCGTTCATTCGTCCCAACGATAACACAAAAACTAATTGAGCTAAGTTCACCAAATTTTCACAAATGATTTATTATATTCTATATTTTCTGTTTTTTTTTTTTAAGTTTTCCTTTAGTAAATACTAACAGGGCTTTTAACATTGTCTTGCAGAGAATTAAATTTTTTAAGCTATTTATGCATATCTAGTGATTTTTTTTCAATTATGTATTTTTAAAATTGAAAAACGAAATGGTCAATTAATTGAGGATTTGTTTTTTATATTTTCAAATATCTTACATACCCAGCTAGCTATTTAGAAATTAAAAAAAAAAATTTTTTATTCATTTTTTTTAAATTTTAAAATTTCATTTTTTACGATTTAAAATTTCATGTAAATTTCATTAATTTCGGGATAACAATTAAAAAATTTAAAATAACATTTTTATTATTTAAAATTAACAATAATATTGTATGTAGCTAGTGGTAATCTTAAAAATATTTATTTATAGAAAATATTGCATATTTATGGGGTATTACGATGAATAAGTAATGGAATTAAAATGCTGTAAAATTTTATTAAAAATTTACGGTCAAAAAATTTTATAAAAATCCTTTATTATTACAAATAATAAAAAAAACAGCTATATAATTAATTTGTCGTAAAATTTTTCTTTATTATTTTGTTATAAAAATTAAGTTTATAAATACAAAGGTATTCTAAAATAGATTCCTAAAATAGAGTATACGATTAGCGTAAAAATAAATTCGGGAAATTTTGGAATTTTTGATTTTTTTTTTTTTTAATTTTATAGCTAGAAATAAAAAATTTTTAAAAATTGAGATCGTAAAATTGATGAAATAAAAATTCTCTACATTTATAAGAAAAAACATTTTCTTTCTCATCAAATTTGAGAGTATAATATGGCAGCATATTAAATTACGTCATTGTTATAGATCCTGATAATATTCTTATGGACATTGAAATACTCAATTATAAATGATTGTATTGTAATGTAATTTATTCAAAATCACTGAATGACCCGTAATAAGTATTGGTTAAAATAACAAGATATAAGCCTTAAATATTAAAAAAATTTTATTCCGAACAGTACGAAATTCTTCAAGGGTCAATAGAATTATTATTGCAATGACTTCTACATTTTTCTATATCGTTGTTGAAATTCAAAGTTCAAATGAATGAAAATGAAATTTAAAAGAAGCTTAAGTTTCAGTTTTTATAAAAATCTTCTTTTTTTTGTAA